>NC_092381.1:6861549-7184763 GCF_030028105.1 Mobula birostris
TGACAGGGGTGAGGGTACAGGGTGTCCCGGGGGGTGTTGTTGAACAGAGGGAGTGAGGGGTACAGGTACAGGGTGTCCGGGGAGTGTTGTAGAACAGAGGAGTGAGGGGTACAGGTACAGGGTGTCCCAGGGGTGTAGTTGAACAGAGGGAGTGAGGGGTACAGGTACAGGGTGTCCCGGGGGGTGTTGTTGAACAGAGGGAGTGAGGGGTACAGGTACAGGGTGTCCCGGGGGGTGTTGTAGAACAGAGGGAGTGAGGGGTACAGGTACAGGGTGTCCCGGGGGGTGTTGTTGAACAGAGGGAGTGAGGGGTACAGGTACAGGGTGTCCCGGGGGGTGTTGTTGAACAGAGGGAGTGAGGGGTACAGGTACAGGGTGTCCCGGGGGAGTGTTGTAGAACAGAGGGAGTGAGGGGTACAGGTACAGGGTGTCCAGGGGAGTGTTGTAGAACCGAGGGAGTGGGGGGTGTTGTAGAACAGAGGGAGTGAGGGGTACATGTACAGGGTGTCCCGGGGGGTGTTGTTGAACAGAGGGAGTGAGGGGTACAGGTACAGGGTGTCCCGGGGGGTGTTGTTGAACAGAGGGAGTGAGGGGTACAGGTACAGGGTGTCCCGGGGGGTGTTGTAGAACAGAGGGAGTGAGGGGTACAGGTACAGGGTGTCCCGGGGGGTGTTGTTGAACAGAGGGAGTGAGGGGTACAGGTACAGGGTGTCCCGGGGGGTGTTGTTGAACAGAGGGAGTGAGGGGTACAGGTACAGGGTGTCCTGGGGAGTGTTGTAGAACAGAGGGAGTGAGGGGTACAGGTACAGGGTGTCCAGGGGAGTGTTGTAGAACCGAGGGAGTGGGGGGTGTTGTAGAACAGAGGGGAGTGAGGGGTACAGGTACAGGGTGTCCCGGGGGGTGTTGTTGAACAGAGGGAGTGAGGGGTACAGGTACAGGGTTGTCCCGGGGGGTGTTGTTGAACAGAGGGAGTGAGGGGTACAGGTACAGGGTGTCCCGGGGGGTGTTGTTGAACAGAGGGAGTGAGGGGTACAGGTACAGGGTGTCCCGGGGGGTGTTGTTGAACAGAGGGAGTGAGGGGTACAGGTACAGGGTGTCCCGGGGGGTGTTGTTGAACAGAGGGAGTGAGGGGTACAGGTACAGGGTGTCCCGGGGGGTGTTGTTGAACAGAGGGAGTGAGGGGTACAGGTACAGGGTGTCCCGGGGGGTGTTGTTGAACAGAGGGAGTGAGGGGTACAGGTACAGGGTGTCCCGGGGGGTGTTGTTGAACAGAGGGAGTGAGGGGTACAGGTACAGGGTGTCCCGGGGGGTGTTGTTGAACAGAGGGAGTGAGGGGTACAGGTACAGGGTGTCCCGGGGGGTGTTGTTGAACAGAGGGAGTGAGGGGTACAGGTACAGGGTGTCCCGGGGGGTGTTGTTGAACAGAGGGAGTGAGGGGTACAGGTACAGGGTGTCCCGGGGGGTGTTGTTGAACAGAGGGAGTGAGGGGTACAGGTACAGGGTGTCCCGGGGGGTGTTGTAGAACAGAGGAGTGAGGGGTACAGGTACAGGGTGTCCCGGGGGGTGTTGTTGAACAGAGGGAGTGAGGGGTACAGGTACAGGGGTGTCCCCGGGGGGTGTTGTTGAACAGAGGGAGTGAGGGGTACAGGGTGTCCCGGGGGGTGTTGTTGAACAGAGGGAGTGAGGGGTACAGGTACAGGGTGTCCCGGGGAGTGTTGTAGAACAGAGGGAGTGAGGGGTACAGGTACAGGGTGTCCCGGGGGGTGTTGTTGAACAGAGGGAGTGAGGGGTATAGGTACAGGGTGTCCCGGGGGGTGTTGTTGAACAGAGGGAGTGAGGGGTACAGGTACAGGGTGTCCAGGGGAGTGTTGTAGAACCGAGGGAGTGGGGGGTGTTGTAGAACAGAGGGAGTGAGGGGTACAGGTACAGGGTGTCCCGGGGGGTGTTGTTGAACAGAGGGAGTGAGGGGTACAGGTACAGGGTGTCCCGGGGGGTGTTGTTGAACAGAGGGAGTGAGGGGTACAGGTACAGGGTGTCCCGGGGGGTGTTGTTGAACAGAGGGAGTGAGGGGTACAGGTACAGGGTGTCCCGGGGGGTGTTGTTGAACAGAGGGAGTGAGGGGTACAGGTACAGGGTGTCCCGGGGGGTGTTGTTGAACAGAGGGAGTGAGGGGTACAGGTACAGGGTGTCCCGGGGGGTGTTGTTGAACAGAGGGAGTGAGGGGTACAGGTACAGGGTGTCCCGGGGGGTGTTGTTGAACAGAGGGAGTGAGGGGTACAGGTACAGGGTGTCCCGGGGGGTGTTGTTGAACAGAGGGAGTGAGGGGTACAGGTACAGGGTGTCCCGGGGGGTGTTGTTGAACAGAGGGAGTGAGGGGTACAGGTACAGGGTGTCCCGGGGGGTGTTGTTGAACAGAGGGAGTGAGGGGTACAGGTACAGGGTGTCCCGGGGGGTGTTGTAGAACAGAAGGAGTGAGGGGTACAGGTACAGGGTGTCCCGGGGGGTGTTGTTGAACAGAGGGAGTGAGGGGTACAGGTACAGGGTGTCCCGGGGGGTGTTGTAGAACAGAAGGAGTGAGGGGTACAGGTACAGGGTGTCCCGGGGGGTGTTGTTGAACAGAGGGAGTGAGGGGTACAGGTACAGGGTGTCCCGGGGGGTGTTGTTGAACAGAGGGAGTGAGGGGTACAGGGTGTCCCGGGGGGTGTTGTTGAACAGAGGGAGTGAGGGGTACAGCTACAGGGTGTCCCGGGGAGTGTTGTAGAACAGAGGGAGTGAGGGGTACAGGTACAGGGTGTCCCGGGGGGTGTTGTTGAACAGAGGGAGTGAGGGGTACAGGTACAGGGTGTCCCGGGGGGTGTTGTTGAACAGAGGGAGTGAGGGGTACAGGTACAGGGTGTCCAGGGGAGTGTTGTAGAACCGAGGGAGTGGGGGGTGTTGTAGAACAGAGGGAGTGAGGGGTACAGGTACAGGGTGTCCCGGGGGTGTTGTTGAACAGAGGGAGTGAGGGGTACAGGTACAGGGTGTCCCGGGGAGTGTTGTAGAACAGAGGGAGTGAGGGGTACAGGTACAGGGTGTCCCGGGGGGTGTTGTTGAACAGAGGGAGTGAGGGGTACAGGTACAGGGTGTCCCGGGGGGTGTTGTTGAACAGAGGGAGTGAGGGGTACAGGTACAGGGTGTCCCGGGGGGTGTTGTAGAACAGAGGGAGTGAGGGGTACAGGTACAGGGTGTCCCGGGGGGTGTTGTTGAACAGAGGGAGTGAGGGGTACAGGTACAGGGTGTCCCGGGGGGTGTTGTTGAACAGAGGGAGTGAGGGGTACAGGTACAGGGTGTCCCGGGGGGTGTTGTTGAACAGAGGGAGTGAGGGGTACAGGTACAGGGTGTCCCGGGGGGTGTTGTTGAACAGAGGGAGTGAGGGGTACAGGGTGTCCCGGGGGGTGTTGTTGAACAGAGGGAGTGAGGGGTACAGGTACAGGGTGTCCCGGGGAGTGTTGTAGAACAGAGGGAGTGAGGGGTACAGGTACAGGGTGTCCCGGGGGGTGTTGTTGAACAGAGGGAGTGAGGGGTACAGGTACAGGGTGTCCCGGGGGGTGTTGTTGAACAGAGGGAGTGAGGGGTACAGGTACAGGGTGTCCCGGGGGGTGTTGTTGAACAGAGGGAGTGAGGGGTACAGGTACAGGGTGTCCCGGGGGGTGTTGTTGAACAGAGGGAGTGAGGGGTACAGGTACAGGGTGTCCCGGGGGGTGTTGTTGAACAGAGGGAGTGAGGGGTACAGGTACAGGGTGTCCCGGGGGGTGTTGTAGAACAGAGGGAGTGAGGGGTACAGGTACAGGGTGTCCCGGGGGGTGTTGTTGAACAGAGGGAGTGAGGGGTACAGGTACAGGGTGTCCCGGGGGGTGTTGTTGAACAGAGGGAGTGAGGGGTACAGGTACAGGGTGTCCCGGGGGGTGTTGTTGAACAGAGGGAGTGAGGGGTACAGGTACAGGGTGTCCCGGGGGGTGTTGTTGAACAGAGGGAGTGAGGGGTACAGGTACAGGGTGTCCCGGGGGGTGTTGTTGAACAGAGGGAGTGAGGGGTACAGGTACAGGGTGTCCCGGGGGGTGTTGTTGAACAGAGGGAGTGAGGGGTACAGGTACAGGGTGTCCCGAGGGGTGTTGTAGAACAGAGGGAGTGAGGGGTACAGGTACAGGGTGTCCCGGGGGGTGTTGTTGAACAGAGGGAGTGAGGGGTACAGGTACAGGGTGTCCCGGGGGGTGTTGTTGAACAGAGGGAGTGAGGGGTACAGGTACAGGGTGTCCTGGGGAGTGTTGTAGAACAGAGGGAGTGAGGGGTACAGGTACAGGGTGTCCAGGGGAGTGTTGTAGAACCGAGGGAGTGGGGGGTGTTGTAGAACAGAGGGAGTGAGGGGTACAGGTACAGGGTGTCCCGGGGGGTGTTGTGGAACAGAGGGAGTGAGGGGTACAGGTACAGGGTGTCCCGGGGGGTGTTGTTGAACAGAGGGAGTGAGGGGTACAGGTACAGGGTGTCCCGGGGGGTGTTGTAGAACAGAGGGAGTGAGGGGTACAGGTACAGGGTGTCCCGGGGGGTGTTGTTGAACAGAGGGAGTGAGGGGTACAGGTACAGGGTGTCCCGGGGGGTGTTGTTGAACAGAGGGAGTGAGGGGTACAGGTACAGGGTGTCACGGGGGGTGTTGTTGAACAGAGGGAGTGAGGGGTACAGGTACAGGGTGTCCCGGGGGGTGTTGTTGAACAGAGGGAGTGAGGGGTACAGGTACAGGGTGTCCCGGGGGGTGTTGTTGAACAGAGGGAGTGAGGGGTACAGGTACAGGGTGTCCCGGGGGGTGTTGTAGAACAGAGGGAGTGAGGGGTACAGGTACAGGGTGTCCCGGGGGGTGTTGTTGAACAGAGGGAGTGAGGGGTACAGGTACAGGGTGTCCCGGGGGGTGTTGTTGAACAGAGGGAGTGAGGGGTACAGGTACAGGGTGTCCTGGGGAGTGTTGTAGAACAGAGGGAGTGAGGGGTACAGGTACAGGGTGTCCAGGGGAGTGTTGTAGAACCGAGGGAGTGGGGGGTGTTGTAGAACAGAGGGAGTGAGGGGTACAGGTACAGGGTGTCCCGGGGGGTGTTGTTGAACAGAGGGAGTGAGGGGTACAGGTACAGGGTGTCCCGGGGGGTGTTGTTGAACAGAGGGAGTGAGGGGTACAGGTACAGGGTGTCCCGGGGGGTGTTGTTGAACAGAGGGAGTGAGGGGTACAGGTACAGGGTGTCCCGGGGGGTGTTGTTGAACAGAGGGAGTGAGGGGTACAGGTACAGGGTGTCCCGGGGGGTGTTGTTGAACAGAGGGAGTGAGGGGTACAGGTACAGGGTGTCCCGGGGAGTGTTGTAGAACAGAGGGAGTGAGGGGTACAGGTACAGGGTGTCCCGGGGGGTGTTGTTGAACAGAGGGAGTGAGGGGTACAGGTACAGGGTGTCCCGGGGGGTGTTGTTGAACAGAGGGAGTGAGGGGTACAGGTACAGGGTGTCCAGGGGAGTGTTGTAGAACCGAGGGAGTGGGGGGTGTTGTAGAACAGAGGGAGTGAGGGGTACAGGTACAGGGTGTCCCGGGGGTGTTGTTGAACAGAGGGAGTGAGGGGTACAGGTACAGGGTGTCCCGGGGGGTGTTGTTGAACAGAGGGAGTGAGGGGTACAGGTACAGGGTGTCCCGGGGGGTGTTGTTGAACAGAGGGAGTGAGGGGTACAGGTACAGGGTGTCCCGGGGGGTGTTGTAGAACAGAGGGAGTGAGGGGTACAGGTACAGGGTGTCCCGGGGGGTGTTGTTGAACAGAGGGAGTGAGGGGTACAGGTACAGGGTGTCCCGGGGGGTGTTGTTGAACAGAGGGAGTGAGGGGTACAGGTACAGGGTGTCCCGGGGGGTGTTGTTGAACAGAGGGAGTGAGGGGTACAGGTACAGGGTGTCCCGGGGGGTGTTGTTGAACAGAGGGAGTGAGGGGTACAGGGTGTCCCGGGGGGTGTTGTTGAACAGAGGGAGTGAGGGGTACAGGTACAGGGTGTCCCGGGGAGTGTTGTAGAACAGAGGGAGTGAGGGGTACAGGTACAGGGTGTCCCAGGGGGTGTTGTTGAACAGAGGGAGTGAGGGGTACAGGTACAGGGTGTCCCGGGGGGTGTTGTTGAACAGAGGGAGTGAGGGGTACAGGTACAGGGTGTCCCGGGGGGTGTTGTTGAACAGAGGGAGTGAGGGGTACAGGTACAGGGTGTCCCGGGGGGTGTTGTTGAACAGAGGGAGTGAGGGGTACAGGTACAGGGTGTCCCGGGGGGTGTTGTTGAACAGAGGGAGTGAGGGGTACAGGTACAGGGTGTCCCGGGGGGTGTTGTTGAACAGAGGGAGTGAGGGGTACAGGTACAGGGTGTCCCGGGGGGTGTTGTTGAACAGAGGGAGTGAGGGGTACAGGTACAGGGTGTCCCGGGGGGTGTTGTAGAACAGAGGGAGTGAGGGGTACAGGTACAGGGTGTCCCGGGGGGTGTTGTTGAACAGAGGGAGTGAGGGGTACAGGTACAGGGTGTCCCGGGGGGTGTTGTTGAACAGAGGGAGTGAGGGGTACAGGTACAGGGTGTCCCGGGGGGTGTTGTTGAACAGAGGGAGTGAGGGGTACAGGTACCGGGTGTCCCGGGGGGTGTTGTTGAACAGAGGGAGTGAGGGGTACAGGTACAGGGTGTCCCGGGGGGTGTTGTTGAACAGAGGGAGTGAGGGGTACAGGTACAGGGTGTCCCGGGGGGTGTTGTTGAACAGAGGGAGTGAGGGGTACAGGTACAGGGTGTCCCGGGGGGTGTTGTAGAACACAGGGAGTGAGGGGTACAGGTACAGGGTGTCCCGGGGGGTGTTGTTGAACAGAGGGAGTGAGGGGTACAGGTACAGGGTGTCCTGGGGAGTGTTGTAGAACAGAGGGAGTGAGGGGTACAGGTACAGGGTGTCCAGGGGAGTGTTGTAGAACCGAGGGAGTGGGGGGTGTTGTAGAACAGAGGGAGTGAGGGGTACAGGTACAGGGTGTCCCGGGGGGTGTTGTTGAACAGAGGGAGTGAGGGGTACAGGTACAGGGTGTCCCGGGGGGTGTTGTTGAACAGAGGGAGTGAGGGGTACAGGTACAGGGTGTCCCGGGGGGTGTTGTTGAACAGAGGGAGTGAGGGGTACAGGTACAGGGTGTCCCGGGGGGTGTTGTTGAACAGAGGGAGTGAGGGGTACAGGTACAGGGTGTCCCGGGGGGTGTTGTTGAACAGAGGGAGTGAGGGGTACAGGTACAGGGTGTCCCGGGGGGTGTTGTTGAACAGAGGGAGTGAGGGGTACAGGTACAGGGTGTCCCGGGGGGTGTTGTTGAACAGAGGGAGTGAGGGGTACAGGTACAGGGTGTCCCGGGGGGTGTTGTTGAACAGAGGGAGTGAGGGGTACAGGTACAGGGTGTCCCGGGGGGTGTTGTTGAACAGAGGGAGTGAGGGGTACAGGTACAGGGTGTCCCGGGGGGTGTTGTTGAACAGAGGGAGTGAGGGGTACAGGTACAGGGTGTCCCGGGGGGTGTTGTTGAACAGAGGGAGTGAGGGGTACAGGTACAGGGTGTCCCGGGGGGTGTTGTAGAACAGAAGGAGTGAGGGGTACAGGTACAGGGTGTCCCGGGGGGTGTTGTTGAACAGAGGGAGTGAGGGGTACAGGTACAGGGTGTCCCGGGGGGTGTTGTAGAACAGAGGGAGTGAGGGGTACAGGTACAGGGTGTCCCGGGGGGTGTTGTTGAACAGAGGGAGTGAGGGGTACAGGTACAGGGTGTCCCGGGGGGTGTTGTTGAACAGAGGGAGTGAGGGGTACAGGTACAGGGTGTCCCGGGGGGTGTTGTTGAACAGAGGGAGTGAGGGGTACAGGGTGTCCCGGGGGGTGTTGTAGAACAGAGGGAGTGAGGGGTACAGGTACAGGGTGTCCCGGGGGGTGTTGTTGAACAGAGGGAGTGAGGGGTACAGGTACAGGGTGTCCCGGGGGGTGTTGTTGAACAGAGGGAGTGAGGGGTACAGGTACAGGGTGTCCCGGGGGGTGTTGTTGAACAGAGGGAGTGAGGGGTACATGGTGTCCCGGGGGGTGTTGTAGAACAGAGGGAGTGAGGGGTACAGGTACAGGGTGTCCCGGGGGGTGTTGTTGAACAGAGGGAGTGAGGGGTACAGGTACAGGGTGTCCCGGGGGGTGTTGTTGAACAGAGGGAGTGAGGGGTGCAGGGTGTCCCGGGGGGTGTTGTTGAACAGAGGGAGTGAGGGGTACAGGTACAGGGTGTCCCGGGGGGTGTTGTTGAACAGAGGGAGTGAGGGGTACAGGTACAGGGTGTCCCGGGGGGTGTTGTAGAACAGAGGGAGTGAGGGGTACAGGTACAGGGTGTCCCGGGGGGTGTTGTTGAACAGAGGGAGTGAGGGGTACAGGTACAGGGTGTCCCGGGGGGTGTTGTTGAACAGAGGGAGTGAGGGGTACAGGTACAGGGTGTCCCGGGGGGTGTTGTTGAACAGAGGGAGTGAGGGGTACAGGTACAGGGTGTCCCGGGGGGTGTTGTTGAACAGAGGGAGTGAGGGGTACAGGTACAGGGTGTCCCGGGGGGTGTTGTTGAACAGAGGGAGTGAGGGGTACAGGCACAGGGTGTCCCGGGGGGTGTTGTTGAACAGAGGGAGTGAGGGGTACAGGTACAGGGTGTCCAGGGGAGTGTTGTAGAACCGAGGGAGTGGGGGGTGTTGTAGAACAGAGGGAGTGAGGGGTACAGGTACAGGGTGTGCCGGGGGGTGTTGTAGAACAGAAGGAGTGAGGGGTACAGGTACAGGGTGTCCCGGGGGGTGTTGTTGAACAGAGGGAGTGAGGGGTACAGGTACAGGGTGTCCCGGGGGGTGTTGTTGAACAGAGGGAGTGAGGGGTACAGGTACAGGGTGTCCCGGGGGGTGTTGTTGAACAGAGGGAGTGAGGGGTACAGGTACAGGGTGTCCCGGGGGGTGTTGTTGAACAGAGGGAGTGAGGGGTACAGGTACAGGGTGTCCCGGGGGGTGTTGTTGAACAGAGGGAGTGAGGGGTACAGGTACAGGGTGTCCCGGGGGGTGTTGTTGAACAGAGGGAGTGAGGGGTACAGGTACAGGGTGTCCCGGGGGGTGTTGTTGAACAGAGGGAGTGAGGGGTACAGGTACAGGGTGTCCCGGGGGAGTGTTGTAGAACCGAGGGAGTGGGGGGTGTTGTAGAACAGAGGGAGTGAGGGGTACAGGTACAGGGTGTCCCGGGGGGTGTTGTTGAACAGAGGGAGTGAGGGGTACAGGTACAGGGTGTCCCGGGGGGTGTTGTTGAACAGAGGGAGTGAGGGGTACAGGTACAGGGTGTCAGTCAGGGTTTAAGTACTCTGCTGACACACAAAACAACAAATTTCACATTGAAACAGTGATCATAAATCAGGAAAAGTCATATCTGATTGATGTCTCTCATCCAAGCTGAGCTGATATGGCAAATTCAAAGTTCAAAGTAAATTTATTATCAAAGCACACGTTCGTCACCATGTATAACACTGAGATTCATTTCCTGTGGGCCTTCGCAGTAAATACAAGGAGTCAATGAAAAATCAGGAGAAGTCATAACTATAATGAATATTGAGAACATGAGATGATGGATCCTTAAAAGAGCCTGAAGTTCAGTGGCGGGGCAAGTGATGTTATCCCCTCTGGCTCAGGAGCCTGACTGTTCCTGTGGGTCTTGAGGCTTCTGCTCAATGGCAGCAGCAAGAAGAGCAGAGATGTGGTAAGTAGGAGGAGCAGCCTTACCTGTAGACATCTGCTGTGGGACTCAGGTTAGAAGCAGTGCCTGCAATCACTTCAGGAGCGCAGTAAATGCGACCCATCTTCGGAACAAAACCATCATCAAATTTCTGGAAATCAGCACTCCTGTAGGCTGCCAGCCCGTAGTCTTCACAAACAGACAGATTGAGATGCCAGTTACAAACTCAGATGTGGAAAGGACACTGAGATCACAGAGCTCTCATACACATACACCTTGTGGCCACTTTGTTAGGTACGGTACCTCCTTTAGCCCAACCATTTCAAAGTTCCATGTGCTGTGTGTTCAGAGATGCTCTTCTGCCCATCACTGTTGTAATGTGCGTTTAAGTTTCAGTTACTGTCAGCTTGAACCAGACTGGCCATTTTTCGCTGACCTCTCTCATTAACAAGGCTTTACGCCCACAGATCTTGTTTTTTTTTGTTTTTCACACCATTCTCTGTAAACTTTTGTGCATGAAAATCCCAGGAGACCCAACAGTTTCTGAGATACTCAAACCAGCCCAACTGACACCAAGAAGTATTCCACAGTCAAAGTCACTGAGATCACATTTCTTCCTCATTCTAATGTTTGCTCTGAACAACTGAACCTCTTGACCATGCCTGCGTGTTTTTATGCATTGAATTGTTGCCCCATGATTGGCTGACTAGACATTCGCATTAATGGGCGGGTGTATATAATAAAGAGGCCAATGAATGTACTCGCAACAGTATCGCAGGGGCATGGTATCAGATACGCAGCATTCATGGCAATACACACAATAAGTGCTGGAGGAACTCAACAGCACTTATCTCCGGAGCAAAATGAATAAACAGTCAACATTTTGGCTGAGACACTTCATCAGGATATTGTTCCCTTGGGGAGTATTGTAGAACAGAGGGAGCTAGGGGTACAAGTACAGGGTTCCCTGGGGAATAACTGTGAAGAGTCTTGGCCCAAAATGTCTACTGTTTATTCCTCTCCATAAATGCTGCCTGACCTGCCGAGTTTTGTGTGTGCTGCTCTGGACTTACAGCATCTGCAGAATCTCCTGTGTTTATAAGTAAGCGGCTGTGGTTACCTGCGATCTTGCACACCCATCTGTCATCAATAACGCAGTTGGTTGATTTCAGTCTCCCGTGGTACACTCTGCGACTGTGCAGATAAGTCATTCCCCGGGACACGTCCGTGGCAAATGACAGTCTAAAGCAACAACAACTTGAAGTTATGTAGAAGCTAAAATGGAGAAAGAAACTTGTTCAAAGCCTCCTCATCAAGTCATAGAGGTTAAACATACCATATCCCAAAGGGAAATACGTTGGTGATGGGCTGGTGGAAGGGTGAGATATGTGTGGTGGGTGTTGGAGTCGAGAGTCTAGGCTTTTGACCAAGGTTTAAATGGGATCTGAGGGACACATTTTCACATACAGAATGATTTTGTGGAGCAAGTCCCAGGCAGAACAGTTGTGCAGCAATTAGCGTAAGGCTTTACAGCACTGACAACCAGGGTTCTCTTCCCACCAGTGTTTATAAGGAGTCTGTACGTTCCCTCCACATCAGTTTCCTCTGGGTGATCCCATTTCCCCTTAACACTGCAAAGATGTACGTTTAGGGTTAGTGAATTGTAGACATTCTATATTAGCTACAGAAGCATAGCGACACGTGGGCTGTCCTTGGCTTACCAGTCCTCATAGAGGGTTCAGAAGTGGAGAGAGTGAGCAGTTTCAAGCTCCAGGGTGTCAAGATCTCTGAGGATCCAACCTGGTCCCAACATATCGATGTAGTTATAATGAAGGCAAGACAGCAACTATACTTCATTAGAAGTTTGAAGAGATTTGGTATGTCAACAAATACACTCAAAAACTTCTATAGTTGTACCATGGAGAGCATTCTGACAGGCTGCATCACTGTCTGGTATGGAGGGGCTACTGCACAGGACCAAAAGAAGCTGCAGAAGGTTGTAAATCTAGTCAGCTCCATATTGGGTACTAGCCTACAAAGTACCCAGGACATCTTTAGGGAGCAGTGTCTCAGAAAGGCAGCATCCATTATTAAAGATCTCCAACACCCAGGGCATGCCCTTTTCTCACTGTTACCATCAGGTAGGAGGTACAGAAGCCTGAAGGCACACACTCAGCGATTCAGGATCAGCTTCTTCCCCTCTGCCATTTGATTCCTAAATGGACATTGAATCTTTGGACACTACCTCACTTTTTTTAATATACAGTATTTCTGTTTTTGTATATTTTTTTAATCTATTCAATATATGTAATTGATTTACTTGTTTATTTATTATTATCATTATTTTTATTTTATTTTTTCTCTCTCTCTGCTAGATTATGTATTGCATTGAACTGCTGCTGCTAAGTTAACAAATTTCACATCACATACCGGTGACAATAAAACTGGTTCTGATACCTCGGACTGTGTTGGTCATTGATGTAAGCAATGCATTTCACTGTATGTTTCGGTGCTTTAATGTACATGTGACAAATAAAATTCAATTAAAATGTTTAAGAGATATTTATACAAGTACATGGATAGAAGAAGTTTAGAGGGATATGGGTCAAAGGCGGGCAAGTGATGGCAGCAATGAGAAGAGGGCATGTCCTGGGTGATAGGCTCCGTAATGTGGATGCCATATTTTTGAGGGTGTCCTCGAAGCTGGGGTGGCTACAACCCATGATGGAGCGGGCTGAGTTTACAGCTCTCTGCAGCTTTGCAGTGAGCCCCACCCACCACACCAGATGATGATGGAACCAGTCAGAGTGCTCTCCATAGTATATCTGTAGAAATTTGCGAGTGTCTTTGGTGACATGCCAAGTCTCTCAAACTCCTAATGAAATATAGTTACCATCGTGCCTTCTTTGTAATTGCTGGTCCCAGGACCCATGTTGGACCCAGGATAGCTCCTCAGAGATGTTGATACACAGGACCCCGAAACTGCTGATCTACATGCCAGCACCAGAACAGAGAGACCAGGGAGGGTTGGAGAGTTGGAGGATATTATGAGGGTTGGGTTGAGCTGAGATGCAGGCAGGATTCCTCGCATGGAACTGGTTCGGGCTGCCACGTTATGGTGATAGAAGGACTGAGGAGATGGTATTGATTGATTCTGAGGGAGATTGAGGTGGTGGAAGCCAAGAGGAAGTTTTTCCTGGGGAGGGGAATCTAGAACTGAGGCAATGGCCTCAAAATCACAATCAGATTTATCATTGACATGTGCCATGAAGCTTGTTGTACTGTGGCAATAGTGATTTGCAAGGTATAACAATTACTTTATGTTACAATAGATTGATAAATAGATCAATAGACCATAAGACACAGGAACAGAATTAGGCCATTCGGCCCATCGATTCTGCTCCACCATTTGATCACAACTGATTTATCATCCCTCCCAACCCCATTCTCCTGCCTTCTCCCCATAATCTTTGATGCCTGACTAACCAAGAACTTATCAATCTCCACTTTAAATATACCAAAGACCTGGCCTCCACAGCTGTCTGTGATAATGAATTCCACAGATTCACCACCCTCTGTCTAAGGAAAATCCTCCTCACCTCTGTTCTAATGGATGTCCCTCTTATCTGAGGCTGATAGATAGATAAATAGATAGATAAGTAGAGATATAAAGAGAGAGAGGGAGATAGATATATAAATTGAGATAGATAGATTGAGAGATAAATGAAGGATAGGCTTTACATTTCATTCTACATAATGATTGTTTCAACTTCTTCTCCCTCCATGTCCTGCGTAATGATCTGATCTGCATCATCAGAATGCAAGACAAGTTTTTCACTATGTCTTGGTGCATTTTAAGCATTGCAATGTGTTGCTGCTGCAAAACAAATTTTACGAGATATGTTAGTGATTATAAATGTGATTCTAATTCTTCTCAGCCGCATGGGTTTCGGAAAACAAGCGGAGTACTCAGGTGAGCAGAGCACCCAAATCTTCCTTGAACATTAGGACAGATCTGCTCTCAGTTCAGAGCCTCGTGTGTGGCTTCGGAAAGATTAGAGATTAACAACTAAAGATTTTTAAAAAATTAAAGATTAGCTTTATTTGCTCTATGTCTATCAAAACATTAAAACACACAGTGAAAAGTATCACTTCTGTCAACGAACAACAAATTCTGAGGATGAGCTGGGGGCAGTCTACAAGTGTTGCCACACTTCCAGCACTAACACAGCATGTCCACAACTCACTAACCCTTACCATACGTCTTTGGAACGTGGGAGGAAACCAGAGCACCCAGAGGAAACCCACACTGTCACAGGAAGAACTTACAAACTCCTTACAGACAGCAGTGGGAATTGAAACCCGATCAGTAATGGCTGGGGCTATAAAGTGATTGCACTAACCACTATACCACCATTAGAGGGAATAAACTAACGAGTATGAGAAGCAAAGGAACATTAACGCAAGCGTGATATTAAAATAATGCAATTCAATATGATAATAATGTGACAATGACCAACAAAGCCTGAGGATATAAGGGAGAATGAGTCATAGATGAGAGCTACAGGGAGGTAGTCACACCTAGGCTGTCGGAAGCAGGTCGTTGGGTGACAGTCAGAGGGGGGAAAGCGAAGGTGAGCAGACAGGTAGTGCAGAGCACCCCTGTAGCCATTCCGCTGAATAATAAGTTTATCGTCCTGGATACTGCTGGCGGGACGACCGACCAGGTGTGAGCCACGGTGGCAGGGCCTCCGGCACTGAGTCTGACCCTGTGGTGCAGAAGGGTGGGACGGAGAAGAGGAGAGCCGTCGTCATTGGAGACTCTATAGTCAGGGGAGCAGGCAGGAGATTTTGTGGACGTGAGAAGGACACCCACATGGTTTGTTGCCTCCCGGGTGCCAGGGTCCGGGATGTCTCTGACCGGGTGCATGACATCCTGGTACGAGAGGGAAAGCAACCAGAAGTCGTGATACATGTAGGGACCAACGACATAGGCAGGAAGAGGGATGAGGTCCTGAAGTGTGAGTTTCGGGAACTAGGCAGAAGGCTGAAGAACAGGACCTCAAGGGTGACGTTCTCAGGATTGCTGCCAGTGCTACGTGACAGTGATGATAAGAATTGGAGGAGATGGCAGTTGAATGTGTGGCTGAGGAGTTGGTGCAGGGAGCAGGGTTTTAGATTTTTAGATCATTGGGATCTCTTCTGGGGAAGGTGGGACCTGTACAGATTGGATGGATTGCACCTGAACTCGAGGGGGAACAATATCCTTGCAGGTAGGTTTGCTAGCATGGTTCGGGAGCGTTTAAACTAACTTGCGAGGGGGATGGGACCCAGAGCAATAGAGCAGTGAAAGAAGTGCATGGAGTAAAGCCAGATCTAACATACAGAGAGGCTTTGAGGAAAGAGAAGCAGAATAAAGGGTGTAAAGACAGTAAGGTAGAAGGGCTGAAATGTGTGTACCTCAATGCAAGAAGCTTCAGGAACAAAGGTGATGAACTGAGAGCTTGGATACATACATGGAATTATGATGTAGTGGCCATTACAGAGACTTGGCTGGCACCAGGGCAGGAATGGATTCTCAATATTCCTGGATTTCAGTGCTTTAAAAGGAATAGGGAGGGCAGAAAAGGGGGAGGAGGGGTGGCATTGCTGGTCAGGGATACTATTACAGCTACAGAAAGGGTGGGTAACGTAGCAGGATCCTCTTTTGAGTCAGTATGGGTGGAAGTCAGGAACAGGAAGGGAGCAGTTACTCTACTGGGGGTATTCTATAGGCCCCCTGGTAGCAGCAGAGATACAGAGGAGCAGATTGGGAGGCAGATTTTGGAAAGGTGCAAAAATAACAGGGTTGTTATCATGGGTGACTTTAACTTCCCTAATATTGATTGACACCTGATTAATTCCAAGGGTTTAGATGGGGCAGAGTTTGTTAAGTGTGTCCAGGATGGATTCCTGTCACAGTATGTGGACAAGCCGACTAGGGGAAATGCCATACTAGATCTAGTACTAGGTAATGAACCGGGTCAGGTCACAGATCGCTCAGTGGGTGAGCATCTGGGGGACAGTGACCACCGCTCCCTGGCCTTTAGCATTATCATGGAAAAGGATAGAATCAGAGAGGACAGGAAAATTTTTAATTGGGGAAGGGCAAATTATGAGGCTATAAGGCTAGAACTTGCGGGTGTGAATTGGATGATGTTTTTGCAGGGAAATGTACTACGGACATGTGGTCGATATTTAGAGATCTCTTGCAGGATGTTAGGGATAAATTTGTCCCGGTGAGGAAGATAAAGAACGGTAGGGTGAAGGAACCATGGGTGACAAGTGATGTGGACAATCTAGTCAGGTGGAAGAAGGCAGCATACATGAGGTTTAGGAAGCAAGGATCAGATGGGTCTATTGAGGAATATAGGGAAGCAAGAAAGGAGCTTAAGAAGGGACTGAGAAGAGCAAGAAGGGGGCATGAGAAGGCCTTGGCGAGTAGGGTAAAGGAAAACCTCAAGACATTCTTCAATTATGTGAAGAAAAAAGGATGACAGGAGTGAAGGTAGGACCAATTAGAGATAAAGGTGGGAAGATGTGCCTGGAGGCTGTGGAAGTGAGCGAGGTCCTCAATGAATACTTCGCTTCGGTATTCACCAATGAGAGGGAACTTGATGATGGTGAGGACAATATGAGTGAGGTTGATGTTCTGGAGCATGTTGATATTAAGGGAGATGAGGTGTTGGAGTTGTTAAAATACATTAGGACGGATAAGTCCCTGGGGCCTGACGGAATATTCCTCAGGCTGCTTCACGAGGCGAGGGAAGAGATTGCTGAGCCTCTGGCTAGGATCTTTATGTCCTCGTTCTCCATGGGAATGGTACCAGAGGATTGGAGGGAGGCGAATGTTGTCCCCTTGTTCAAAAAAGGTAGTAGGGATAGTCCGGGTAATTATAGACCAGTGAGCCTTACGTCTGTGGTGGGAAAGCTGTTGGAAAAGATTCTTAGAGATAGGATCTATAGGCATTTAGAGAATCATGGTCTGATCAGGGACAGTCAGCATGGCTTTGTGAAGGGCAGATCGTGTCTAACAAGCCTAATAGACTTCTTTGAGGAGGTGACCAGGCATATAGATGAGGGTAGTGCAGTGGATGTGATCTATATGGATTTTAGTAAGGCATTTGACAAGGTTCCACACGGTAGGCTTATTCAGAAAGTCAGAAGGCATGGGATCCAGGGAAATTTGGCCAGATGGATTCAGAATTGGCTTGCCTGCAGAAGGCAGAGGGTGGTGGTGGAGGGAGTACATTCAGATTGGAGGATTGTGACTAGTGGTGCCCCACAAGGATCTGTTCTGGGACCTCTACTTTTCGTGATTTTTATTAACAACCTGGATGTGGGGGTAGAAGGGTGGGTTGGCAAGTTTGCAGACGACACAAAGGTTGGTGGTGTTGTAGATAGTGTAGAGGATTGCCAAAGATTGCAGAGAGACATTGATAGGATGCAGAAGTGGGCTGAGAAGTGGCAGATGGAGTTCAACACGGAGAAGTGTGAGGTGGTACACTTTGGAAGGACAAAGTCCAAGGCAGAGTACAAAGTAAATGGCAGGATACTTGGTAGTGTGCAGGAGCAGAGGGATCTCAGGGTACATGTCCACAGTTCCCTGAAAGTTGCCTCACAGGTGGATAGGGTAGTTAAGAAAGCTTATGGAGTGTTAGCTTTCATAAGTCGAGGGATAAAGTTGAAGAATTGCGATGTAATGATGCAGCTCTATAAAACTCTGGTTAGGCCACAATTGGAGTACTGTGTCCAGTTCTGGTCACCTCACTATAGGAAGGATGTGGAAGTATTGGAAAGGGTACAGAGGAGATTTACCAGGATGCTGCCTGGTTTAGAGAGTATGCATTATGATCAGAGATTAAGGGAGCTAGGGCTTTACTCTTTGGAGAGAAGGAGGATGAGAGGAGACATGATAGAGGTGTACAAGATAATAAGAGGAATAGATAGAGTGGATAGCCAGCGCCCCTTCCCCAGGGCACCACTGCTCAATACAAGAGGACATGGCTTTAAGGTAAGGGGTGGGAAGTTGAAGGGGGATATTAGAGGAAGGTTTTTTTACTCAGAGAGTGGTTGGCGCGTGGAATGCACTGCCTGAGTCAGTGGTGGAGGCAGATAAACTAGTGAAGTTTAAGAGACTACTAGACAGATATGGAGGAATTTAAGGTGGGGGCTTATATGGGAGGCAGGGTTTGAGGGTCGGCACAACATTGTGGGCCGAAGGGCCTGTACTGTGCTATATTATTCTATATGCTGAGGTCAGCCTGCAAGGAAGGTTTTCGAAGTTCACAAGTACTTACACCAGCATAAGTCAGTGAGGCCAAGGCTCGGGGCTCATGGGGGGTTGAGAGTTGACAAAGTTTTCGATGAACAGAGATTATGGTTTGGGATGGCGATAGATATGCGTGCCCAGTGAGGCTTGCAGCAGCCTATGAACTGAAAAGGGACTGAGTTTGGGCCTCTTATGTGCTGGCATTGGAGGGGAAGCTGAGGAGGCTCATAAGACTGATCCTGGCAAAGAAAGAGTTAACATATGAGGTGTGTTTGATGGCTCTGGTCCTGTACTCACTGGAGTGTAGGATAATGAGGGAAGGATCTCATTGAAACCTATTGAACATTGAAAGGCGGAGATATAGCAGATGTGGAGAAGGTGTTTCCTATTGTGGATGAGTCTAGGATCAGAGGGCACCAGCTCAGAATGGAAGGACATCCCTTTAGAACAGGCATGAGAATGAGTTTCTTTAGCCAGAGGGTGGTGAATCTGTGGAATTCATTGCCACAGATGGCTGTGGAGGCCAAGTCATTGGGTATGTTTTAAGCAGAGGTTGATAGGTTCCTGATAAGCAAAGGTGTCAAAGGTTACAGGGAGAAGGCAGGAGAATTTGGTTGAGAAGGATAATAAATCAGCCATGCTGGAATGGTAAGCAGACTCAATGGACCAAATAGCCTCATTCTGCTCCAATGTCTTATGGATTTACAATTATATTGTGTAAGTCACACTACACATGCAGATCTACAAAACACAGCTCCTTGCAAGCAAATGAGAACTGTATGGGTGTTACCTGAAGCCCCAATTCAGGGGGATATCTTCACTGAGCAGTACGTCGGACAGACTCCCTTTAGGGCAATATTCGGTAACTAAGGTAACATTGGGCACCTCCACAGATCCACCAATAAACTTGCATAGGTTTGGATGGTCAAGTTCCCTGGAATGAAGAGCAGTGCAATTAGTATCCAGAATGAACAATAAATACCATCGATAGAGTGGTGTTACCCTCTTAACACAGTTCAAGGTTCAGGATACTTTAATGTCATTTCCAGTACACAAGTGTAAAGGAGAACAAAATAGTCATTACTCCTGATCCAATGCAGCACAAAATAACACAACCATAACAAAAAAAACACAATAAATATAAATACATAAGATAGCTTCTGTATGTAGATTGATTGTATGTCCATAAAGTGACGTTGGGCACAGGAGTGTCTATACACAAGGTGACTGACAGGAAATGATAAAGTAGTGGTGGTCGGGGGTGTGGAGGTGTTGATCAGCCTTACTGCTTGGGGAAAGTAACTGCTTTTGAGTCTGGTGGTCCTGGTGTGGATGCCACGTAGCCTCCTCCCTGATGGGAGTGGGACAAACAGTCCATGAGCAGGGTGGGTGGGATCCATCATGATGTCACTGGCCCCTGTCTAGTTCCCTTCTGTGCTTATGTCGACGGTGGGTAGGCTGATGCCGGTGATGTGCTGGGCAGTTTTCAAACAGCGTCAACACAGCATGTCCACAGTTTTCAGCAGGGTCGCCACTGCCTGCTGGGAGTCTGTACGTTCTCCTCGTCAGCACTGGTGCTCCGGTTTCCTCCCACAGTCCAAAGACGGACTGGTTGGTAGGCTAACTGGCCATTGTAAATTGTCCTGTGATTAGGCCAGGATTAAATCAGGAGTTGCTGGGCGGTGTGGCTCGAAGGGCCGGAGGGGCCTGTTCCTCACTGTATCTCAACAAATAAATAAAGAAATAAAGAACAACCACAACCAGCAGGACTTTACTGTCAGTCACCTTACGTACAGACACTCCTGTGCCTAGCAACACTTTATGGACATACAATCAATCCATCCATATATGCTACTTTATATATTTATATTTATTGTTTTTTTTATTATGTTCTTTTATCTCATTGCGTTTTTGTGCTTATCAGAGCTGTTTTCTTTATAAACAATAATCCTGTTTATCTCATGGCCTGTGCATTTTCTCTTAGAGAGTCAGTCCCTCGTTTCACACATTCAGCTGTACCCGCTCTGCCCTTCCGTATTCCTGACATAACTCATCTCCTAAGATTTACAAAAAACACCACCACTTGGAATTCCCCCTCACTCACTGTTCCTTCATTGTCGCTGGGTCAAAATCATGGAATTCCCTCCCTAACAGCACTGTGGGTGAACCTACACCTCAGAGACTGCAGCCATTCAAGAAGGCAGCTCATCACCACCTTCTCAAGGGCAACTAGGGATGGGCAATAAATGCTGGCTTAGCTGGCGTAAATGAATAAATTTTAAAAATGTAAAGATTAAATATTTTCAGAGTTTGCTTTATTTGTCACAAGTACACTGAAGCATGCAGTGAAACATGTTGTTTGAGTCAACAGCCAACACAGTGCGAGGATTGTGCTGGGGGCAGCCTGCAACTGTCGCCACGCTGCCAGCACCAAGACAGCATGCCCACGACTCGCTAGCTCTAACCTGGAAGAGAACAGCACAGGAACCAGTCCTCCGCTGAACCATTTAAGTTAGTAATCAAATGGCCACCTGAACTAATCCTTTCTGCCTACACAACGTTCATATTCTTCCAGTTTCCTCACAATCATGTGCCTATCTAAATGTCCCTTAAAAGTTTCTAATGTATCTGCCTTTATCACCACCCCAGGAAGCGCATTCCGGACACCCACCACTCTCTGTGTAAAAGACTTGCCCCTCACATCTCTTTTGAAACTGTACGTCTTTGGAATGTGGAAGAATCCCGGAGCACCCGGAGGAAACACGCACAGTCATGGGCAGAATGTACAAATTTCTCACAGCAAGTCTGATCACTGGCACCGTAAAGTGTTACATTAGCTGCTACACTGCCTTGTCACCTACCCGTGGTGTCATCCCTCCCATACATCACTCTGTCACTCACCAACCCCTGCCCCTTCATCCTCTCCCCGTGGGACCACCTCCTGCAGGACCCACTCTCTCAATAAACTTCACATTTGCTCTCGCCATGCCCTTCCCCCATTTCTCTGAAACATTTCATTTGCAAATTGCCCAAATTCTGAAGAACAATTAACTCGCTTCCTTTCCTCAAAGGTGCTGTCTGACCTGCTGAAGTGCCTGACCGTGGGGGCAGTGTAGCAGTTAGCGTGACACTGTTACAGCCCAAGGGCTTCGGAGTTTGGAGTTCAATTCCAGCATCCTCTGTAAGAAAGCTTGTACGTTCTTCCCGTGTGCACATGGGTTTCCTCCGGGTGCTCTGGTTTCCTCCCACAGTAAAGACGTACCAGTTAGTAGGTTAATTGGTCATTGTAAACGGTCCTGTGATTAGGCTGGGGTTAAATAGATGGGTTGTTGGATGGGCCACAAGGGCCCGTTCTGTGATGTATCTCTAAATAAAATAAAATATAATACAACAAAGTTTTAGGATCATAAAATGAGCAGGCAATCTAGCCCTATGTCTAATACCAGAGGGCATTCTTTTAAGGTGGGAGGGGGTAAGTTTGGGGCAAGTATTTTTTTACAGATGGGGAGTAGATCTTGTATTTAGCCAACACAAGTCCTTGATACATAAAGACGAGTGTGTACCTCACTTGCTTCACTTCTTGTCTGGTGGTTTTTGAGAGAGTAAAAGTTTTCTTCTGTATCCATTTGATGGCCACCGTCTGGCCGTCACTGAAAGAAAAGGGAACAAGGACATCGAGACACTCAGAATCAGAATCAGGTTTATTGTCACTGGCATATGCTCAGTGGCCACTTTATTGGGAATCTGCCATTCCTAATAAAGTGACCACAAGTGTGTGTTTGTGATCGTCTGCTGCTGTAGCACAATAAATAGAAGAGTCAGTGTAAGATAAAAATACACTCAAATCAGCGTGAGTTAATCAGTCTGATGGCCTGGTGGAAGAAGCTGTCCCGGAACCTGTTGGTCCTGGGTTTTATGCTGCGGTACCGTTTCCCAGATGGTAGCAGCTGGAACAGATTGTGGTTGGGGTGACTTGGGTCCCCAATGATCCTTCAGGCCCTTTTTTCACACCTGTCTTTGTAAATGTCCTGAATCATGTGAAGTTCACATCTACAGATGCACTGGGCTGTCTGCACCACTCTCTGCAGAGTCCTGTGATTGAGGGAGGTACAGTTCCCATACCAGGCAGTGATACAGCCAGTCAGGATGCTCTCAGTTGTGCCCCTGTAGAAAGTCCTTAGGATTTGGGGACTCATACCAAATTTCTTCAACCATCTGAGGTGAAAGAGGCGCTGTTGTGCCTAGAGGAGATTTACCAGGATGCTGCCTGGTTTAGAGAGTATGCATTATGATCAGAGATTAAGAGAGGAAGGGCTTTACGCTTTGGAGAGAAGGAGGATGACAGGAGACATGATAGAGGTGTACAAGATAATAAGAGGAATAGATAGAGTCGATAGCCAGCACCCCTTCCCCAGGGCACCACTGCTCAATACAAGAGGACATGGCTTTAAGGTAAGGGGTAGGAAGTTCAAGGGGGATATTAGAGGAAGGTTTTTTACTCAGAGAGTGGTTGGTGCGTGGAATGCACTGCCTGAGTCAGTGGTGGAGGCAGATACACTAGTGAAGTTTAAGAGACTACTAGACAGGTATATGGAGGAATTTAAACTGGTGGGTTATATGGGAGACACAACATTGTGGGCCGAAGGGCCTGTACTGTGCTGTACTATTCTATGTTCTATGTTCTATTTCACCACACAGCAGGTGTGTACAGACCACGTGAAATTTGTTGTTTTGCAGCAGCAGTACAGTGTGATACATAATAAAAATAAACTGAGTTACCAAATGAAATATTAAAAATCAAATAAATAAATAGTTCAAAAGAGAGCAAGTTAGTGATGTAGGTTTCATGGGTTCACGGACTCACTGTTCACAGCTGCTTTCCCCAGAAACTATAATAAATATCCACATTTAGCCTTCCAATTGGCAAAACCTTTCTCTGGACAGTCGACGATTCAGGCTGAAACCTTTCATCAGGACCATTCATCATCCTGGCCCAAAGCTTCGACAGTTTATTCATTTCCATAGATGCTGCCTGACCCGTTGAGTTCCTCCAGCATTTTGTGCCTGTTGCTCTAAACCTCCAGCATCTGCAGATTCTCCTGTGCTAATGATTTGACAATCAGAATCTTTCTCTCCAGGGTAGAACCGTCCAACACCAGAGGACGTAAACATGAGAAACCCTGCAGTTGCTGGAAAACTAAAGCAACACACACGAGGCTGTTGGGCTGCTGGTCGGTGTGGCTCGAAGGGCCACTCTGTACTATGTTGCTAAATAAATAGACCTCATCCCTGGGAGAGGAAGGATCTCCACTTAGAAGGTGTATGAAGTCATATGGAGGAAACAGAAGCCACAGGGCCAATCAACCTTCTATTGGCACAGGACAGAGGACTCCGGTGAGCGGCTGTCAGCGGACTCTGCCCCAGCAGGGGTGATAGGCTTAAGTAAAAGAAGATATTTTATGGTGACATATATCTAATTTGATAATGAATTTACCTTGACTGTCCAGTGTTTACAATATATAAAGTTCAAAGTTGAAAGTAGATTCATTATTAAAGTACATATATATATAAATACACGCGTGGCCAAGTGGTTAAGGCATTCGTCTAGTGATTTGAAGGTCGCTAGTTCAAGCCTTGACTGAGGTAGCGTGTTGTGTCCTTGAGCAAGGCACTTAATCACACATTGCTCTGCGACGACATCGGTGCCAAGCTGTATGGGTCCTAATGCCCTTCCCTTGGACAACATCAGTGGCATGGAGAGAGGAGACTTGCAGCATGGGCAACTGCCGGTCTTCCATAGAACCTTGCCCAGGCCTGCGCCCTGGAAACCTTCCAAGGCGCAAATCCATGGTCTCGTGAGACTAATGGATGCCTATATATTACCATATACAACCCTGAGATTCACTTTCTATCAGGCAATCACTATAAATCCAAGAAACATGAGGGAATCAGTGAAAGACTGCACCCAACAGGATGGATAAACAACCAATGTGTAAGGAAACAGGAAACTGTGCAAATACAAAAATAAAGAGGAAAAAAAAGCTAACCATAAGAAGAAGAAATAAGCAATAAATGAGATCGAGAACATGAGATGAACAATAGACAATAGACAATAGGTGCAGGAGTAGGCCATTCGGCCCTTCGAAGAGTCCTTGAAAGTGAGTCCACAGGGTGTGGGAACAATTCAATGCTGGGGCAAGTGAAGTTGAGTGAAGTTATCCCCTTTGGTTCAAGAACCTGAAGATTGAGGGGTGATAACTGTTCTTGACCCCGGTGGTGCTGCTCCTGTACCTACTTTCCGGATGGCAGTAGTGAGAAGAGAGCAAGATGGGAACTTTGAATATTGTGGACCATGCATGCAATAAAACTAAGAACTCTGCGACTTACTAGATGCCAGTCTGTATGAAGCCCGCCTTGTGAACTGGGCTTGTGGCAAAACCACTCGTAGAAGCGTCATTCACCTCACTTGGGATCGAAATGCCATTAGTATGATGGATTGTTGCGACGCTGCCGAATCCCACCAGGAAACCGCTGCCTAAAATGTACAGTGAGCTCTTGATAAAAGACCATTACCATAAGACATCAGAGCAGAATAAGGCCATCAACTCTGCTCTGTTTTTCCATCTTGGCTGATTTATATTCCTTCTCAAGCTCATTCTCGGTGATTGGTTAACACAGGAATGTGGCCTTGATGTTAAAGGTTAGAGGTTAAAGATTAGTTATAATCCTACTGAATAGTAGGGCAGTCCACCGTTTGACTCTCTTTCATTGAACAGTTATGTTCTCCTCTGCACCCTCTCTGAGTCTTTCACATAAGACCATGACAGAGAAGCAGAATTAGGCTATTTGGCCCATTGAGTTTGCTCTGCCATTTCATCATGGTTAATTTATTATCCCTCTCAACCCCATCCTCCCATTTTTCCCCTGTAAACTTTGACGACCTTACTGATCAAGAACCGATCGACTTCCACTTTAGATATACCCAACAACTTGGCCTAAGCAGCCATCTGTGACAATGAATTCCATAGATTCACCACTGCCCGGCTAAAGAAATTCCTCCTCATCTCTGTTCTAAAGGGACGTGCCCCTATTCTGAGGCTATGCCCTCTGGTCCTCGACTCCCCCACCATAGGAAACATCCTCTCCATGCCCACTCCATCTAGGCCAATAGGTTTCAATGAGATCATTCCTCATTGTACTAAACCCCAAGGAGTACAGACCCAGAGCCATCAAATGCTCTTCATATGTTAACCCTTTCTTTTTGCAGAATAGTCTCGTAGAGAATCAAAAGAAACTAAGAACGTTGTGGTGAGAATGAGAGAGTGGACAAACAAACAGGCAGGGTGTTCTAGGCAACCACCACTTTCTGTGTAGAAAACCTGCCCCTCACATCTCCTTGGAAATTAGCCCCTTCTCACCTTAAATGCATGCCCTCTGGTATTAGACATCTCAACCCTGGGGAAAAGATACTGTCTGTCGACTCTATTTGGTCATTGATGACTAATTTAATTGGTTCAGAACAGCATTGTGGGCCGAAGGGCCTAGGCCAATGCTATACTGTTCAAAGTTCTATCTAAACCCTCCGAGCAGACAAAAGTACCTGTGCTAATCTCCTTGAGACTGATGATCCAGCTCTCGTCCCACAGCATCTTCTGCTTCTGGTACTGCAGCCACTACAAGTACAGAAACTCCGTTAGGGTCAGACTGGAATTGAGTAAAGGCATCTGCAAGAGGTTCACTAAAGCCCTTCCCACCACCGAGCACACCTGCAAGGAGAGGTGTCGCGGGAAACAGCAACCATCATCAAGGACCCCCAGTGTCCAGGCCATGCTCACTGCATGCTGCTGCTATCAGGACTTGGGGACATTTAAGGACAGGCAATAAATGATGGTCCTCTTAGTAACAGACAAATATCTAAAAATAATTAACAAAGCAATGCATACACACACACACACACACACATACACACACAATTAGAGTACAACTTTGTAATATTGCAAATCCCAGTGACGATGTGTCTGGGCGACACTCAATTTGTAACTTGGCAGCTTACTTCCAAGCACAGAAGCTTTATTTGTCGCATGTACATTGAAACACACAGTGAAATGCGGTCTTTGCCCCAACAGCCAGCAGTCTGAGGATGTGCAGGGGTCTACAAGTGTCACCAAACTTCCAGCACCAGCATAGCATGCCTACTATTTATTTGTTTGTTTGTTTGTTTGTTTATTTATTTATTTATTGAGATACAGTGCAAAAAAGCCTCATTCGGCCTTTCGAGCCACGCCTCCCGGCAACCCTAGCCTAATCACGGGACAATTTACAATGACCAATTAACCTACCAACCAGTACGTCTTTGGACTGTGGGAGGAAACCAGAGCACCCGGAGGAAACCCACGTGGTCACGGAGAGAATGTACAGACAGCGGCAGGATATTAATCAAGTTTATATAAATTATAAAGATTACAAATATTAGATTTATTTGTCACATGTACATCGAAACATTGAACCATACAGTGAAATACATCATTTGCATCAAATTGATTCAGTGGGGATGTTGCTAGGAGTATGTTACAACTTACTAATCACAATTCATTGACCCTAACCTGTACGTCTCTGGAATGTGGGAGGAAACCAGAGCACCCAGAGGAAACCTACTTGGTCATGGGAAGAACATACACTCTCCTACAGACACGATGGGAATCGAACCCGAATCGGTGATTGCTGGCACTCTGGAGCAATTATACTAACCGCTCTATTACGGTGGCTGTCCTACAGTGAATCACGATTTATTTCACCTACCAACAGAGTGAGTATGAACCCCGTACACAGGAGGGCGATTGGAAGTCCAATTGAAGCTTTGATTCGTGCGGACATGGGACATGATCCACAGTCAGCGGGACACGTGTCACATCGCTCATCCTCGTTGCACACTCCGTCATCACAGACTGTGGCAAGACAGCATACAGAGCAGAGCTGTTACACCGGACACCATTTAGTTTCAATCCTCTCTTATTAACAATGCAAAGTGCTCCTGAACATTGGAGTTTAAACTCTAATTAAAATATATAATGGCCTAACATTATTAATCGTAGAGAATTACAGCACAGAAACAGACCATTCAGCCCATCTAGCCCATGCAAACTGATCTTCAGCCTAGCCCCAACAACTCTCTCCATACCCCTCCCCAAATTCTCTTCACTGATAAAATTGAACCCGCAATCCACCACTTTTGCCAGCAGCTCCTTCCACACTCGCACCACTCTCTGAGTGAAGCGGTTCCCCTCAGATCCCGGGCATAGTGAGGAAAACTATGAAAGCTTGCATTGGTTTATGGTCCTGCTGTAAAAATGGGCTGACAAGCATAAGGTGTTGCACTTTGGTAGGACATACACAGGATACAGAAGGACACTGAGGATTGTGGTAGAACAAAGGGATCTGAAAATAGAGATCCATTATTCATTGAAAGTGGCATTTCAAGTAGATAGGGTCATCAAGAGAATTTCTGGCACATTAGCCTTCATAGATCAAAGTATTGAGAACAGGAGATGGGATGTTTTATAAGACATTGGAGTATTGTGTGCAGTTCTGTTCACCTACGGTAAATACAGGAAAGATATCAATAAGGTTAGTGTGGGCACGTGGCCAAGTGGTTAAGGCATTGGAGTAGCGACCTGAAGGTTGTGAGTTCGAGCCCCAGCCGAGACAATGTGTTGTGTCCTTGAGCAAGGCACTTAACCACACAGTGCTCTGCGACGAAACCAGTACCAAGCTGTATGGGTCCTAATGCCCTTCCCTTGGACAACATCGGTGTCATGGAGAGGGAAGACTTGCAGCATGGGCAACTGCTGGTCTTCCATACAACCTTGCCCAGGCCTGTGCCCTGGAGAGTGAAGACTTTCCAGGCGCAGATCCATGGTCTCTCAAGACTAACGGATGCCTAAAACAAAAAATCAATAAGGTTGAAAGAGTAAATTTACAAGAATGTTGCTGGGATTTGAGATCTGATTTATTGGGAAAGGTTGAAAAGGTTTGGACTTTATTCCTTGGAGTGTAGGAGAATGAGGGGAGATTTGATAGAGGTAACAAAATTATAAGGGTAAATATAGGCAGGGTTTTTCCACTGAGGTTGGGAGAGACTAGGACTTGAGGTCATGGATTACAGGTGAAAGGTGAAATGTTTGAGAGGAACCTGAAGAGGAACATCTTCACTCGGAATGTGGAATGAGCAGCCAATGCAAATGGCTGATGCAGATTCAGTTTCAACACTTAAGAGAAGTTTGGATAAGAACATGAATGTGAGGGGTGAGGAGATCTCTGGTCTGGATGCAGGTCAATGAGACTAAGCAGAGTAACATGCTAGATGGGCCAAAGGGCCTCTGTGCTTTGGTGCTCTATGACTCTATGTCTCTGTCCAAGGTGCTAAGTGAACATGGTGATTCTGCTTTCAAGCATGAGGAAGACAAGAAACTGTCTGCAAGAACAACGAATAAGTTGGTACCTTGTGCGCTTTGCACCGTTGTCTTGGACTCCAAGGCTGCATGCATTTTGCCCACTTTAACATGAGCTATTAGTGAAGTCACTCCAACGTGGACTAACACGACCTGAAAGCAAATGGGAAACCCGTCAGACAAGCAGAAAGTTTCGCTTCTGGCGATTTGCTAAAAGAGATCATTAACCTGCAGGTTGAGTCAGTGATGAGTCAGTGGCACCAGGGTGACTTCAATCTACATGTAGATTGGGTGAACCAAATTGGTAAGGGTGCTGAGGAAGAGGATTTCTTGGAATGTATGCGGGATGGTTTTCTGAACCAACATGTCAAGGAACCAACTAGAGAGCAGGCCATTCTAGACTGGGTATTGAGCAATGAGGAAGGGTTAATTAGCAATCTTGTCATGAGAGGTCCCTTGGGTAAGAGTGACCATAATATGGTGGAATTCTTTATTAAGATGGTGAGTGACATAGTTAATTCAGAAACAAAGGTTCTGAACTTAAAGAGGGGTAACTTTGAAGGTATGAGACATGAATTAGCTAAGATAGACTGGCAAATGATACTTAAAGGGTTGACGGTGGATATGCAATGGCAAGCATTTAAAGATCGCATGAATAAACTGCAACAATTGTTCATCCCAGTTTGGCAAAAGAATAAACCAGGGAAGGTAGTGCAACTGTGGTTGACAAGGGAAATTAGGGATAGTATCAATTCTAAAGAAAAAACATACAAATTAGCCAGAAAAAGCGGCTCACCTGAGGACTGGGAGAAATTCAGATTCCAGCAGGGGAGGACAAAGGACTTAATTAGGAAAGGGAAAAAAGATTATAAGAGAAAACTGGCAGGGAACATAAAAACAGACTGTAAAAGCTTTTATAGATATGTGAAAAGAAAAAGATTGGTTAAGACAAATGTAGGTCCCTTACAGTCAGAAACAGGAGAATTGATCATGGAGAACAAGGACATGGCAGACCAATTGAATAACTACTTTTGTTCTGTCTTCACTAAGGAGGACATAAATAATCTTCCGGAAATAGTAGAGGACAGAGGGTCCAGTGCGATGGAGGAACTGAGGGAAATATATGTTAGTAGGGAAGTGGTCTTAGGTAAATTGAAGGGATTAAAGGCAGATAAATCCCCAGGGCCAGATGGTCTGCATCCCAGAGTGCTTAAGGAAGTAGCCCAAGAAAGAGTGGATGCATTAGTGATAATTTTTCAAAACTCTTTAGATTCTGGACTAGTTCCTGAGGATTGGAGGGTGGCTAATGTAACCCCACTTTTTAAAAAAGGAGGGAGAGAGAAACTGGGGAATTATAGACCGGTTAGCCTAACGTCGGTGGTGGGGAAACTGCTGAAGTCAGTTATCAAAGATGTGATAACAGCACATTTGGAAAACAGTGAAATCATCGGACAAAGTCGGCATGGATTTGTGAAAGGAAAATCATGTCTGACAAATCTCATAGAATTTTTTGAGGATGTAACTAGTAGAGTGGATAGGGGAGAACCAGTGGATGTGGTATACTTGGATTTTCAAAAGGCTTATGACAAGGTCCCACACGGGAGATTAGTGTGCAAACTTAAAGCACACGGTATTGGGGGTAAGGTATTGATGTGGATAGAGAATTGGTTGGCAGACAGGAAGCAAAGAGTGGGAATAAACGGGACCTTTTCAGAATGGCAGACAGTGACTAGTGGGGTACCGCAAGGCTCAGTGCTGGGACCCCAGTTGTTTACAATATATATTAATGACTTGGATGAGGGAATTAAATGCAGCATCTCCAAGTTTGTGGATGACATGAAGCTGGGCGGCAGTGTTAGCTGTGAGGAGGATGCTAAGAGGATGCAGGGTGACTTGGATAGGTTAGGTGAGTGGGCAAATTCATGGCAGATGCAATTTAATGTGGATAAATGTGAGGTTATCCACTTTGGTGGCAAAAACAGAAAAACAGATTATTATCTGAATGGTGGCCGATTAGGAAAAGGGGAGGTGCAACGAGACCTGGTTGGCATTATATACCAGTCATTGAAAGTGGGCATGCAGGCAGTGAAAAAGGGAAATGGTATGCTGGCATTCCAAGCAAGAGGATTTGAGTACAGGAGCAGGGAGGTACTACTGCAGTTGTAGAAGGCCTTGGTGAGACCACACCTTGAGTATTGTGTGCAGTTTTGGTCTCCTAATCTGAGGAAAGACATTCTTGCCATAGAGGGAGTACAAAGAAGGTTCACCAGATTGATTCCTGGGATGGCAGGATTTTCATGTGATGAAAGACTGGATCGACTAGGCTTATACTCGCTGGAATCTAGAAGATTGAGGGGGGATCTTATTGAAACATATAAAATCCTAAAGGGATTGGACAGGCTAGATGCAGGAAGATTGTTCCCGATGTTGTGGAAGTCCAGAACGAGGGGTCACAGTTTGAGGATAAAGGGGAAGCCTTTTAGGACCGAGATTAGGAAAAACTTCTTCATACAGAAAGTGGTGAATCTGGGGAATTCCCTGTCACAGGAAACAGTTGAGGCCAGTTCGTTGGCTATATTTAAGAGGGAGTTAGATATGGCCCTTGTGGCTAAAGGGATCAGGGGGTATAGAGAGAAGGCAGGTACAGGGTTCTGAGTTGGATGATCAGCCATGATCATACTGAATGGCGGTGCAGGCTCGAAGGGCTGAATGGCCTACTCCTGCACCTACTTTCTATGTTTTCTATGTTTCTATAAGGAAGGCAAATGTAATGGCATTCATTTTGAGAGGACTAGAATATAAAAGCAAGGAAGTAATGATGAAGCTTTATAAGGCATTGGTCAGAATGCACTTGTAGTATCATGAGCAGTTTTGGGCTCCTTATCTAAGAAAGGATGTGTTGCATTGGAAAAGGTTCAGTAGATGTTCTTGAGGATGAGTCTGGGAATGAAAGGGTTAAGATAGGAGGAGTCTGTACTTCCTGCAGTTTAGAAGAATGATGGGGGGGCGGGATCTCATTTGAAAGCTATCAACTATTGAAAGTCCTAGTTAGAGTGGATGTGGAGAGGATGTTTTCTGTGGTGGGTGAGTTTAGGACCAGAGGGCATAGCCTCAGGGTAGAGGGGCATCTGCTTAGAACAGAGATGTGGAGAGATTTCGTTAGCCAGAGGGGAGAGAATCTACAGATGACAGCGGAAGCCAAGTCACTGAGTATATTTAAAGCAGAGGATGATAGGTTCTTGATTAGTCATCTTCATCATTATGTGCCATTTCATTTTGATGTGGGCGATCACTGTCTTATCCACCACCATGATTTTTCTGGGCAAATTTTTCTATAGAAGTAGTTTGCCACTGCCTTCTTCTGGAAAGTGTCTTTACAAGATGGGTAACACCAGCCGTTATCAATACTCTTCAGAGATTGTCTGCCTGTGTCAGTGAGCACATAACCAGGACTTATGATCTGCACCGGCTGCTCGTACAACCATCCACCACCTGCTCCCATGGCTTCACATGACCCTGATCGGGGGGCTAAGCAGGTGCTACACCTTGCCCCAAGGTGACCTTTAGTCAAGCAAAGGGAAGGAGCACCTTATACCTCCTTTGGTAAAGACGTATCTCCACCCTACTACCCAAGAAAGGAGAAAAGAAGTCAAAAGTTACAAGGAGAAGGCAGGAGACTGAGGTTGAGAAGGATAATAAATCAGCCATGTTGGAATTGTGGAGAAGACCGATGGGCCGAATGGCCTAATTCTGCTCCTAAGTCTTATGGTCTTATAAAAACACTGCTATTTTCATTTAACGGGAGACTGGTACTCTGAATGATTGTCTTACCCTACCCAACAATGAAGTATTTATTTTTTTTTTATTTGGAGATACAGCACGCTAACAGGCTCTCCCAGCCCAGCCAGCCAGATACACCTCAACAGTTACAGGGAGAAGGTAGGAGGATGGGCTGAGAGGGATCGTAGATCAGCCACGATCGGCTGGCAGGCCTGAACCAATGGACGGAGTGGCCAATCTACCTGCATGCCTTTGGAATGTGGAAGGATGCCAGAGCACCCACAGGAAAACCACGTGGTGACAGGGAGAACGTACAACCTCCTTATAGACAGCAGTGTCACCAGCACTGTAAAAGCGTCTGCCAAGCACTATGCTACTGTGCCACTTGGAAGCTTTGTTCTTCAATGGTGGAAGATTAGTGGATTTAAAAATATTTTGCCTATAGAGGTATTTAGCCACCCCTCCCCCCACCAGCAAAAAAGCATCAGCACCCCCCACCGAGCATTCAAACGTGCAGTGTAGCATCAATAACGACACAGACTTGCAGTACCCACAGACTACCCGTTCACCCGGTATTCAGCATCTCTCCCTAATAATGCTCCCGTTTCACTATGCCCCATTCCCATTTCCCTTTCTCACCTTATCTCCTTACCTGCCCATCACCTCCCTCTGGTACACCAGGCCTTCCCCTTTCTTCCATGTCCTCCTGTCAGATTCCTCCTTCTCCAGCCATTTATCTCCTTCATCAATCGACTTCACCTTTCACTCCCGCTCCCAGTTTTACCTGTCACTTACCTTGTATTTCTTCCTCCCCTCCCCCCCATCTTCTTACTCTGACTTCTCATCCTTTTCCTCTTCTCCTGATGAAGGGTCTCGGCCCAAAACATCGACTGTTTACTCTTTTCCATAGATGCTGCCTGGCCTGCTGAGTTCCTCCAGCATCTTGTGAGTGTTGCTCGGGTTTCCAGCACCTGCAGATGCTCTCTTGTTTGTGACTGAATTTGAACCTGAAGTTGTACCTTGGTGGTCCAGTTTCGTTGGGACATCTTTCCAGCTTGGGACACCGTGTGGGTCACAATCTCCCCATCATCTGGAATCCAGGGGCCGCAGATTCCTCCTTTTTTCTGAAATGGATAATGCTTGAAATTACAGGTGGCCACATTCAACAGAAACAGCTCATTTGGGCTACGTGCTTATCTTCACAAGTTATTCAATTACTGGGCTCTAGGTCCTGGATCCAGCACGTAAGGGCCATTACAAAGAAAACACGGCAGCGCCTTTACTTGCTTAGAAATTTGCAAAATTTCAGCATGTCATCTAAAACTTTGACGAACTTCTATAGATGTGCAGTGGAGAGTATATTGACTGGTTGCGCCATGACCCGGTCTGCAAACACCAATGCCCTTGAAGGGAAAGCCTACAAAAGTTCAAGGTAAACTTTTTTTTAATCAAAATACATATATGCCACCATTTACAACCCTGAGATTTGTTTTCTTGTGGGCATTCACAGTCAATCCAAGAAATGTGATAGAATCAGTGAAAGACAATATAGGACGGACAAACAACGAATGTGTAAAAAATAACAAACTGTGCAAATAAAAAAGAAACATAAAGAAAAATTAATTATAAATAAATAAGCAATAAATATTGAGAAGGACCCCCACCATCGAGGACATGGTCTCTTCTCACTGCTGCCATCAGGAAGGAGGTACAGGAGCCTCAGGACCCGCAACACCAGGTTCAGGAACAGTTATTGCCTCTCAAACATCTGGTTCTTGAACCAGGGGTTAACTTCACCCCTCACCCCAACACTGAACTGTTCCCATAACCTGTGGACTCACTTTCAAGGACCCTTCATCTCATGTTCTGGATAATTATTGTATATTTATTTACTATTATTTTGCTTGATTTTTTTCTTGTTTCTTTGTATTTACTGTGAATACCCACTAAAAATAAATCTCAGAGTTGTATTTAGTTACATATATGTTCCTTGAGAGAAAAAACTTTGAACTTTGAACTCTATAGCTCCCTGAAAGCGGCCTCACAAGTTGACAACGTGGTAAAGGAGTTTTATGGCCTCTGCTATCTACCCTGGTGGGTTCCTCCAGTACCTTAGATATTGTTCTTGTGCTTCCACCCCTAGAAACTCCCCACATTTAAAAAGAATTCAGTCAAATACCAGAGGGTGTGCATTAAGCTGAGAGGGGAAACTCAAAGAATATGTGGAGGTTTACATACACAGAGAAAATAGGTGCCTGGAATATACTGGATTATTCTCCATTCCTGGCAGTATCCCGGTGAATCTCTTCTGCACCCACTCTGAACACTCAACATCCTTCATGTCACAGGGAAAACAGAACTCAATATAATACTTCAAATGAGGCCTGACCAAAGTCTTAAAAAGTTGATTGGTCACAACATAAGACATAGGGGCAGAATTGGACCATGTGGCCCATCGAGCTGTCTGCCATTCCATCATGGCTGATGTATTATCCCTCTCTACACCATTCTCCTGCCTTCTCCCCGTAACCTTTGACACCATGTTTAATCAAGAACCTATCAACCTCTGATTTAAATATACTTGATGACTTGGCCTCACAGCTGCTTGTGGCAAAGACTTCCACAGATTCACTACCCTCTCACTAAAGAAATTCCTCCTCATCTCTATTCTGAGGTTGTGGCCTCTGGTCCTAGTCTCCCCCACTACGGGAATCATTCTCTCCACATCCACTTTATCTGGGCCTTTCAAACTTCAATAGGTTTCAACGAGATCCACTGCTCATTCTTCTAAACTCCAGAGAGCATAGGCCCAGAGCCTAAAATGCTCCTCATATGTTAACCCTGTCATTCCTGGGATAAACAACAGTACATCTGTAGAAATTTGCTCGTCTTTGATGATACAACAAACCTGGTCCAAAGATAGCCCCACTGGACATCAGAATTTCTGCCTGACTGTTTTATACAGCTGCAACCTGACTTAAGACCATAAAACCTCAAGATAGAGGAGCAGAATTAGGTCATTTGGCCCATCAAGTCTGCTCTGCCATTTCATCACGGCTGATCCATTTTCCCTCTCAGCCCCAATCTCCTGCCTCCCCCCATATCCCTTTATGCCTTGATTAATCAAGAATCTATGAACCTCTGCCTTAAATATACCCAATGACTTGGCCTCCACAGATGCCTGTGGAAACGAATTCTATAGATTCACCACTCTCTGGCTAAATAAATTCCTCCTCATCCTCATTCTATAAGAATGCCTCTCTATTCTGAGGCTTTGCCCTCTGGTTTTAGACATCCCCACCATAGGAAACATCCTTTCCACATCCACTCTATGGAAGCTTTTCAAAACTTGATAGGTTTCAATGTGGTCAATCTTATACTGATTCACCCCAATAATGAAGGCAGGTGCACCATCTTGTCTAACTGTGTTATCATTTTCAGTGTGTTATACCCTAAAATCCTCCAGCATCCAGACCTGGCTCGCGTGTCACTGTTGCCACTGAGTAGGAGGTACAGGAGCCTTAGGACACACACCACCAAGTTCAGGAACAGTTGTCACCTCTCAACCATCAGACCCCTGAAGCAGTGGGGATAACTTCACTAACCTCAACTCTGACTGATTCCACAATCTATGGACTCATTTCAAGGACTCTACAACCATGTTCTCAGATTATTATTGCTGTTTGTTTTTTTTGCATTTGCACAATCTGCCTTCTTTTGCACATTGGTTGTTTGTCAGTGTGTGTTTGTGTGTAGTTTTTCATTGATTCTATTGTAGTTCTTTGTTCTACACTGAATATCTGCAAGAAAATGAATCGCAGGGTTGTATAGGGAGACATATACATACAGTGATGATAAATATACTTTAAACTTTGAAAATCCCTCTGTATATCAATTCTCTCAAGCATCCCGTCAGTTACTGTAAACCTTTTTCTTGCATTTGATGTCACACTAGTCCTGATTAAACGCTGTCTGCCATTTCTTAGGCCCGATTTCCAACTGATCAAGAGCCACACACAGAAAATCCTTGGGGAACTCATTCAGTCAGGCAGCATCCATGGAGAGGAACAAATAGTCCACCATTCAGGCTGGCATCCTTCATCAGGACTGAAAGGGAAGGTGGAAGAAGCCAGAATAAGAAGGTGGGGGAGGGGAAGGAGGTCAAGCTCGAAGGTGACAGGTGAAGCCAGGTGGGTGGGGAAGGGAGGCGGGATGAAGTAAGAAGCTTGGATGTGATAGGGTGGAAAAGGCAAAGGGCTAGAGAAGAGGTATTTGATAGGAGAGGAGAGTGGACCATGGGAGAAAGGAAAGGAGGAGGGACACCAGGGCAAGGTGATAGGCAAGTGAAGAGGAGAGGTGAGAGAGATGCCAGAATGGGGAAGCATGAAGAGGGAAGAAGGAAGGGAAAAAATTACCTGAAGTTGGAGAAATCAGTGTTCATGTCATCAGGTTGGAGATGGAATATGAGGTGTTGATCCTCCAACCTGAGAATGGTTTCATTTTGGGAGTAGAGGAGCCATGGACTGACGTATCAGAATAAGAATGGGGATTGGAATTATAATGGATGGCCACCAGGAAGTCCTGCTTTTTGTGGATGGAGCAAAGATGCTCAGCAAAGCAGTTCCCCGATTTGTGTTGGGTCTCACCAAATGACCTATATCCTGCTGTCCCCTCATCCAAATGTTGTAAACCATGAAATTATTGTTTAAAGAAAGCACACACCATGAAGGCCATTGGACAGGAGTGGATGTTTGCGTGGTAGATGCAGCAATTGTGCTCCGTCGCATGTTTCCAGTTCGAAGGACAGTCCTTTTCTTCACAGAACCGTTTGGCTTCACTCGCATTACTGTGCCAAAGAGCAGGAAACAAGACATATGTGAAACACGTTGAGGTATTAGCAAGCAGAAACAAGCACTCACATTAACACAAACACAAGAAAATCTGCAGATGCGGGAAATCCAGAGCAACACACACAAAATGCTGGAGGAACCCCGCGGGCCAGGCAGCATCTATGGAAGGGAATAAACAGTCGACGTTTCAGGCTGAGACCCCTCATCAGGACCAGAACGGAAGAGGGAAGGAGCCGGAAAAAGCCGGAATAAGAAGGTGGAGGGGGGATGGAAGACAAGGAAGGTGAGAGTTGAAGCCAGGTGGGTGGGGAAGGGGGGGATGAAGTAAGAAGCTGGGAGGTGATTGGTGGATTATGGGTGGAAGAAGGAGTTTTACATTAATGTATTTAAGATACCAACACTACCAAAACTGAAGTGTCATATGTGTCCAGGTTACACCAGTGCCCACCAGTTCGAGGAGATCTCCAGTGAGCCATCAGCAAAGGTGCCTCCTCCCAAAAGACAGTCATTGGTACTGCTTTATTATCATCACAGGTATGGAGATACAGTGGAAAGCTTGCCTTGCACACTGTTAATACAGATCAGGTCATTACACAGTGCATTGAGGTAGACCAAGGGGGACCCGCAGTCTGTAAGAAGCTTGTATGTTCTCCCAGTAACTATGTAGGGTTCCTCTGGGTGCTCTGGTTTCCTCCCACAGTCCAAAGATGTACAGGTCAGGGCTAGTAAGTTGTGGACGTGCTAGGTTAGTGCGGGAAGTATAAAAGACTTATACATGAGATAGAGTTTGGGGGTAATGTATTAGCATGGATAGAGAATTGGTTAATTAATAGAAAGCAGAGAGTTGGGATACAGGATGCAGGATAAGATAGTGCAAAGTCAGCATGGTTTCCATCAGGGAATGCCCTGCCTGACGAACCTCTTGGAATTCTTTGAGGAGATTACAAGTGGGATAGATAAAGGGGATGCAGTGGTTGTTGTACATTTGGACTTTCAGAAGGCCTTTGACAAGGTGCCACACATGAGGCTGCTTACCAAGTTAAGAGCACATGGTATTACAGGAAAGTTACTGGCATGGTTGGAGCATTAGCTGATTGGTAGGAGGCAGTGAGTGGGAATAAAAGGATCCTTTTCTGGTTGGCTGCCAGTGACTAGTGGTGTTCTGCAGGGGTCGGTGTTGGGACTGCTTCTTTTCCTGCTGTATATAAATGATTTAGATGATATAGAAGACTTTGTTGCCAAGTTTGCAGATGATATAAAGATTGGTGGAGGGGTTTGTACTGTTGAGGAAACATGAGGTTGCAGAAGGACTTAGACAGATTAGGAGAATGGGCAAGAAAATGGCAATGTTGGAAAATGCACGGTCATGCATTTTGGTAGTAGAAATAAATGTGCAGACTATTTTCAAAATGGGGAGAAAATCCAAAAATCTGAGATGCAAAGGGACTTGGGAGTCCTTGTGCAGAACACTCTCAAAGTTAACTTGCAGGTTGAGTCAGTGATGAGGAAGGCAAATGCCATGTTAGTATTCATTTTGAGAGGTCTAGAACACAAGAGCAAGAATGTCATGCTGATGTGATGCTTTATAAGGCACTGGTGAGGCCTCACCTTCAGTATTGTGAACAGTTTTGGGCCTCTCAACTTAGAAAAGATGTGCTGGCATTGGAGAGGGTCCAAAGGAGATTCACAAGGATGATTCCGGGAATGAAAGGGTTATCATATGAGGAACATCTGATGATTCTGGGTCTGTATTTGCTGGAGTTCAGAAGGATGAGAGGGATCTCATTGAAACCTTTCAAATGTTGAAAGCCTAGACAGAATACATGTGGAAAGGATGTTTCCTATGGTGGGAGAATCTAGGACAAGAGGGCACAGCCTCAGAATAGAGGGATGCCCTTTCAAAGCAGAGATGCGGAGAAATTTCTTTAGCCAAAGGGTGATGAATTTGTGGAATTTGTTGTCATTTGCAGCTGTGGAGGCCAGGTCATTGGGTGTATTTAAGGCAGAGATTGATAGGTTCTTGATTGGACACGGCATCAAAGGTTACAGGGAGAAGGCTGGGAACTGGGGTTGAGGAAGAGAAAAAGAAGGATCAACCATGATTGAATGGTGGAGCAGACTCTATGGGCCAGATGGCCTAATTCTGCTCCTATATCTTATGGTCTTATACATGGGTGTTACTCTGGTTGGCAATCAGTAGTGAGTGGTGTGCTGTAGGGGTTGGTGCTGGGCCCACAACTGTTCACAATATACATTAATGATCTAGAAGAGGAGGATGAGTATAGTGTATCTAAGGTTGTTGATGATATTAAATTGAGTGGAAAAAAAGCAAATTGTGCAGAAGATATGGACAGTCTGCAGAGAGATATAGATAGGTTAAGTGAGTGGGCAAGGGTCTGGCGGATGGAATACAATGTTAGTAAATGCAAGGTCGTCCACTTTGGAAGAAAAATTGAAAGAGCAGATTATTACTTAAATAGTAAAAGACTGCAGTATGTTGCTGTGCAGAGGAACTTGGGAGTGCTTGTGCATGAATCACAAAAGGTTGGTTTTCCAGGTGCAGCAGGCTATCAGGAAGGCAAATGGAATGTTGGCCTTCATTGCTAGAGGGATTGAATTTAAGAGCAGGGGAGGTTATGCTGCAACTGTACAGGGTACTGGTGAGGTTGCACCTTGAGTACTGCGTGCTCTTCTGGTCTCCTTATTTGAAGAAGGATATACTGACTTTGAGGCGGTGCAGTGGAGGTTCACCAGGTTGATTCCAGAGATGAGGGAGTTAGACTATGAGGAGAGATTGCGTTGCCCGGGACTGTACACACTGGAATTCAGAAGAATCAGAGGAGATCTGAGAGAAACATAGAAAATTATGAAAGGGATAGATAAGATATAGGTAGTAAAGTTGTTTCCACTGGTAGGTGAGACTAGAACTAGGGGACATAGTCTCACGATTCAGGGGAATAGATTTAGGACAGACATGACGAGGAACCGCTTTACCCAGAGAGTTGTGAATCCATGGAATTCTGTGCCCAATGAAGCAGTGGAGGCTACCTCAGTAAATATATTTAAGACAAGGTTGGATAGATTTTTGCATAGTAGAAGAATTGTACTGGGTATGACTCTAAACTGCAACCGGTGATGAGGCTCTGATTGGGGATTTTCAGAGCTTTGAGGTAAGTGGAGTTGCCCCTTACTCATTCATTGCTCCCAGGGCCGCTTGGACCCGGAACGGTAGCACCTGCAAGGGTTCTGGCTCAGGGTACAAGCGAAGGCCAATGGCAGATCCGGCAGGTTCAGTAACTGAACTTATGACGGAGAAGGCAGATGAGCTAGGACCTCAAATGTCAACGGCTATAGTACAGGCGGATGAACATTTGGGAAGAGAAACGGTGATTTCTTTAGTTCGCCCAATGGTAGGCAAAAGCAAACCACTGATGCTAGATACTAGGTTTCCTAGAATCTATTTGCTAAGAAAACCATGGTCAAACTCACAAAATATATCACACAACAACAGCATCAAGAGGATCTTCAGAACAATTCTGAAGATGCTTCGCTCAGTAGGGTTGCTTGTGGTCAGCAGGGGATCCCTGACCGTCATCAAGCTACTGCTCATAAAATTCAAACAACACAAAAGGAAATTATTGCCACTTGGAATGTAAGAACCCTATATCAAGCAGGAAGATTGAACAATGTGATAAATGAAATGGAAAGACTAAAGATTAACATCATGGGAATTAGCGAAGTTCGTTGGATAGGTGCTGGAACATGTCAGAATAGAAATAAAACCCTAATTTATTCTTGTGGAACATCCCATACTAATGGAGTAGGAATTCTTATGGATGAAAACATGGCAAAAAGTGTTTTCAGACATTGGGCAATATCAGAAAGAGTGCTCCTTGTTAGATTCAGAGGACAACCATTTGATTTAGAAATTATACAGCTATATGCACCAACAATAGATGGAACAGATGAGGGTATAGATAAATTCTATGAAGAGCTTGAACAAGCAAAGAATTGATGCAAATCTCAAGATATTGTTATTGCCATGGGAGATCTAAATGCTAAAGTAGGACAAGGTGCTGATGGAAATACCATAAGAAAATTTGGATTAAGGGAAAGAAATGAAAGAGGTGAGAAATGGGTAGAATGGTGCAAGAAGAATAATCGGGTCATTATGAATACCTACTTTAAAAACCATCCAAGACACTTGTGGACCTGGAAAAGTCCAGGTGATAGCACTGGAAATCAAATTGACTTTATTACAATAAACCAAAGGTTTAGAAACTCAGTGACTCAATGCAAAACATATCCAGGTGCAGACTGTAATAGTGACCATAACTCAGTAGTACGTCATATAAAAGTAAAACTTAAAAAACTAAAGAAGCAAAAGCCTGAACAATCTCTTGACTACCTGCAATTAATTAAAGAAGAAAATTTAAGACAAAAATTTACAATTGAAGTAAGGAATAGATACCAAAGTCGAGAAATAAAATCTGTTGAAGATGATAACAATCATGTAGAAATGAAATTTAACTCTCTAAAGGATGCCTTGGTAGAATCAGCAAAGTCAGTGATTCCTAAAAAAGAAAAAAGCACAAAGAATAAATGGATGACAGATGAAATCAAAAATCTAATGGAAGAAAGGAGACAGAAGAAAGCAAATCCTATAGGATCTAAGTCCTTAGATAAAAATGTTAAAAACTTATGTCAAAAAGCCAAAGAAGAATGGTCAAACCAAGAATGTGAGCAAATAGAAAGAATGGTATGCTGGCATTTATAGCGAGAGGATTCGAGTACAGGAGCAGGGAGATACTACTGCAGTTGTACAAGACCTTGGTGAGACCACACCTGGAGTATTGTGTGCAGTTTTGGTCCCCTAATCTGAGGAAAGACATCCTTGCCATAGAGGGAGTACAAAGAAGGTTCACCAGATTGATTCCTGGGATGGCAGGACTTTCATATGAAGAAAGACTGGATGAACTGGGCTTGTACTCGTTGGAATTTAGAAGATTGAGGGGGGATCTGATTGAAACGTATAAAATCCTAAAGGGATTGGACAGGCTAGATGCAGGAAGATTGTTCCCGATGTTGTGGAAGTCCAGAACAAGGGGTCACAGTTTGAGGATAAAGGGGAAGCCTTTTAGGACCGAGATTAGGAAAAACTTCTTCACACAGAGAGTGGTGAATCTGTGGAATTCTCTGCCACAGGAAACAGTTGAGGTAAGTTCATTAGCTATATTTAAGAGGAAGTTAGATATGGCCCTTGTGGCTACAGGGATCAGGGGGTATGGAGGGAAGGCTGGGGCGGGGTTCTGAGTTGGATGATCAGCCATGATCATAATAAATGGCGGTGCAGGCTTGAAGGGCCGAATGGCCTACTCCTGCACCTATTTTCTATGTTTCTAATCCCTATTACTGATCCAAAAAGGTTAGATTAGATTAGATTATGAGGACACGCAGTCCTCTTTTATTGTCATTTAGTAATGCATGCATTAAGAAATGATACAATGTCCTCCAGTGTGATATCATAGAAACACAAGACAGACCAAGAATGAAAAACTGGCAAAAAACACATAATTATAACATATAGTTACAACAGTGTAAGCAATACCATAATTTGTTAGAGAACAGACCATGGGCACAGTAAAAAAAAGTCTCAAAGTCTCTCGAAAGTCCCATTATCTCATGCAGACAGTAGAAGGAAGAAAACTCTCCCTGCCATGAGCTTCCAACACCGCAAACTTGCTGATGCAGCATCCTGGAAGCACCCGACCACAGTCCGACTCCGAGCCCGTCCGAAAACTGAGCCTCCGACCAGCCCTCCGACACCGAGCACCAAGCACCTTCTCTGCCAAGCGCTTCGACCCCAGCCCCGGCCGCCAGCAACAGGCAAAGCCGAGGATTTGGGGCCTTCCCCTCCGGAGATTCTCGATCGCACAGTAGCAGCGGCAGCGAACCGGGCATTTCAGAAGTTTCTCCAGATGTTCCTTTGTGCTTCTCATGTCTGTCTCCATCAAATCAGAATTGTGCACGGCACCCTACTTACAAATACTGATATCATTCACTGGGGAGGCCACGCGCGCTGCGTCGCGCCGCCATCTTCTCCTCCCTCCTTGTTACAATCAACAAATCAAGAATATCACTGGTAAAAAACTCCTCTGTTCTTCAGGTGGATGTTTGAAAGCAAAGGACGGTACCATTATCATGGAAAAAGATGAGATTATGTACAGGTGGACTGAGTATATTCAGGAATTGTTTGAAGACGCTCGAGGCGAAAAACCAGAAATTAAGAAAAATATTGAAGGTCCAAGTATTTTAAAATCTGAAGTTCGTAATGCAACTTCGTAAATAAGATGAAGAAAGGAAAGGCAGCAGGCCCTGATGAATTAGTAATAGAATATCGCCCTTGAAGATTATGGAATTCAAAAACTTACTGATTTAATCAATGACATTTATGAGACTGGAATAATGCCAGAAGAGATGAAAAATCAGTATTCATCACTCTTCCTAAGAAACTTGGAGCAATAGAATGTGAATTACATGGGACCATAAGTTTAATGAGTCATATCACTAAGATACTTCTAAGAATTTTGATGACAAAAGCTAAAAGTAAGATAAAAGCTGAAATAGGTAAAGAACAATGTGGTATTGTGAAAGACAAAGGTACAAGAAACGCGATATTGATGTTTAGGATACTATCAGAATGAACTATTCAAGTGCAAAAAGATTTGTTTGTTTGTTTTATCAACTACACAAACGCACAAACACTATGCATTTGATAAGGTGAAGCACAATAAGTTATTTGAAATATTACAGAAAACTCTAGATCTACATTCAAAAGACATCCGCTAATCAGAAATCTGTACTGGGAACAAACTGCCACTGTAAGAATAGATGGAGAAGTGAGTTAGTTTACAAAATCAAGAGAGGCGTTAGACAAGGGTGTGTTTTCTCCCCTGATTTATTTAATGTGTACAGTGAAACTATTGCAAATAATAAGAGACATCTTGGGAATCAAAGTTGACAGTGAAAACATCAATAATTTCAGGTATGCAGATGACACTGTGTTAATTGCAAGTACGGAGGAAGAACTACAAAGCTTAATTGATACAATCATTGAAGTGCAAAAATGGGTCTATCTATCAATTGCAAAAAGACAGAATGTATGGTGATATCCAAAAAGAAGGAGAATCCTATCTGCAGGCTGAGAATAAATGGGGAAGACATAAAACAAGTACAGAACTTTTGCTACTTAGGGAGCTGGGTGACATCAGATGGCAGGTGCGACTTGGGCATCAAAAGAAGAATAGGGATGGCAAAAGACAACTTTACGAGAATGAAGAGTATACTGACCAATACTAAACTAGGCATGACAACCCACCTTGGAGTACTGAAATGTTACGTTTATCCAGTTATGTTACGTGGCTCAGAATATTGAACAATATCTAGTAACATGAGGAAACGAATTGTAGCAGCAGAGATGTGGTTTTTGAGGGCTATGCAAAGAATATCATGGATGAAACGAATATCTAACAAAGATGTCACGAACAGAGCAAACACAAAAAGAGAAATAATGTATGAGATCATGAAAAGGCAATGTAACTTCATTGGACATGTAATTAGGAAAGAGGAGTTAGAATGCACGGTAATTATGGGAAAGATTGAAGGGAAGAAGGCAAGAGGAAGACAAAGACAAATGATGATGGAGATGGCAGCCAGAGAACTGGAAATGAATACCAATGAATTGATCCACTTGACCCAAAACAGGAGTGTGTGGGCCATGGCAGTCAAAGCTCAAACTGGGCATGGCACCTGACGATGATGATGATGAGAAGAATTAAGGGTTATGGGGAAAAGGCAGGTAGCTGGAGATGAGTCCATGATCTTATGGAATGGCGGAGCAGGCTTGATGGGCTGGATGGCCGACTCCTGCTCCTATTTCTCATGTTCTTATGTTCTTATGTAAGCATAACGACACTTGCAGGCTGGCTCCAGCTCGTCTTCAGACTGTTGGTCGTTGACACAAACGATGTATTTCACTGCATGTTTCAATGTACTGTACATGTGACAGATAAAGATGATCCAATCAAATCTAATCTAATCAAATAAAATCAATAACAATGCAAAAGCTACTAAAAACGAGCTAGACAAATTGGGTGGCGTGGTTAGCGTAACACCTCACAGTACCAGCTGTTAGATTAGGGCTCAATTTCCACCGCTGCCTGTAAGGAGTTTGAACGTGCTCCCTGTGACCAAATGAGTTTCCTCCCATGAGCTAGGGTTAGTAAAATTGTGGGCATGCCTTCTTCTTGCAAAAAGAATGGTTACCCTCGCGGGCTGTCCCCAGCACATCCTTGATGGAACTGATGTATCTTTCAATGTACATGTGACAAATAAAGTTACTCTAATTTAATCTAATTAGAAATTTAAAAAAAATACAGAATAAATGTACCGAAAAAGGGCTGGCAGATAAACAATAAAGTCTACCGTCATAATGAGGTAGATTATGAGGCCAAGAGTTCATCTCATCATAAAAGAGGTCCATTTATGAGTCTAATAACAGTGGGGTAGAAGCTGTCTTTGAGCCTGGTGGTATGTGCTTTCAGGCTTTTGTATCTTCTGCCCAATGGGAGACGGGAGAAGAGAGAATGCCCGAGGGGGTGGGGTATTTGATTATGCTGGCTGCTTTACTGAGGCAGTGAGGAAAGGCTGGTTTCCATGATGTGCTGAGCTATGCCCACAACTCCCCACAGTTTCGTACAGTCATTGGAATTAGACCATATGACCAAGGAGCAAAGTTACACCATTCGGCCCATCGAATCTATTCCACCATTCCATCATGGCTGATTTATTATCCCCCTCAACCCCAGTCTCCTGACTTCTCCCAGTAACCTTTGACTCCCTGACTAATCAGGAACCTATCAACCGCTGCCTTAAGTATACCCAATGACTTGGCCTCCACAGTCACAGTGGAGTGTGTGGCAATGAATTCCACAGATTCACCACCCTGTAGCTGAATAAATTCCTCCTCAATTGTGTTCTGAATGGGCGTCCCTCTATTCTAAGGCTATGGCCTCTGGTCCTAGACTTCCCCCACTATAGGAAACATCCTCTCCACATCCACTCTTCCCGGGCCTTTCAATGTTCAGTAAGTTTCAATGAGATCCTCCCTCATTCTCCTAAAATCCAACACGTACAGGCCCAGGCAGCTTGACGGCTCATGACCTGTGAATGCCTGAGTTGTCCGTGCCCAGGAGCAGGCAGAGGAGGGGGTCTCATGCCCTCTGTGCCACAGCAATGTTGTACTTAAAAGCATTTATTTAGCTGATATTCTGAAGTGATGGGGTTGAACAGGGCATCTCAATGATCAGTCAATTGTCTTTTTCCTTTATAACAAAAACTCACTCGTTTTGAAAATCTACAACAAAACCAATATACTAAATAGGTCTGCTGAATACATTCTCTGTACAGAAATGACCTGCACAACAGCATTTCAGAACATTTAATGCATTTGTGAATTACCATAGTGAAAAACCACATTCAAATCAATCTTGTCCTGAAAAAAGTCATGCCAGACTTGGAAAAAGTAACAAGTAACCTGGCTTCTAATCTAGGGAGTCTCGGACCAGTGTGCACAGCCTCAGAATAGAGGGAAGTGCTTCTAGAACAGAGATGAGGAGGAATTTCTTTTGGCAGAGGGTAGTGAATCTGTGAAATTCATTGCCACGGGCAGCCTAGTGGAGGTCTAGTCATTGGGTATGTTTAAAGCAGAGGTTGATAGATTCGTGATTAGTTAGGGTGTAAAAGGTTACAGGGAGAAGGCAGGATATTGGGGATTGAGAGGGATAAAAGTCAGCCATGATAAAATGGTGTAGCAGACTTGATGGCCCGAATGGCATGATTCTGCTTCTATATCCTATGGTCTAATCTCAACACTTGCTTTCACATAATTTATAAGTATCCATTTTGAACAGATATGCAGAACCAATTTCAACTGGGGACTAGCTCCCTCCTACCACTGAGGACATCTTTGAAAGGCAAAGCCTCAGGAAGGTGGATCCAGCATGAAGGGCCCCACCATCTGGGACATACCCTCTTCTTTTTCCAGTATTTTTATTAAATTTATTAAATTTCATATACATAAATACAGAATTCATAAGGATACTTATTATAAATCAAAATAAGGTTGCCCATAATGCACTTTATATGAATCACACTGATACAATCGCGGTATCCCATATTTATAATCAATCTAATAAAATAAATTGAATTATGAAATACAATAATAAGACATACCCTCTTCTCATTGTTACCATCAGGGGGGAGCTACAAGAGTCTGAAGACACACACTCAACTTCTTAGGAACAGCTTCTTCCACTCTGCCATCTGATTTCTGAATGGTCCATGAACCCAACAACACTTCCTCACTTTTAACTTTCTTTTTGCACTACTTACTTAGTGCAAGAGTAACAGGTACACAGAGAGGGGAGAGATCTGGACAACGTGCAGTTTAAATCAGCACCATGGTCAGCAGAGACAGGACGGGCCCAAGGGCCAGTTTCAATGCTGTATACCCACCTGTACTCCAGGATCCCATTTGCGACAGCCACGCGGTAGAAATCATCGGAAGCGCTGACGCTGTAGGTGACATTAAACTCCTCACCGCTCCGCACTTTCTCTGGAGGTCGGTCCACCCAGCTCATCTCCAGCCCTGGAGGAAGAACAGCGGAGAGCACTGTGGTATTAGCGGCAACATCGCCAGTGGGAGGTGGAGACAGGACAGCACTGAAAACTGCAGGCATGGGCCATGCCTCTAGACGGCAGCATCCATCACTGAGGACCCTCACTATCTGGGACACACCCTCTTCTCATTGATGCAATCATGAATAAGGCAGGCCAGCATCTGTACTTTGTTAAGAGTTTGAGGAGATTTGGTAAACCACCAAGGACACTTACAAATCTCCACAGACATAACATGGATTCTGACTAATTACATCACAGTCTGGTACGGAGGCTCCAGTGAACATGATTACAAGAGGCTGCAAAGGGTTGTAGGTTCAGCCACCTCCAGCATCAGGGACATCTTCAAGAGGTGGTTCCTCAGAAAGGCAGCGTCGATCATGAAAGACCCTCACCATCTCTCATTCCGATCATCAGGGAGGAGGTACAAGAACCTGGAGACACCCACTCAACGATTCAGGAACAGCTACTTCCCCTCCATCATCGGATATCTGAATGGACAATGAACCCACGAACACCACCTCATTGTCCCTCTTTTGCACTATTGTAGCCCTGAATAGTTTTTTTTAATGTCTTGTACTGTACAGATGCCACAAAACAAGAAACTTTACGAGAATAAATCCAATTCTGATTCTGATTTTGTAGCCATTCCCCCAGTTGTAATTTCCCTCCCCCTGTGCAAACTTCCTCTCAGCTTTCACCAGGCCCCTCTCCCAGTCACCTATTGACTCTGTCAGACTGCAGGACTCTATCAGCACAGACATCCCCTCCAGGACAGGAGAAATCTGCTGAAGTTTACTGGCAGATCTCCATGGTCATCTCCAAACAGCCCAGACAACCTCCAATAATATTCCATGCCTGACAGAATCAGGTTTAATATCACTGGTGCATTTCATGAAATTTGTTGTTCACTGCAGCAGTACCCTGCAGTACATAATAGTAAAAAAACTATAAATTACAATAAGAAATATAGGCACACAAACAAAAATTAATTGAACTAAGTAGTGCAAAAAGAGAACAAAAACAAATGAAGAAAAAAAGTAGTATTTGTGGGTTCATTGTCCATTCAGAAATCTGATGGTGGAGAGGAAGAAACTGTTTCTGAAGTGTAGAGTGTGCCCTGTTGGGCTTCTGTACCTCCTCCTTGATGGTAGCAATGAGAAGACAGCATGTCCTGGGTGATGGTAGTCTATAATGGTAGATGCCGTCTTTTCAAAACATCGTCTTTTGAAGGTGTTCTGGATGCTGGGGAGGCTCGTGCCCATGATGGGGCTGGCTGTTTACAATTTTTTGCATCTTTTTTGTGCTTGAAGGGCTCTTAAATGTCCCTAACGTATCTGCAGCATGTTGCACATGCTCACCACTCTCTATGTGAAAAAACACCTCCTCTGTTCTTTCTTCCAATTAACTTAAAATTATGTCGCCTTGTATTAGCAATTCCTACCCTGGGAAAAAGTCTCTGGCTATCTACTTTTAAGCCTCTTATCATCTTGTACACTTTATCAAGTCACTCCTCATCCTCCTTCCCTCTCTATTCCAGGCAGCCGTCTGGTAAATCTCCTCTGTATCCTCTCTAAAGAGTCTACTCCTTCTTACAATTAGGCAACCGGAAATGAACATGATACTCCAACTGTTGTGTGAAAAAAGAAGCTTTACACTGTATCTTTGCACACGGTGTCAATAAGACTGAAAGAGTACAGAGAGAATATATGAGGATGTTGCTGGGACTTGAGGACCTGAATTAAAGGGAGATGTTAAATAGACCTGGACTTTATTCTCTGGAGCGTATTATAGAAGAAAGGGGGGAGATTTGATAAAGATACACGAATTAGATGGGGTAAATGCTAGCAGATGTTTTCCCTCTGAGGCTGGGTGAGACAGGAACAGAGGTCATAGTTTAAGTGTGAAAGATGAAATTTTTAAGCAGGAACCTGAGTGGGAACTTCTTCACTCGGAGGGTGATGAGAGGGTGGAACCAGCTGCCAGCGGAGGTGGTGGATGGTGGTTTGATTTCTATATTTAAGAGAAGTTTGGGTAAGTAGATAGATGGGAATGAGTCAATATCAACATGGTTTCTGTAAAGGGAAATCTTGCCTGACAATTCTGTTAGAGTTCTTTGAGAAGCAACAAGCAGGGTGAACAAAGGAAAGGCAGTCTTAGTTACTTAGATTTTCAGAAGGCATTTGATAAGGTGCCACACATGAGGCTGCTTAACAAGATAAAATTCTTTGGCATTGCAGGAAAGATACTAGCATGGATAGAGGAATAGTTGACAGGCAGGAGGCAGCGAGTGGGAATCAAAGGGGCCTTTTCTGGTTGGCTGTCTGTAACTAGTGGTCTTCCTCATGAGTCAGTATTGGGACTGCTACTTTCCACATTGTTTGTCAATGATTTGGATAATGGAATTGATGGCTTTGTGGCAAAGTTTGAAGATGATACAAAGATAGGTGGAGTGGTAGCTCGTGCTGAGGAAGCAATGTGATTGCAGCAGGACTTTGACAAATTGGAAGAATGGGCAAAGAAGTGACAGATGTTATGCAGTGTTGGGAAATGTATGATAATGCACTTTGGTAAAAGGAACAATAGTGTGGATGAATATCTAAAAGGTGGAGAAGGTTCAAGCATCAGAGGTGTAAAGGGACTTAGGAGTCCTCGTGGAAGTCTCCCAGAGGTTAATTTACAGGTTGAGTCTGTGGTAAAGAAGGCAAATGCAATATTGGTATTTATTCCATGGGGAATAGAATATAAAAACAAGGAGATAATGCAAAGGCTTTATAAGACACTAGTCAGGCCGCACTTGTCAACCGTTTTGAGCCCCATATCTCTGAAAGGATGTGTTGTCATTGGAAACAGTCCAGAGGAGGTTCATGAGGATGATTCTGAGAATGAAGGGGTTAACATATGAGGAGCACTTGGCATCTTTAGGCCTGTACTCAATGGAATTTGGAAGAATGCAGGGGGATCTTATTGAAACCTACCAAATGTCGAAAGGACCAGATAGGGTGAATGTGAAGAGGATGTTTCCTATGGTGGGGGTATCCAGAACCAGGGGGCACAGCCTCATAATTGAGGGGCATCATCTTAGAACAGAGGTAAGGAGGAATTTTTTAGCCAGGGAGTAGTGAATCTGTGGAATGCACTGCCACAGACTGCGGTGGAGGCCAAGACCGTTTAAGGTGGAAGTTGATAGTTTCTTGATTGGTCTGGGCATCAAAGGTAATGGTGAGAAGTTAGCTGTATGGGATTCAGTGGGATCTGGGATCAACCATGATGGAATGGCGGAGCAGAATTGATGGGCTGAATGGCCTAATTCTGCTCCTATGTCTTATGGACTTATGATCTTAAGTGGAATGGAGAACTATGTTCCAAATGCAGGTCAATGGGACTAGGTAGAATAACAAAGAGTTCAGTACAGATTAGATGGGCCAAAGGGCCTGTTTCTGTACTGTAGTGCTCTATGACTCTACAAGACGATAACAAACCATTTCCCTGTTATTTCCAGGTGGCAGTGCCATACCAGCGCAGTCGATCATGTTGTGTTCATCCGGCTGTTCCATGGGCCAGCAGTCGTATTCAGTATTGTCCAGGTCATGCCAGCTCTGAGCAACCTGTGGAGAGAGATTACAACCGGACCTATCACACCAGCGAGAACCTCAGCAACAGACAGGAGACAAACTGTTGTTTAGTGATGTCTGTGCGCACAACGGAAGCAGGCCTCATAAACCAGCCTCCCCTTCGTGGGCTCTTGCTGCCTCTTTAAACAATAGGCTCACTATGCCCAGATCCATGTTTAACATAATGAACTCCACTTGTCAGATCCTTGCATCACAGTTTGGTTTGGCAGCTGCTCGGCCCGTGACCACAAAAGCTGCAGAGAGTTAGAACAAAGAACGTGAAACATTACAGCACAGTGCAGTCTTTTCAGCCCACGATGTTGTGCTGACCTTTTAACCTACTTCAAGATCAATCTAACCTTGCCCTCCATCTTTCCATCATCCACGTGCCGATTTAAGAGGTTCTTAAATGCCCCTCATGTAGCTGCCTCTACCACCACCCCTGGTGGACACAGCTCAGCACATCACAGACAGCAGCCTCCACTCTGTGGACTCTGTCTACACTTACTGCTGCCTCAGTAAAGCAGCTGGCATCACCAAAAACCGCACCCACCCCATGTATTCTCTGTTCCCTGCTCCCCCATTGGGCAGAAGGCACATAAACCTGAAAATGCGTACTACCAGGCTCAAGGACTGCTTTTACCCCGCTGTATAAGACTATTGAACAGTTCCAGAATACAGTAAGATGGACACTGGACCTCACAATCTACCGCATTATAATCTTACACCTTAGTGTCTGTCAGCACTGCACGTTCTCACAGCTGTTATTTTATTCTGCATTGTTCTACCTCAATGCCATCTGTATGGATTCAAGATTATTTCATGTCATTTCCAGTACACAAGTGTAACTCATCATCATGGTTATGTGCTGTGTTGTATGACGTGGGTGATCATGACCTTTCCACGACCATGGCAAATTTTTCTACAGAAGCGGTTTGCCATTGACTTCTTCTGGGCAGTGACTTAAAAAATGGGTGACCCCAGCCATTATCATTGTCTGCCTGGCATCAGTGGTTGCATATCCAGGACTTGTGATCTGCAGCATCTGCTCGTACGACCATCCACCACCTGCTCCCGTGACTTCACGTGACCCTGACCGGGGGTTTGTAGGGTTGGGGGTTGGGGACTTTCCCAAGGACAAATGTAAAGGAGAACAAAATAATTATTACTCCGGATCCAATCCAACTCAGAAAACAACACAATAAGATAAAGAACACAAGAATAATTTAAAAGCACGGTATATGTAAATACATAAGATAGCTTATACACATACATTGATTGTATGTCCTTAATGCGACATTAGGCACAGGAGTGTCTGTATGTAAGATAACTGACAGGAAGTGATAAAGTAGTCATGGTTTGGGGTGTGGAGGAGTGGGTTAGTGGGTGGAGGGGCTGGTCAGACTTACTTTAGTGTCATTATGGCGCTAAACAGCAACTCCTTCGCTGGCATCTTCCAAAATAGCTCTATTTCCATCTTTAATATCTTTATTTTTCCCTTTCAGGGTTCTTCTGAAGACCCTGACACGGAGTTACACACTGACTTTGGTTCTTTGCGGGCATGGGACCCGCTGTTGGGGCTTCATGACTGGCTGTTATTTGACATGCCAAGGACACGGCCTAAGAGTTTAGCTCGCCTTCGGAGGTCCGAGATCTCCTGGCTCTGGAGAAGGGCGGATCGAAGGTCAGTGTCCGGGCAGCAGATGTCATGGGAGTCAGAAGACCTATGGCGGTGTGCCCTGAGACCTGAAATCTTTGGGTACAAAGCTCGGAAAAAGTGACGCAATGGACTTTTAACATCATAAACCAGCGAGTTGTTTGTTACGTCTGTCCTCTTGCTGTGAAACGGGGACATCTCTTTCTCCCTTATTCGGGAGAGAGAGAGCTTGTGGTATGTCAAATACTGGGTGAAGGAGCAGTCTTTGGGGTAACTGTAAGTCTGTGTCTTTGCTGTTGCTTTGCTGCACACTTGAGTGCTCGGTGGTGGGTGCCAATGCTTTTTTTTTGGTGGTAGGGGGAGGAGGTCCATTGCTTGCTGCCTCTTACGTGTGGGGGAGAGGGAAGCTGGGGATACTTTGTGGTTCTAACATTTAGCTGTCATACATTCTTCTGTTTTTGTGGATGGTTGCGAAGAAAAAGCATTTCAGGATGTATATTGTATACATTTCTCTGATATTAAACCTCTGAAACCTTTTTGGACATACAATCAATCTATGTATATGAGCTATCTAATGTATTTATATTTATGGTGTTTTCATTATTATTGTCCTTTATCCTGTTGTGTGCATTTTGTGCTGCATCACATCGAGAGTGACAATGATTTTGTTCTCCTTTACACTCGTGTAATGGAAGTAGCATTAAACAATTGGGAATCTTGAACTTTGCTGTTTCAGTTTGACTCCAGAGGAGGAGGTTTATGAGAATGAAAGGATAACATATGAAGAGTATTTCATGGCTCTGTGCCTGTACTTGCAGGAGTTTAGAAGAATGGAGGGGGTGCGGGATCTCATTGAAACCTATCGAGCATTGAAGGGGCGAGATAGAGTGGACTTGGAGAGGATGTTTCCTATAGCAGGTGAGTCTAGGACCAGAGGGCACAGGCTCAGAATAGAGGGACACCATTCAGAACAGAGATGAGGAATTTCTTTAGCTAGAGGGTGGGGGATCAGTGAAATTCATTGCCGTAGGCAGCTGCGGAGGCCAAGTCATTGAGTATATTTAAAGCAGAGGTTGATAGTGAGAGCATCAAAGGTTATGGGGAAAGGCAGGAGAATGGGTTGAGAGGGATAACAAGTCAGCCATGATGGAGCAGATTTGATGGGCCAAATGGCCTAATTCTGTTCCTATGCCTTACAGTTATATGAACTTTGTTGGAAGCATTTGGATGAAAGGTTAACTGAGTTAAATCATGATCAGTCTGCAGTGAGGAATAATCTTCTTTCCCCAGGCTGCAAGACGACCGAGCCCCCTGCCAGCATATATGAATCTCAGCAACACACATCAAAGTTGCTGGTGAACGCAGCAGGCCAGGCAGCATCTCTAGGAAGAGGTACAGTCGACGTTTCAGGCCAAGACCCTTCATCAGGACCCCCCCAACTCCCTGACCCCTCACTTGATCTCACCAATCAGCTGTTATTTTGTAATCCTTCCCCTCCCCACCTTCTTATTCTGACATCCCCTCCCCTTCCTTTCCAGTCCTAATGAAGGGTCTCAGCCCGAAATGTTCACTGTTTATTCAGCTCCATAGATGCTGTCTGACCTGCTGAGTTCCTTCAGCATTTTTGTATGTTAGTCTGGATTTCCAACATTTGCAGAATCTTAGGTTTATGATTTAACATTACTCGTTTCAAATCCAAGGCAGAGGGGCTCTGAGAAGCCTACAAACAAATTTCTCAGACTCCTCTCCAACACTTTCGTGAAAACAATTCAACTTTGTCTACCCTCTCCTTATAATCCATACCTCTAATCCAGGCAGCATCCTGGTGAGTCTCTTCTGCACCCTCTCCAAAGCCTCCCCATCCTTCCTGTAATGGAGTGACCAGAACTATAACTTCTCTCCAATTTATCCCCATCCTGACAAGCTGCTTCACGGCATGGTACGGATGTGGTGGTTTGGGAGGCTGTACCACGGGGAGTCAAAACTGCCCAGTGTATCACCAGCAACAGCCTACCCACCATCAAGGACATACATACAGAATGGTGCCAGACAAAGACCAGTAACATCATGAAGGATCCCACCCACCCTGCTCATGGACGCTTTGTCCCACTCCCATCAGGGAGGAGGCTACACCGCTTCCACACCAGGGCCACCAGACTTAAAAACAGTTACTTTCTCCGAGCAGTAAGGCTGATCAACACCCCCACCCAGTAACCCACCCCTCCACATCCCCAACCATCACTACTTCATCATTTCCTGTCAGTCACCTTATGTACAGACACACCTGTCCTTAGCATGATTTTATGACTATAAAATTTAATCTATGCATAAAGACCATAAAACCACAAGATAGAACTCGTTCTGACAAGGGATCTTCAGACTGAAACATAACCTCTGCTTCTTTCTTGAGGACTTGAGGGCCTGAGTGACTGGGAAAGGCTGAATTGCTTAGGACTTTATTCTCAGGACTATCGGAGAATGAGAGGAGATTTGATAATGATACACAAAATGAGGTGGGATATAGATAGAGTAAATGCAAGCTGACTTTTTCCACTGAGGTAACACACATACCACCCTCTGACTAAAGAAACTCCTCCTCATCTCTGTTCTACATGACATCTCTCTGTTGTGAGGCTGTGCTCTCTGGCCCTAGGCTCCCCCACTATTGGAAATATCTTCTCCATGTGCACTCTAATTAGGTCTTTCAATATTTGATAGGTTTTAATGAGATCCCCTTTCATTCTTCTAAACTCCAGTGAGTCATGCCCAGAGCCATCAAATGCTCCTCATGTTAACCTTTTCATTCCCAGGATCATTCTCATGAACTTCCTCGGGACCCTCTCCAATGCCAGCACATCCTTCCTCAGATAAGCAGCCCAACAATTTTTGCTTTGCAGTTGTACAATCTGCAATACCCGGCTGACATATATGTAAACACAAGAGATTCTGCAGATGCTGGAAATCTAAAGTAAGCCACACAAAATGCCAGAGGAACTCAGCAGGTCAGGTAGCATCTGTGGAAAAGAGTAAACAGTCAAAGTTTCGAGCTGAGGTCTTTAATCAGCTCTTTTTCCCCTTCCCTCACCCCCTCCTTCTCATTAGGGTTCTGCCCCCTTCCCTTCCAGCCCCAAAGAAGGGTCTCAGCCCAAAACGTTGACTGTTTATTCTTCCCCTTAGATCCTGCCTGAACTTCTGAATTCCTCCAGCATTTTGTGTGTGTACCTACTCCAGCTGATTTTTACTAACAACTTAATCTCTGCAATTTTCATCGCTGGCACATATTCTAAAACAAGGGTCCATTGGACAAAACAAGCACACATCCCAGTGAAGTGAACGGGGGTGGGGGGGGGGCGATCGTTTCTTAACAGAGGTGTGCTAATTAATTCAAAGTTCAAAGTTCAAAATAAATTTATTATCAAAGTACATATATGTCACCATATCATACCCTGAGATTCATCTTCTTGCAGGCATTCACTGTAAATACAAAGAAACATCTTCGAAGCAATGGAAAACACAAGTCACACAATCAACCCAAGTACAAACAAAAGACAACAAATTATTCAAATACAAAAAGAAGAAAATATAAAAAAATAATAAGCAATAAATATTAAGAATGTGAGATGAAGAGACTTTAAAAGGAGTCAGTAAGTTGTGGGAGCAGTTCAGTGATAGAGAGAGTGAAGTTGAGTGAAGTTGTCACAAGTACTTACCACAAAGAAGAAAGGAAAGATCCATAAAAGAGCCCACTGTTTCTCACGTCCCATTGCAGAGTGCTCCACAGCGTCTGTCCTGTAGAGCTATGAGCTGTCGTGACCTCGTTCTTCCTTTCCTGAGATGTCACAAACACTTCAACATGTTTTTCTGCTCCGCTCCCTGACAGGTACAACGGGGATTGATTAATCACCTCCTCCAGTGACCCTGATTACAACTCCCTGATGTCAAAAGGAGACGTGATAAAGAAGCCACTTTGGTTCTTAAGAGGCTCCAATGGGCTAATCAATGAGTTCTCCTCCTCAGGGGCGGCAAAGTCCTTCAGCTGTCCCTGTTTCCTGTTTTTGCCCTTCCAGCCTCATAGAAAAAGACATGAGAGGTTGGACAAACTTGGGTTTTCTCTGGAGCGCCAGAGGCTGAGGGGAGATCTGACAGAGGTTTATAAGATTATGTGAGGTTTAGATAGAGTAGACAGACAGTATCCTTTTCCCAGGGTTGTAATGTCTAATACCAGGGGGCGTGATTTAAAGTGAGGAGGGGGTAATTTCAAAGGAGCTGTGAGGGGCAAGCTGTTTTACACAGAGTGCTGGACGCACTGGAGGCTGTGGTAGAACAAAGGACCCTACGGAAAATCCTGGCAATTCTGGACAATGTTTCTCTGCGTGCCACCTTGGCTGAGCAGAGGAGCACTTTCAGTAACAGACTGAGACAACTGTGCTGCTCCAAAGAGCGCTATATGAGGTCATCCTAATCCTCGGCCATTAGGCTCTATAATGAGTCAAACTGTAGCCGGGGAAGTGATGACCCCCTCCTGTTAGACTGTTGGTGGTAACTTATTTTTTATTCTTTCTACTTCTCTTCTAATATCTATATCTGTGCATTTGTAATGCTACTGTTACAGTGTAATTTCCTTTGGGATCAATGAAGTATCTATCTATCTGGGGTGGTGGTAGAGGCAGAAACATTGGGGATATTTAAAAGATGTTTAGATAGGCACATGGGTGTGAGGTGAATGGGAAGATATGGACATTGTGCAGGCAGAAGAAATTAGTTTTGTTAGCCATTTGATTACTAATTTAATTGGTTTGGCACAACATTATGGGCCAAAGGGCCTATTCCTGTATCGTACTGATCTATGTTCTATATTCTATAAAAGATCATGAATTGTCAGCAGAAAGAATCATGACCATAAGACTATAAGACATAAGAGCAGAATTAGGCCATTTAGCCCATCATGGTTGATTTATTATCCCTCTGAATCTCATTCTTCTGCCTTCTCCTCGTAACCTTGAAGGCCTTTTTTGATCAAAAACAAATCAACCTCCTCTTTAAGTAAACAGTGACTTGGCCTCCACGGCTGTCTGTGACAGTGAATTCCACACATTCACCACCCTCTGGCTAAAGAAATTTCTCCTAATCTCTGTTCTAAAGGGATGTTTTGCCATGCTGAGCCTGTGCCCTCAGGTCCTAGGCTCAGCCGCTATAGGAAACATCCTCAGCACATCCACTCTGTCTGGACCTTTCTCGTGATGGAGCTGTCTGAGTCCACAGATCTCTGCAGCCTTTTGCAGTTCTGTTCACTGGAGCCTCCACACCAGGCCGTGACACAACCAGTCAGAATGCTCTCTGCTGTGAGCCTCAACGATACCAACACAAGAGACTCTACAGATGCTGGAAATCCAGAGCAAAATGCACAGCATGCAGGAGGAACTCCGCAGGATAGGTAGCATCTATGGAGAGGAATAGCGAGCCGACATTTCGGACTGAGAGCCTTCATCAGGACTGGAAAGGAAAGGTGAAGAAGCCAGAGTAAGAAGGTGGGAAGAAGGGAAGCTGTACAGCTTGGCAGGTGACAGGCGAGACCAGGTGAGGGGAAAGGTGGGTTCATTCCTCTCCATAGATGCTGCCTGACCTGGTGCATTCCTCCAGCATTTTGTGTGTGATACTCAATGAGAGTAATCATTCTAACAATTTAGTTTAATTGTATTCAGACCTCTCTCCAAAGAAATCTATCCCTCCTGCTTCCCCATTTTCCAAATTACTCATTATATATTTACAGCTCCCTTCATATCTTTTGCTCTAAAGAAAACAACCCCCATCTGGTCACCCTTGTAAAGTTTTAACTATTAACAAACTCGACCTCTGACCTGAGGGAAGATGCAGGAGAGCTGATTAGTAAGTTTGTGAATGACATAAAAATAGGTGGAGTTGTGGACAGTGAGGAAGGTTGTCAAAGGGCACAGAGGGAGATAGATTAGATGGAAATATGGACAGTAAGTGGCAGACGAAGTTTAACCTGGCAAGCGTGAGGTGTTGCACATTGGGTGGTCAATGGGGAGAGGAAGGTATACAGTAAATCACCTCCTTGTGGTTCACGTCCTTCTTCCATGGTCCGTTCTCTTATCCTATCAGATTCCTTCTTCTTCAGCCATTTCCACCTATCACCTCCCCGGTTCTGACTTCATTTTCCTACCTCAACCACCTACCTTCCCCCCCACCTGGCTTCACTTGTCACCTGCCAGCTTGTCCTCCTTCCCCTCCCCACACTTCTTTATTCTGGCTACTTCCCCCTTCCTTTCCAGTCCTGATGTAGGGTCTTGACCTAAAAGATCATCTGTTTGCTCCCCTCCATAGATGCTGCCTTATCTACTGAGCTCCACCAATACCTTGTGCGTGTTACTACATGACAGTAATCATTCTAAAAATTTATTTAATTGTATACAGACCTCTCTGCCAAAGACATCTATTCTTCCTGCATCTCCTTTTTCTGGGCTACTAGTTTGTAGATGGCACAAAAATTGGTGGAGTTGTGGACAATGAAGAGGGTCATCAAGGGAGACAGCAGGATATAAATCAGTTGCAAACATGGATGGTAAATATGAGACACCAGATAACGAGTGGAATCATAAGACAAAGGAACAGAATTAGTCCATTCGGCCCATCATGTCTGCTCTGCCATTCCATCATGACTGATTTATTGTCCTTGTTTACCCCATTCTCCTGCTTTCACCCCGCAACCTTTGACAGCATTATTAATCAAGAACCCATTAACCTCTGTTTTAAATATACCCAGTAACTTGGCCTCCACAGTCATCTGTGACGATGAATTCAACAGATTCCACATAATCTGGGTAAAGAAATTCCTCTTCATCTATATTCTAAAGGGACATCATTGTATTCTGAGGCTGTGCCCTGGACTTAGACTCCCCCACTACAGGAAACATCCTCTCCATCAAACCTTTTGATATTTGATAGGTTTCAATGAGATCTCCCCTTCATTCTTCTGAACTCCAGTGAGTACAGACCCAGAGCCATCAAATGCTCCTCATACTTTAACCCTTTCATTCCCCTGATCCTCATCTGGATCCTCTCCCAGTGCCAGCACATCTTTTCCCAGATGGGAGGGGTGCTGACAAGTTTCACCAAGATTTTGTTAGACTAGACTAGAGTATCGGTTCCATGGGGAGGATGGACAAACTTGGATTGTTTATTCTGAAGTGATGGAGGCCAAGGGGAGACCTGATGCAGGTTTATAAAATTATGGGAGACTAGGGTAGCCTGTCAGAATCTTTCTTGCAGGGAGGAAATTTCAAATACTTGAGGATATAGTTGGAAGGTGAAGGGACAGATTAAAGAAGATGTGAGGGGCAGGTTTATACAAAAAGTCATGAGTGTGTATCACACACTGCCTCTGTCACCACCAATTAACTAGGCTCTTATAACTCGCATTCATTCCTCAATCACACTTTATTTGCTTGTGGGCAAGAACAGCATAGCCCCTGTCACTAAATTGTGCTGAAGTCCGAACGGTCATTTTTATACGGTATTGACTAGCAGCTTGGATGTGACCCAAGAACACTACCTCCCTACTTTGTTCACCTCTTTCTGCTCTACTTATTTAATTCGACATTTTTTTAATATACAGTACCGTGCAAATGTTTCAGGCACATACTGTATACCTAGCTAGGTTGCCTAAGACTTTTGCACGGTACTGTAGTAACTTTATGTATTGCACTGTACTGCAACCACAAAAAAAATCGTAACATACTGAAAGTGAGTGATTATAAATCTGATTCTAATATGGGTCTCTGTTGTGGACTGAGGGTTGCAAGGGGGCAGGGAGAGGGGAATCATGGTTGGGAAAAGGGAAAGGGAGAGGAGAGGGAACGGGAATCACCAGAGAGACATTCTGTAATGATCAGTAAAACACTTGTTTGAAAAAAAAAATTACCTTGCCCGACATCTCAGGTTTGGGTGAGCCTGCATGCATGCCACCCCCAACCTTGGCACTCCTTCTCTGCACCCTGTCCCACACCCATAAAACCATACGAACATAAGACATAAAAGCAGAATTAGGCCATTTGATCCATCGAGTGTGATTCGCCATTTAATCATGGCTGATCCTTCTTTTCTCCTCTTCAACTCCACTCCCCGGCCTTCTCCCCATAACATTTGATGCCATGTCCAATCAAGAACCTATCAATCTCTGTCTTATATACACCGAACAACCGGGCCTCCACAGCTGCACATGGCAGCAAATTCCACAAATTCACCATCCTTTGGCTAAAGAAATTTCTCCGCATCTCAGTTTTGAATGGATGCCCCTCTATCCAGAGGCTGTGCTCTCTTGTCCTTGACTCCCCCACCATGGGAAACATCTTTTCAACATTTGAAAGGCTTCAATGAGATCCCCATCATCCTTCTAAATTCCAGCGAGTACAGACCCAGAGGCATCAAATGTTTTTCATATGATAACTCTTTCATTCCCGGAATCATACTTGTGAACCTCCTCTGAACTCTCTCCAATGCCAGCACATCTTTTCTCAGATGAGGAGCCCAAAACTGTTCACAATACTCAAGTGAGGCCTCACCGGTGCCTTATAAAGCCTCAGCATCACATCCCATCTCTTGTATTCTAGACCTCTAGAAATGAATGCTAACACGGCATTTGCTTTCCTCACCACGAACTCAACCTCAAATTAACCTTTGGGGTGTTCTGCACAAGGACTCCCAAGTCCCTTTGCATCTCAGAGTTTTGGATTTTCTCCCTGTTAAGAAAATAGTCCACACAATTATTTTACTACCAAAGTGCATGACGGTGCATTTTCCAACATTGCATTTTATTTGCCACTTTCTTGCCCATTCTCCTAATCTTTCTAAGTCTTTCTGCAGCCTTCCTGTTTCCTCAACACTACCTGACTCTCCACCAATCTTCATATCATCTGCAAACTTGGCAACAAAGCCATCTATTCCATCATCTAAATCATTTATATACAGCATAAATGGAAATTATCTAAACACTAACCCCCATGGAACACCACTAGTCACTGGTAGCCAACCAGACAAGGATCCTTTTATTCCCACTCACTGTCTCCTACTAATCAGCCAATGCTCATAACCATCATAGTAATTTTCCTGTAATACCATGGGCTCTTAACTTGGTAGGTAGCCTCATATGTGGCACTTTGTCAAAAGCTTTCTGAAAGTCCAAATGTACAACACTCACTGTATCCCCTTTATCTATCCTACTTGTAATCTCCTCAAAAAATTCCAACAGGTTTGTCAGGCAGGATTTTCCCTTAAGGAACCCATGCTGACTTTGTCCTGTCTTGTCCTGTGTCACCAAGTACTCCATAACCTCATCCTTAACAATTGACTCCAACATCTTCCCAACCACTGAGGTCAGGCTAACTGGTCTATAATTTCCTTTCTGCTGCCTTCCTCCTTTCTTAAAGAGTGGAGTGACATTTGCAATTTTCCAGTCCTCTGTCACCATGCCAGAGTCTAATGATTTTTGAAAGATCATTGCTAATGCCTCCTCAATGTCTAACGCTACCTCTTTCAGAACCCTAGGGTGTAGTTCATCTGGTCTGGGTGACTTGTGTACCTTTAGGTCTTTCAGCTTTTTGAGCACCTTCTCCCTTGTAATAGTAACTGCACCCACTTCTCTTCTTTACACACCACAACACCAGGCACACTGCTAGTGTCTTCCACAGTGAAGACTGATGCAAAATACTCAGTTAGTTCAGCAGCCATCTCCTTGTCCCCCGTTATTATTTCACCTGCCTCATTTTCTAGTGGTTCTATATCCACACTCATTTCTCTTCTATCTTTAACATGCTCGAAAAAACTTTTACTATCCGCTTTGATATTATTTGCTAGCTTGCTTTCATATTTCATTTTTTCCCTTCTATTTTTTAGTTGCTCTCTGTAGAGTTTTAAAAGCTTCCCAATCCTCCATCTTCCCACTATCTTTTGCTTTGTTGTATGTCCTCTCTTGTTTTTAACATTAGTTTTGACTTCCTTTGTCAGCCACAGTTGTACTATTTTGCCATTTGAGTATTTCTTCATTCTTGGAAGACACATGTCCTGCACCTTCCTCATTTTTCCCAGAAACTCACACCATTGCGGCTCTGCTGACATTCCTGCCAGCAGCTCCTTCCAATTTACCTTGGCCAACTCCTCTCTCATACCACTGTAATTCCCTTTACTCTACTGAAATACTGCTATGTCAGACTTTACTTTGTCTTTAATCAAATTTCAAGTTGAACTCAACCATATTGTGACCACTGGCTCCTAAGGGTTCTTTTACCTTAAGCTCCCAGTCACCTCTGGTTCAGCACCCCTCTACAGTGCAACCCCCTCACCATTCCCAGCATCCTTTGCTCCCTGCCAGATTTACAAACTCACTCTCTGCTCCATGTTGACAATTACAGCTCCGTGTAAAAGATTTGGGCAGACTAGATATATACAGTGCGTATAAAAAATATTTACCCCCTTCCCCCAGAAGTTTTCATGTTTTATTGTCCTACAACATTGAATATCAGTGGTTTTAATTTGGCTTTTTCTCCCCACGTTGATCGACAGAAAATGACTCTTTCATGTCAAAGTGAAAACAGATCTCTACAAACTGAACTCAATTAATTACAAATATAAAACACAAAATAGTTGATTGTATAAGTATTCACCCCCTTCAAGCCAGTATTTAGTAAATGCACCTTTGGCAGCAATTACAGCCCTGAGTCTGTGTGGATAAGTCTCTATCAGCTTTTTATTTTCTGCATTCTTCTTTACAAAATTGCTCTAACTCTGTCAGATTGTATGGGGATCATGAGCAAACAGCCCTTTTCAAGTCCAACCACAAATTCTCAACTGGATTGAGGTCTGGACTGTGACTAGGTCACTACAGGATATTAACTTCGTTGTTTTTAAGCCATTCCTGTGTAGCTTTGGGTTTATGCTTGGGATCATTTTCTTACTGGAAAAGCAATCTTCTCCCAAGTTGCAGTTCTCTTGCATACTGCATCTGGTTTTCCTCCAGGATTTCCCCTGTATTTTGCTGCATTCATTTTACCCTCTACCTTTACAAGCCTTCCAGGGCCTGCTGCACTGAAGCCAAACATAGTGTTTAGTCTGATGGCCAAAAAGCTCAATTTTCGTTATATCAGATCATTGAAACTTCTTCCAGCTGACTTCAGAGTCTCCCACATGCCTTCACATGAGATTTCTCAACAGCAGTTGTATGCGCAGTCTCTCACATCTCAGCCACTGAAGCTTGTAACTCCTCCAGAGTTGCAATCGGTCTCCATAACACCATAAGACATAAAAACAGAATTAGGCCATTCAGCCCATTGAGTCGACTCCACCATGTCATCATGGCTGATCCCGGATCCCATTCAACCCCATACACCTGTGCTCTCACCATATCCCTTGATGCTCCAACCATTCAGGAATCTATCAACTTCTGCTTTGAATATACCCATGGACTTGGCCTCCACTGCAGTCTGTGACAGAGTCTTTTGGTGGCCTCCCTCACTAGTCCCCTTCTTGCATAGTCGCTCAGTTTTTGAGGACGGTCTGCTCTATGCAGATTTACAGCAGTGCCATATTCTTTCCATTTCTTGATGATTGACTTAACTGTACTCTGAGGGATATTCAGTGACTTGAAAGTTTTCTTGTATCCATCTCCTGACTTGTGCTTTTTAATAACCTTTTTGTGGAGCTGCTTGGAGTGTTCTTTTGTCTTCTTGGTGTAGTTTTTGCCAGGATACTGACTCACCAGCGGTTAGACCATCCAGATGCAGGTGTATCTTTACTACAGCTGAAGCACCTTGACTGCACACAGGTCTCCAAAAACAGATCTCCATTTAACTAATTATGTGTCTTCTAAAACCAATTGGCTGCACCAGTGATGACTTGGTGTGTCATATTAAAGGGGGGAGGGGGTGAATACTTACGCAATCAATTATTTTGTTTTATATTTGTAATTAACTTGGATCACTTTGTAGAGATCTGCTTTCACTTTGACATGGAAGAGTCTTTCTCTGTTTATCAGTGTTAAAAAAGCCAGATTAAATCCACAGTGATTCAATGTTGTAAAACAATAAAACATGTAAAGTTTCAAGGGGAGTGAATACTTTTTATAGGCACTGCATATGTGCCTAAGACTTCTGCACAGTACTGTACATATATATATATGTACAGTATTCACAATACAGGTATTAAAAGTCAATAGAAACTACAGGGTGGTGACAGATGATAGTTTGAAGTTAGTAAAGTAATCGCCCTCCAGTTGGTGTGTGTCCCTAGAATGCTTCATTCACATCATCATCTTGTCTCCATATGCCAAATGTCTCCAGTCTCCTGTTGCGCGAAGGGAAGTTATGCTCTTCAGAGATCTTTCTTCGAAGACCTTTCTTACCTGGACATTATCTTACCTTGCTGCAACTTCCACGCCAGGATGCTTGGGCAAGATCAGACAGGGAACGGAGAGGTGTGGATCACATGCAGGAGATGGGATCAGTTTCAATTAGCATTGTGGCCAGCACTGACTTTGTGTCAGAGACTGCACTATTACAGTCATTCAGCATGGAAACAGGCCTTCCGGCCCATCTCATCTATGCTGACTCTGTTGTCCAGTTAGTAGTCTCATCTGTGCTCAGCCAATACCCCTCTAAACCTCTCCTAAATAAAGGCATCAGTTAGTCTTGGGAGACCATGGATCTGCGCCTGGAAAGTCTTCACTCTCCAGGGCACAGGCCTGGGCAAGATTGTATGGAAGACCAGCAGTTGCCAATGCTGCAAGTCTCCCCTCTCCATGACACCAATGTTGTCCAAGGGAAGGGCATTAGGACTCATACAGCTTGGCACCAGTGTCGTCGTAGAGCAATGTGTGATTAAGTGCTTTGCTCAAGGACACAACACATTCCCTCAGCTGGGGCTTGAACTCATGACCTTCAGGTAGCTAGTCCACTCCTATCCTCTCCTATCCATGGACTTATTGATTACTTTTAAATGTTGCTAACATGCTTGCTTTAACCACTATTTCTGGCAGCTCATTCCAATTACTCATCACCTTTTGTGTGAAGAGGGTGCCTCTGAAATCCCTTTCAAATCTCTCACCTCTGTCCTCTTGTTTTTAAGCAACCCCCTCTCTGGAAAAAGACTATCTGCTTTCACCCTGTCTATGCCCTTCCTGGTCTTTTACACTTCCAAAAGGTCACCGCTCAATCTCCTAGATTCCAAGGAATAAAGCCCTAGTTTACACAACCTCTGCTTGTAACTCAGGCCCGGCCCCCAAGCCCAGGCACCGTCCTGGTAAACCCTGAGGCACTGTGGTGGTATGGTGGTTAACATGACGCTATTACAGCTCACAGTGTTTCGGAGTTCGGAGATCAGGTCCAGCATCATTCTGTAAGGAGTCTCTGTACATCCTCCCCGTGGAATGTGTGGGTTTCCACCGGGTGCTCCGGTTTCCTCCCACAGTCTAAAGATGTGCCGGGAAGGATAATTAGACATTGTAAATTGTCCCATGATTAGGTTAGTGCTAATCAGGGTTGTGGGCTTGCTGGGGCAGCATAGTTCAAAGGGCCAGAAGGGCCTACTCCATGCTGTATCACTGAATTAAAATAAAAACTAAAATTAACAAATCTTTTTGCACTCTTTCTAGTTTAATACCTTCTTTCATGTAGCAAGGCAGCCAAAACTGTCTGCAATACTCCGTGAGTGTCCTCACTAACTTCTTAGATAACTGCAAAATAACTTCCCAGCTTCTGTACTCAGTTCCCTGACTGATGAAGGCCAGCATGCCGATCGCCGCCTTCACCCCCCTAAACGTTGCTGCTTTCAGTGAACTATGAACTTTTAGTCCCAGGTCCCTCTCTTCCATAACACACCCCAGAAACAGAGAGGACTAGTTGTGTTGTGCATTGTCCATTCTATAAGTGCTATCCTGATCTGATCTCCCAAAATACAATTCCTTACATTATCTGGATTAAAAGCCATTTGCTAATTTTCAGCCATGTACCAAGCAGACCCAGGTCACCCTGTTACTGTTCGTCACAGTTACACAGAGCGCTGTTACAGGAAAGCAGCATCCATCATCAGGGACCCCCACCACCCAGGCCACGCTCTCTTCTCACTGTTACCATCAGGAAGGAGGTACAGGAGCCTCAGGACCCACACCACCAGGTTCAGAAACAGTTATTGCCCCTCAACCATCAGGCTCCTGAACCAGAGGAGTTAACTTCACTCACCCCATCACTGAACTGTTCCCACAACCTATAGCCTCACTTTCAAGGTCTCTCCATCTCATGTTCTTGATATTTATTGCTTATTTATTTATTATTATTTTTATATTTTGTTTTTATTTTTGCACAGTTTGTTGATTTTTGCACATCGGATGTTTATCCATCTTGTAGTGTGCGGTCTTTTATCAATTCTATTGTGTTTCTTTGTACTTACTGTGAATCCCACAAGAAGATGAATCTCAGGGTTGTATATGGTGACATATATGCGCTTTGATAATAAAATTACTCTGAACTTTGATCCTCAGCATTGCCTGTTTTGGGAGTATCCTCACACTCACTATCTGTGCCTTGTGCACTCTCACATCGAAGTCATGTCGACGAACATTAGAGGAAGACTCTGTGTGTTCTCAGTAACTGGAGCCCTCAGAACAGATGTTAATGCATGGGGGAAGATGACAGTTTCTCTTTTACTGCACGGAATAATGTCCTTAATTGAAATTATCCCTCCCTGAGGATACAATTAACAACCAAAGTCCTACCTTCAGCATCTTAAGCCCTGGAAGAGAGGCAACAAATAAAAGAATCCTCTCTGCACCTGAGGGGCAAACATGACTCTGGTCCCAAGGCTCCTCCTTCCCCACCATCAGCAGGTCCTTACTGGTGTTTAGATGAATGAGGCGGCTGGTAATCTCATCTAAACCTATCGAATATTGAAAGGCCTCTATAGAGTGGCTGTGGAGAGGATGTTTCCAATAGTAGGTGGGTCTAGGACCCGAAGGCACAGCCCCAGAATAGAGGGATGTCCATTTTGAACAGAGATAAGGAAAATAATTCTTTAGCCAGAGGGTGGTGAACCTGTGGAATTCATTGCCATGGATGGCAGTGGAGGCCAGGTCATTGGGTACAGTATATTAAAATGGAGGTTGATACGTTCTTGGCTAGTAAGGACATCAAGGTTATGAGGAGAAGGCAGGTGAATTGAGTTGAGAGGGATAATAAATCAGCCATGATGGAATGGTGGAGCAGACTCTATCTGTCAAATGGCCTAAATCTGCTCCTACACCTTATCGCCTCATGGGCTTTAGTCCAGAAATGTACGGAAATACGTGAGTCCACTGGAGAAGCTGAAACCCCATGTCTATAAATCCGAAAGTCTACTGGAGGCCAAAGATAGCTAATCTTCAGGTTGAAGAATTGTGTGTGTGTATAGGTGGGCGAGGGGCAGGGAGGGAGGGGGGGAGGAATGGAACTTGTTCAGCTCTTGTTGTTTTGTTGTTGTTGTGTTGTTCTACCGAACGTTGCGGGCTGGCTATGTTGCTGTCGGAATATGTAGTGACAGATCTGGGCTGCACCCAGCACATCCCTAGGTTATGTTGTTTGTTAATGCAAACAAGGCATTTCACTGTATGGTCCAATGCATATGCAATCTGAAACTGAACAGCCTCATTGAACACACACTCTGGCAAATGAGTGATGTTGGGGTCCAAGTCCATCGCTCCCTGAAATTGGCTATACAGGTTGATAGAGTGGTACAGGAAGCATTTTGTCTGTCTTTATTTGTTAAGAATCAAGTTCAAGAGTCAGGGAGCTGTGATGCAGCTTTATAAAACTCTAGTTAGGCCACACCTAACAAAGTGGCCATTGAGTATATGTCGTGGTCTTCTGCTGAGGTAGCCCATCCACTTCAGGGTTCGAACTGTTGTGCATTCAGAGATGCTCTTCTGCACACCACTGTTGTAACGAGTGGTTGTCTGAGTTCCTGTCAGCTTGTGCCTAGTCTGGCTGTTCTCCTCTGACCTCTCATTAATAAGGAGTTTTCACCCAAAGAACTGCTGTTCAGTTTCACACCATTCTCTGTAAACTCTAGACTGTTGTGTGTGAAAATCCCAGAAGATCAGCAGTTTCTGAGATACTCAAACCACCCCGTCTGACACCAACAATCATTCCACAGTCAAAATCTCTTAGTTCACATTTCTTCCCCATTCTGATGTTTGGTCTGAACAACAACTGAACCTCTTGACCATGTCTGCATGCTTTTATGCATTGAGTTGCTGCCATTTGATTAGCTGATTAGTTAAACAAATAAAGGGATACAGAAAGAAAATACGATCAGGGCTTTGGATAATTATTCATGATTATACTGAATAATGGAATTGCCCACTGTTGCTACAAGTTTCCATGTTTCCCCTCAGATAATTCAGTGTCCTTTGACCCATTGATTTATCTTTACATCTTGTAAGAGTCTAAAGTCCTTTAATAATAACATAAAATTGTTCTGAGGTTTATTTGCTTTTGTTCCTGCCTTGAGGTTTATACCATGAAATGATAGCACAAAAGGATGGACTTTTCAGTACATCCTCATTTACTCTCTTGCCAGTTTGTACCTTTAGGGCTGATTGATTAGAATGAAGAAATTGTTTGTTTTACCTATTTTGAAGGGAGCTACTCCACTATAAAATAATTCTGCAATATTTCCTAGAATTCATAATTATAGAGAGCTTTCACAACAGATCAATAGTCATCATTTATTTAAATTAATGAACGGCTTAATGCAATTTCAGTATAAGTTTCTTGGTTGAGTCAGCTAATGTAGAAATAAAATTTAGATTCAGTGATTACCTGATATTTTTGGAGGGAAGCAACATCGTGGACTGAAGGGCATGATTTTGTGCTGTGCTGTTTAATGTTCCAGAAGCATGAAGCATTGGAGGTCAACGCACACAATGTCGGAGGGACTCTGCGGGTCAGGCAGCATCTATGGAGAAGAATAAACAGTCAACGTTTCGGGCCGAGACCCTTCTTCAGGACTTAGCAGGCCTTCATCAGTCTTGGCATATTAAGCCGGGAGATGGGGTTGAAGAGAGAAAAAAAAGGATCAGCCATGATTAACTGGTGGAGCAGACTGGATGGGCCAAGCAGCCTAATTCTGCTCCTATGTCTTATTTGCATTAATGAGGTGTACAGGTGCACCTGATAAAGAGGCCACTGAGTGTATCAATAAAAAACAAAGACTGCAGGTACTGCAAACACAAGGAATTCTGCAGATGCTGGAAATTCAAGCAACACACACAAAAAATGCTGGTGAATGCAGCAGGCCAGGCAGCATCTATAGGAAGAGGTACAGATGACGTTTCGGGCCGAGACCCTTCGTCAGGACTAACTGAAAGGAGAGCTAGTAAGAGATTTGAAAGTGGGAAGGGGAGGGGATAGGAGAAGACAGGAGGGGGAGGGATGGAGCCAAGAGCTGGACAGGTGATTGGCAAAAGGGATATGAGAGGATCATGGGACTAGGGAGAAAGAAAGGGGGAGGGGGGGAAGCCCAGAGGATGGGCAAGGAGTATAGTGAGAGGGACAGAGGGAGAAAAAGGAGAGCGAGGGAAAAAATAAATAAATAAATAAATAAATAACGGATGGGGTATGAAGGGGAGGTGGGGCATAAACGGCCTCCTCTACTGTTGATATGTCTATCCATGGACTCCCCTACTGTCAAGATGAAGCCACACTCAGGTTGGAGGAACAACACCTTATATTCCGTCTGGGTAGCCTCCACCCTGATGGCATGAATATTGACTTCTCTAATTTCCGTTAATACCCCTCCTCCCCTTCGTAGCCCATCCCTTATTATTATTTTTTTCCCCTTTCTTTCTCTCTCTTTTTTCTCCCTCTGTCCCTCTCACTATAACTCCTTGCCTGCTTTCCATCTTCCTCTGGTGCTCCCCTCCCCCTTTCTTTCTCCCTAGGCCTCCCATCCCATGATCCTCTCCCTTCTCCAGCCGCGTACCCCTTTTGGCAATCAACTGTCCAGCTCTTAGCTCCATCCCTCCCCCTCCTGACTTCTCCTATTATTTTGGATCTCCCCCTCCCCCTTCCACTTTCAAATCTCTTACTATCTTGTCTTTCAGTTGGTCCTGACAAAGGGTCTCGGCCCAAAACGTCGACTGTACCTCTTCCTATAGATGCTGCCTGGCCTGCTGCGTTCACCAGCAACTTTTAACATAGAAACATAGAAAATAGGTGCAGGAGTAGGCCATTCAGCCCTTTGAGCCTGCACTGCCATTCAGTATGATCATGGCTCATCATCCAACTCAGAACCCTGTACCAGCCTTCCCTCCATACCCACTGATCCCTTTAGCCACAAGGGCCTTATTTAACCCCCTCTTAAATATAGCCAATGAACTGGCCTCAACTGTTTCCTGTGGGAGAGAATTCCACAGATTCACCACTCTCTGTGTGAAGAAGTTTTTCCTCATCTCGGTCCTAAAAGACCTTTATCCTCAAACTGTGATCCCTTGTTCTGGACTTCCCCAACATCGGGAACAATCTTCCTACATCTAGCCTGTCTAATCCCTTTAGAATTTTATACGTTTCAGTAAGATCCCCCCCTCAATCTTCTAAATTCCAGAGAGTATAAGCCTAGTCGATCCAGTCTTTCATCATATGAAAGTCCTGCCATCCCAGGAATCAATCTGGTGAACCGTGCTGCAGGTAGTGCAGATGTGAGCCAGATAGTGAGGTGGCATTCATGGGTTCATAGACTGCTCAGTAATCTGATGGCGGAGGGGAAGAAACTTTCCTAAAATTTGATTGTGCATTCTTAGGACCCCGTACCTCCTCCCTGATGGTAGTAATGAGAAGAGGGCATGTGCTGGATGGTAAGGGTCCTTAATGGTGGATGCCACCTTCTTGAGGCGACATCTGTTAAAGATGTCCTTGAAGGTGTGGAGGTTTGAGCCCGTGACCCAGCTGGTTGAGGCTACCTCTAACACGACTTCAGAAATGGCTACTAAAATCTGGGTTGTCTTGAAAGGGAAGTGAAAGATGTCATGGAAACAGCGCTCTTTTCCTTTGGAGTAACACACACAAAATGCTGGAGGACCTTAGCAAGTCAAACAGCGGCGATGGAAAGAAATAAACAATCGTCAGCTATGTATCTCATCCTGATGAAGGGTCTCGGCTGAAAATGTTGACTATTTATCCCCTGCATAGACACTGCCTGACCCGTTGTTTCCTCCAGCATTTTGTGTGTGTTACTCTGGATTTCCAACACCTGCAGAATCTCTTGTGTTTAGATTTCTGTGGAAATCTCCACTCAGCTGGTTTCTGTGGTGCCAGCTTGCAGAAGAATTGTTTTGTTGTTGTTGCTAGGGTTACAGAGCGGTTTTCTCTGATCCTGGCTCCCGTGAGGCTGAGGCAGCCGCGGCCCCGTCCTCTGTGACCTTCAGGCCTCTCGAGCGACGAGACGATGATTTGTGCCCCTCTGTAATCAGCGCATGGATAAAACGCTGCTTAAATTGCTGCTTTCTGAATGACATTAAGTGGGCAGCTTATTAATCACCATTCATTGTGAGGGAAGAGGCAGTCAGCATTCTGCAGCTGGACTCGCTCTGTGATGTAAAGGGGACAGGGGCTGGAGGACAGTGGCAAGGCAAAGGGGCAAGGGTGACGGACAAGGGGTAAGAAATTACCTGATTTGCTGAGTTTCGTGTGTGTTGCCAGGAGGTTCTTGAATACCGCAAATGTATCTGCCTCTAGCAGAGTATTCCACAGTTGTGGACACAGCTCAGCACATCGCAGAAACCAGCACCCCCTCTATGGACTCGGTGTAAACTTCTCACTGCATCAGTAAAGCAGCCAGCATAATCAAAGACACCACCCACCCCACACATTCTCTCTTCTCCCCTCTCCCATCAGGCAGAAGATACATAAATCTGAAAGCACGTCCCAGGCTCAAGGATAGATTCTACCCCACTGTTATAGGACTCTGCTGGTTGGAATCATACCTGATTCAAAGGAAGATGGTTGTGGTGGTTGGAGGTCAATCATCTCATCCTCAGGACATCACTGCAGGAGTTCCTCAGGGAAGTGTCCTAAGACCAACCATCTTCAGCTGCTTCATCAATGACACTCCTTCTGTCATAAGGTTGGAAGTGGGGATGTTCGCAGATGACTGCACAGTGTTCTGCACCATTCGTGACTCCTCAGATAGTGAAGCAGTTCATACCCAAATGCAGGAAGACCTGGACACTATCCAAGCTTGGGCTGACAAGTGGCAGGTAACATTCGAGCCTCGCAAGTACCAGGCAATGACCATCTCCAACAAGAGAGGCTCTAACCATCGTCCCTTGACATTCAGTGTCTCACCATCACTGAATCCCCTGCTATCAACATCCTGGGGGGGGCGGTTACCATCGACAGGAAACTGAACTGGTCTAGCCATAGGAACACCGTGGCTACCAGAGCAGGTCAAAGGCTAGGAATCCTGCAGTTTGTAACTCACCTCCTGACTCCCCAAAGCCTGTCCACCATCTACAAGGCTCAGGTCAGGAGTATAATGGAATACTCGCCACTTGCCTGGGTGAGTGCAGCTCCATCAACACTCAAGAAGCTTGACACCATCCAGTACAAGGCAGCCCACTTGACTGGTACCCCTTCCACAAGCATCCAATCCCTCCACCATCCATGAACAGCTGCAACAGTGTGTACTATCTACAAGGTGCACTGCAACAACACACTAACGTTCCTAAGGCAGCACCTTCCAGACCCACGACCACTACCATCTAGAAGGACGAGAACAGCAGATACCTGGGAACACCACCACTTGGAAATCCCCCTCCAAGACACTCACCATCTTGACTTGGAAACATATCGCTGTTCCTTCATTGTCGCTGGGTCAAAATCATGGAATTCCCTCCCTAACATCACTTGTGGGCATATCTACACCTCAGGGACTGCAGCAGTTTAAGAAGGCAGCTCGTCACCACCTTCTCAAGGGCAATCAGGGATGGGCAATAAATGCTGGCTTAGCTGGCAATGTCCACATCTCATAAATGAATAAATAAAAAAATGACAAGTTCCCCAGTATGAGATGGACTCTTGACCTCAGAATCTACCTCGTTATAATCTTACACTTTAGTGTCTGTCAGCACTGCACGTTCTCACAGCTGTTATCTTATTCTGCATTGTTCTACCTCAATTCACTGTGTAATGAAATCTGTATGGATTCAAGATTGTTTTATGTCATTTCCAGGACACAAATGCAAAGGAGAACAAAACATTTGTTACTCCAGATCTGTTGCAGCAAAAAAATCACAATAAGGTAAAGAACACAATAATAATGAAAAACATATTATGAACACATAAGATAGCTTATACACATAAATGTTCATAGAGTGACAGTAGGCACAGGAGTGTCTGTACATAAGCTGACTGACAGGAAATGATAAAGTAGTGGTAGTCGGGGGTGTGGAGGGGTGGGTTAGTGGGTGGAGGTGTTGATCAGCCTCACTGCTTGGGGAAAGTAACTGTTTTGGAGTCTGGTGTTCCTGGTGTGGGTGCTATGTAGCCTCCTCCCTGATGGGAGTGGGACAAACAGTCCATGAGCAGGGAGGGTGGGATCCATCATGATGTCAGTGGCCTTTTTCTGGCACTGTATGTCCCTGACGGTGGGTAGGCAGGTGCCGGCGATGTGTAACTACCTCATTATTCCTTTTATTGTGCACGTTTTAATTATTCTTGTAACATATGGTAACTTCGTCTTTGAGCCATAGTGCTGATGCAAAACAACAAACTTCATATCATCTAGGTCAGTGATAATAAACCTGATTTCTGATTCTTGACACAGTTGACGGAACTGCTGGCAAATGAGCCTACATTTAAAGATGATGGAACAATTAAAGTTGAAATCGTGAAAATATACAGATCCTTTTAAACCAACCGATAAGGAAATGTTTACACAGACAGAGAGGCAGCTTTGGGAACAACATAGTCTAGTAAAAAGAAAATAATTGACAAAGTGAAACTTATAAACACTAGAGATTCTGCAATTGCTGGAAACCTAGAGTGACATCTATGAAGAGGAATAAACAGTCGAGGTTTCTGGCCAAGATCCTTCATACCACTACCCTCTGAGTGAAGTTCTCCCTCATGCGCCCCTTAAACATTTCACCTTTCACCCTTGACCCATGACCTCACCCAACCTCCGTGGGAAAAGCCTGCTTGCATTTACTCTATCCGTACCCTTCATAATTTTGTATACCTCCATGAAATCTCCCCTTAATCTTCAGGTGGGGAGAGCGGGAGGAGTACAAGCTGGCAGGTGAAGCAGGTGAGGGGGAAGGTGGGTGGGTGGGTGGGGGAGTGGATATGAAGAAAGAAGCTAGGAGGTGATAGGTGGAAAAGGGTAAAGGGGTGAAGAAGGGATCTGATAGGAGAGGAGACTGGACCATGGGAGGAAGAGATGGAGGAGGTGCACAAGAGGGGAGTGTGAAATTTGTTGTTTTGAGGCAGCTAATTACTATAAGTTACAATCAGAAATATATAAATAGTTCAATAAGAGAGCAACATAGGGAGGTTGTGTTTTCTTTAATTTAAAGATACAGTGTGGAGCAGGCCCTTCTAGCCCTTCGAGCCACGCTGCCCAGCAACCCCCCGAATTAACCCTGGACTAATCACGGGACAATTTACAATAACCAGTTAATCCACTAACTAGTAAGTCTTTGGACTGTGGGAGGAAACCGGAGCGCCCGGAGGAAACCCACTGTACAGAGCAAGGAACGTACAAAATTGCTTACAGAGGACACCAGAAATGAATCCCGAGCTGTAACAGTGTCACATTAACCGTGACACTACCATGGTGTTGGTTCGTGCAGGGAATGGAGAGATCGCTACAATGTGCGGATGAGATTGGTTTGGATTGGTATTGTGCTGGACAGGGAGATTGTGGGCTGCAGGGCCTGTTTCTGTGCTGTACAGGCCACAAACACCCAACTCATTAACGGCCCATGCAATAACTTGTGATGTTGTTGGAGAGGAGTGAATCAAGATCCAAAAAATTCACAGCAATGGTGGTAAATCTTTAGGATGGGTTGTCCAAGCATCAGACAACCCTAGTAATTTCAGTAACTATTACAGAAACTATGCCTTGTGTAAGATAGGGGCAGCACAGTACAGTACTTTACAGTACTAGCGACCCAGGTTCATTTCCCACCACTGCTGTCCATAAGGAGTTTGTACGTTCTCCCTCAGACCGCATGGGTTTCCTCCAGGTGCTCCCGTTTCCTTCCACAGTCCAAAGACTTACCAGTTAGTAGATTAATTGGTTGTTGTAAATTGTCCCGTGATTAAGTTAGGGTTAAATCGGTGGTTAATGGGCAGCACAGCTCAAAACCGATTCCATACTGTATCTCAATAAACAAGATGCAGCTGAGGCCTAGTTCAGAGTGTTGTGTGTAGTTTTGGTTACCTACCTGCAGGAAAGATTTCAATAAGATTGAAAGAGAATGTTGCCAGAACTGGCGGATCTGAGTTACAAGGAAAGTTTGAGTAGCTTAGGACTTCATTCCCTGGAGTGTAGGAAAATGAGGGGAGATTTGATAGAGGTTTACAAACTTATGAGAGGGATAGACAGGGTAAATGCAAGCAGGCTTTTTCCACTGTGATTGGGTGATACTAGAATTAGAGGTCATGGGTTAAAGGTGAAAGGTGAAATGTTTAAGGGAAACATAAGGGGGAACTTCTTCACTCAGAAGGCGGGAAGAGTGTGAAATGAGCTGTTGGCGCAAGTGGTGGATATGGGTTTGATTACAACATTTAAAAGAAATTTGTATAGATACATGGGTGGGGGGGGTATGGGGGGGTGCTTTGGTCCTGCTGTGGGTCAATAGGACTAGGTAAATTAATAGTGTGAAATGGAATATATGGGCTCAAGTGCCTGCTTCTCTGCCGTAGTGTTCGATAATACAGTACTTGACTCTAAAACGGGGGAAGTTGAATTTGAGAAGCATGTTCCGACCAGAATTGTGTGTGCCACTTTCCAACCTCATTTGGACCAAAGACAATGTTTTACTTTGATACATCACCGATGTTCCCAGAAGCAAAGATCAGCGATCTTAGTGTTCTATTTCTGAGTAGTAATGTTCTGCCCAAGTCAGTTCTGTTGGCATTCGTCTGGCTTGGTTCTTTACTGGTTGATCACCCTACTTTTGGCACTGGAAAGTGTTGGACAGGGATAATGTCATGCATAAATAAACAGCTGGCATTTCAGACTGAGTCTTCTGGACTTCCAGCATCTGCTGAATCTCTTTTGTTTAGAATTTAATGCATGTACACCAAGAGATGGTGGGACCACAAATCTGATGCTCATCTGTTACTGTTTCTAGAGCAAAACACTCTGGTTGCCTCTTTATAGGAAGGATGCAGAAGTTTCAGAGAGAGTTCAGAAAAGATTTGCCAGGATGCTGCCTGGATCAGAGAGAATGTCTTGTGAGGGTAGGTTGTGCAAGCTAATGTTTTTGCTCTTCAATCCAAAGGAGGATAAGAGGCAGTTTGATAGAGCTGTACAAGGTGATAAGAGGCACAGATCAAGTGGGCGGCCAGAGACTTTTTCCCAGAACAGAAATGGCTAATACAAGGAAGGATAATTTTAAGGTGATTAGAGGAAAGTACTGGGGAGGATGTCAGAGGTAGTTTTTTGCTAATCAGAAGAGTGGTGGGTGAGTGGAATGTTCTGCGGGTGGGGGGTGGTAGAGGCTGATACATTAGGGATATTTTAGAAACTCTTAGATAGCCATGGATGATAGAAAAAATGGAAGGCTATGTGGGAGGAAAACGTACTGTAGATTGCTCTTTGATTCACTCTGACTTCTCCCCTTCCTTTCCAATCCTGAAGAAATGTCTCGGCCCAAAACGTTGACTGTTTACTTTTTTCCATAGATGCTGCCTGACCTGCTGAGTTCCTCCAGCATTTTGTGTGTGTTGCTTTGGATCTCCAGCATCTGCAGAATCCCTTGTGTTTGAGATTGATCTTAGAGCAGGTGAGAAGTTTGGCAACCACATCATGGGTCAAAATGACTGTACTACGCCATAATGTTCCATGTTCCTTTACCAGAAACATGTTGTTCATTACCAGAGTTAGTTGGAAACTTGTGTCAACAATTCACTGTTACGGCAGTCAGAGAGGAGGAGGGAGGCTGGAGAAGTGGTCACGTGCAGTCGAGTTAGCGAATGAAATCAATCGGCCGGGGCAGAACACAGGCAGACGAGATGCTCCGTAGTTCAGCTGTGGGACTAGCTCTGCTCGCAGTATGGGTCCGCAGTGGCTCTGAGAAACAGCAAACCAAATGTCACTGCATGAATCTGGTTCTGTGCCAACCCGTGGCCCGAAATGAAGAGGTGAAGAAGGACAAGGAGGTGAGTGACGTACATGCTGATGGTGAGGGTCTACGTTAGGTTGGGAAGCTTATCAAATCAGAGTTTTGGGGGTGGACCCTGCTATCTACCTTCAACTCACTGTGCACATTTCAGAGTCATAGAGTGATACCGCTTAGAAACAGGCCATTTGGGCCATCTCTGCCATGCTGACCTCATGAGCTAACCTTACTTGGAGTAAAGTAAAGGAGGGCTGTCAAAGTAAGTTTTTTTACACAGAGAATGGTGAGTGCATGGAACGTGCTGCCAGGGGTGGTGGTACAGGCAGATACATTAGGGACATTTAAGAGACTCTTAGATAGATAGGTGGATGAACAAAAACTAGAGGGCCACGTAAAAAGAGGAGAGGATTAGAATAGGTTCAAAGGTCAGTACAGCATCGTGCACTATGCTGTTAAAGTTTATATTCTACATTCTTGTTTTTGGCCCACGTCCCTCTAAGTCAGGGGTTCCAAACCTTTTTTTTAATGCCATAGACCCCTACCATTAACCGAGGTGTCTGCGGACCCAAGTTGGGAACCCCTGCACAGTTCCTATCTGTGTACCCCTCACCCCTCCGAGTGCCTGATAAGCTTTGGAATTGTGCCTGCCTCTGCTACCTCTTCTGGCAATTCGTTCCATATACTCAAAACCCTCTGTGTGAAAAATGTGTCCTTCTGATCCCCTTCAAACCTTCCTCTTCATGCTAAAGCTACACTCTCTAATTTTATAATCCCCTACACCTGAAAAATCTGTGACCATTCACCTCTTTTATGTCCCCCATTATTTTATACACCTCTATAAGAACATTACAGCACAGTACAAGTATTTTGGCCAACTCTGTTGTACTGACCTTATAACCTACTCCAAGACCAATCTAACCTTCCCTCCCACATAGCCCTCCATTTTTCATAGTCATAGTAGTCATAGTCATATTTTATTGATCCTGGGGGAAATTGGTTTTCGTTACAGTTGCACCATAAATAATAAATAGTAATAACACCATAAATAGTTAAATAGTAATATGTAAATTATGCCAGGAAATTATGAAATAAGTCCAGGACCAGCCTATTGGCTCAGGGTGTCTGACCCTCCAAGGGAGGAGTTGTAAAGTTTGATGGCCACAGGCAGGAATGGCTTCCTATGACGCTCTGTGCTGCATCTCAGTGGAATGAGTCTCTGGTTGAATGTACTCTTGTGCCCAACCAGTACATTATGTAGTGGATGGGAGACATTGTCCAAGATGGCATGCAACTTGGACAGCATCCTCTTTTCAGACACCACCGTCAGAGAGTCCAGTTCCATCCCCGCAACATCACTGGCCTTACGAGTGAGTTTGTTGATTCTGTTGTTGTCTGCTGGAGCCTGCTGCCCCAACACACAACAGCAAACATGATAGCACTGGCCACCACAGACTCATAGAACATCCTCAGTATCATCCAGCAGATGTTAAAGGACCTCAGTCTCCTCAGGAAATAGAGACGGCTCTGATCCTTCTTGTAGACAGCCTCAGTATTCTTTGACTGGTCCAGTTTATTGTCAATTCGTATCCCCAGGTATTTGTAATCCTCCACCATGTCCACACTGACCCCCTGGATGGAAACAGGGGTCGCCAGTACCTTACCTCTCCTCAGGTCTACCACCAGCTCCTTAGTCTTTTTCACATTAAGCTGCAGATAATTCTACTCACACCATGTGAATAAGTTTCCTACTGTAGCCCTGTACTCAGCCTCATCTCCCTCGCTGATGCATCCAACTATGGCAGAGTCATCAGAAAACTTCTGAAGATGACAAGACTCTGTGCAGTAGTTGAAGTCCGATGTGTAAATGGTGAAGAGAAAGGGAGACAAGACAGTCCCCTGTGGAGCCCCAGTGCTGCTGATCACTCTGTCGGACACACAGTGTTGCAAGCACACGTACTGTGGTCTGCTAGTCAGGTAATCAAGAAACCATGACACCAGGGAAGCATCCACCTGCATCGCTGTCAGCTTCTCCTCCAGCAGAGCAGGGCGGATGGTGTTGATCGCACTGGAGAAGTCAAAAATTTTTCTATCATCCATGTGCCTACCTAAATGTCCCTAATGTATCTGTCTCTACCACAACCCCTGACAGCAAATTCCACGCACCCACAACTCTGTGTAAAATACTTACTTCTGATATCTCCCCAAACACCTTCACATTGTGCCATCTCACATTAGCCATTTCCACCCTGGGAAAAATGCCTCTAGCTGCCCACTCATTCTACGCTTCTCCTCTTGTACAGCTCTATCAAGTCGCCTCTCATCCTACTTCTCTCCAAAGAGAAAAGCTCTAGCTCACTCAACCTGTCCACATAAGACAAGCTCTCCAATCCAGGCAGCGTCCTGGCAAATGTGCTCTACACCCTCTCTAAAGCTTCCACATCCTTCCTATAATCCTAATCCTAGCAATAACCCTAACCCTTCCACATCCATCTGATAATGGGGTGACCAGAACTGAACACAGTATTCCAAGTTCAGTCTAACCTTGTGGTTCTGCGTCTCCCCGACTAATGAAGGCCAACACATCACACACTTTCTTAACAACCCGAGCAACTTACATGGCACCTTTGAGGCATAATTTCAGAGAATTACAGAGGACTACAGCACAGAAATAAACCCTTCAGCTCATGTAGTCCATGCCAGACTATTATTCTGCCTAGTCCCGTCGACCTGCACCCAGATCAAAACTGCATCCACCACTTTTGATGGCAGCTTTCTACACTCACACCACCCCCTGAGTGAAGAAATTCCCTCTCATATTCCCCTTAAACATTTCCCCTTTCACCCTTAACCTATGACTTCCAATTATAGTGCCACTGAACCTCAGTGGAAAAGGCCTGCTAGCATTTACCCTATCTATACCCCTCATTATTTTGTAAACTCTATCAAATCTCCCCTCAATCTTCTATGTTCTATGTTCCAGGGAATTAAGTGTAATGCTCAGCTATATTGGCTCGTATATGTCTAGGGGAGATCCCGCCCAGCACCGGCCTGAACGCTTCCCGCTGGGTCGGTTGCTGCACCATTGACGCCCAAATCAATCCCAAACATCAATCATCAGCCGGCACACCCAGTACGTTTTACCAAGCACACCTTATAGATATTACTAATTCTATGACATTAATATAAATTCCATACAGGAAAGGAAGTAATGGGAAAAAAAGATGTCAGACTTATCAAAGTCCAAGTTCTTCGTGCACAACCGTTGGAGCTCAATCGATTCCTGATGACCACCTGGATCCTGTCGACTCACGGCTCGGGACCACCCGGAGTGATTGACCGGAGCCTCTCCGCACGTCCACTGTCCTCCCCGTCTCTCCTCTGACTCCCCGTCTCTCCTCCGTCCTCCCCGTCTCTCCTCCGACTCCCCGTCTCTCCGCCGTCCTCCCCATCTCTCCCCCGACTCCCTGTCTCTCCGCCGTCCTCCCCGTCTCTCCTCCGACTCCCCGTCTCTCCTCCGACTCCTTGTCTCTCCTCCGACTCCTCATCTCTCCTCCGACTCCCCGTCTCTCCACCGTCCTCCTCGTCTCTCCACTGTTCTCCCCGTCTCTCCTCTGACTCCCCGCCAAAAACCTCCGCACGTCCGCCGTCCTCCCCGTCTCTCCTCCAACTCCTCGCCAAAAACCCCGTCTCTCCTCCGACTCCCCCCAAAAACCCCGTCCACCATCCTCCCCGCCTCTCCTCCGACTCCCCGTCTCTCCGCCATCCTCCCCATCTCTCCTCCGACTCCCCGTCTCTCTGCCGTCCTCCCCGTCTCTCCTCCGACTCCCCCCAAAAACCCCGTCCACCATCCTCCCCGCCTCTCCTCCGACTCCCCGTCTCTCCGCCATCCTCCCCATCTCTCCTCCGACTCCCCGTCTCTCTGCCGTCCTCCCCGTCTCTCCTCCGACTCCCCGTCTCTCCTCCGACTCCCCCCAAAAACCCCGTCCACCGTCCTCCCCGTCTCTCCTCCGACTCCCCGTCTCTCCTCCAACTCCCCGTCTCTCCTCTGACTCTCCGCCAAAACCTCATTCCCAGTCATATGAGACAGCATTATCACCCGAAAAAAACGATAACATGAACACGCATTGGCTAATAGCACCCTGCTATCTGTACTAACCCAAGCAAGTGTCTAGCTGGAGACTTTCTCAGCACTTAACATAACAAAGGAGCCATTTTAAATTTAACATACAAAAAAAAACCCATACATAAGTCCTAATGTACTTCACATTTCCCTATAACCCAGGTCCTCAAGTTCCAGCAATATCCTTGTAAATTTTCTCTACACTCTTTTTTTCAGAATTAGAACTTATTTAAATCTTATATCCATCCCACAACGAGGGAGTGAAAAATCTTTGCGTTATGACTCCATTGCAATATACAGACATGTGAATTTATAAGTCTAATAGTGTGTAGAAAGAAGCAGTCCCGTAGCCTGTTGGTGCTGGCTTTAATGCTGTGGTAGCGTTTGCCAGACGGAAGCAGCTGAAATAGCTTATGGTTGGGGTGACTGGTGTCCCTGATGATCTTCCTGGCCTTCTTTCTGCACCTGCTGCTATAAATGTCCCCAGTGGAAAGAAGTTCACATCCACAGGTGCGCTGGTCTGTCCATACCACTCTCTGCAGTGCCCAGCGATGAAGGTTGGTGTAGTTCCCGTACGAGGCGGTGACACAGCCAGTCAGTATGCTCTCAAAGGTTCCCCTGTAGAAGGTCTTGAGGATTTGGGGGCCCATGCAGAACGTCTTCAGTTGCCTGAGGTGGAAGAGACGCTGTTGTGCTTTTTTTGCCACACAGCCGGTGTGTACAATCCAGGTGAGGTCTTCGGTGACGTGTATACCGAGGAAGTTGAAACTACTCACACTTTCAACTACAGTCCCATTGTTGTTGATTGGGCTGAGCTCTTCTCAGTTCCTCCTGTAATCCACAATCAGATCTTTTGTTTTTTAGATATTGAGGGAGAGGTGTTGTCCTGGCTGTATGTAGGTGACCAGAACTGCCCAGATGAGACGATGATGGAGCCCCATGGCCCCAACTACGAGTGCATTGACCGACCTAGACTCGCACCTCCTCATACCTCCTGCTCTCGTCGATCTGCAACAACCTAGGACAGACCAACAACGGATCTCCTTCATACCAATGTTCACTTTGCTGGTCTTCGAATGCAGAGTTGGAAAGCAGAGATCTCACTTCTAACTCCACCACATCTTTGTCTGTAAACCCTAATCTGACCTCTAACTCCTCCACATCCCTGTCCCTAAACCCCAATCTGACCTCGAACTCCCCACATCCCTGTCCCTAAACCCTAATATGACCACTAACTCCACCACATCCCTGTCCCTAAACCCCAATCTGACTTCTAATTCTTCGCCATCCCTGTCCCTGAACACTAATCTGACTTCTAACTCCCCACATCCCTGTCCCTAAACCCTAATCAGACCTCTAACACCCTACGTTTCTGTCCCTAAACCCTAACCTGACCTCTAACTCCCTCATCAGTGTTTCAGGGACAGCTTCTTCCCCTCCACCATCAGATTTATGAACAGTCCGTGAACCATGTACCCCACCTCAGTATGTTCATTCTTTTGCAGTCCTTATTTATTTATATATATATTTCCAATTGTAATTTATGGTTTAGTATTTTGTGTTTCACTGTAGTGCTGCTGCAAAGCAACAATTTCATGACATATGCCGGTGATAACAAACCTGATTCTGATTCTGACTGTGCAATGTGTTGTAGATCAGGGAAACTGTCTTTCATCTTTGTGTAAAGGTGTAACTGCAGCCCTTACGTTGAAGCAGGTACTCGTCTTTGACAATGGAGGAAAGGACTGGAAGCACTACATGTGGTCGATCATCACAATTGTTGTGGCCTCACAACAATATGACCCTGAACTCTTCTGTCACGCCCATGCAGAAGGTGTTCAACTGCTTATGAAAGGTAACTAATTTTATTAAAGAAATATTGTATCTTTCTGCTTCCTGAAGTCATTGGAGAGTGTCTGGAGGAGGTTCAAAAGAATGATCCCAGGAATGAAAGGGTCAACATGCTAAGAGCTTTTGATGGCTCTGGACCCGTACCTACTTGAGTTTAGAAAATAAGGGAGGATCTTATTGAAGCCTATCAAATATTGAAAGGCCTAGAAAGACTGGATGTGGAGAGGATGTTTCCTATAGTGGGGCAGTCTAGGACCAGGTGCCTCAGCCTCAGAATAGACGGACGTCCATTTAAAACAGAAATGGGGAAGAACGTATCTAGCCAGAGGATGGAGAATGTGTGAAATTCATTGGCAATCATTGAAAGTGGAGGTTGATAGATTCCTGACTAGTCAGGATATCAAAGATTACAGGGAGAAGGCAGGAGAATGGGGTTGAGAGGGATAATAAATCAGGCATGAAGGAATCAGTCAATAAATCAGCCAAGAGGTGACATTGGTCAGACAATGTCAAATCTTTGTGGGTGGATTTAAGACAATGCAAGGGTAAAAAAAAACATTATGGGAATCATATATAGACCACCAAATAGTAGCCAAGATGTGGGTTGAGATTGCAGAGGGAACTGGAAAAGGCATGTAATAGGGGTAATGTCACAACTGTAATGGGGAACTTCAATATGCAAGGAGATTGGGAAAATCAGGTTGCTGTCAGATTGCAAGAGAGGGAATTTGTTGAATGTCTGTGAGGTGGCTTTTTAGAACAGCTTGTGCTTGAGCCTACTCGGGGAAAGGCTAACTTAGATTGGTTGTTCTGTAATAACCCAGATCTCTTTAGGGAGCTTAATGTAAAGAAATCCTTGGGAGGCAGTGATCATAATATTATTGAATTCATACTGCAATTTGAGAGGGAGAAGCAAGAGTCACGAGTATCAGTATCACAATGGAATAAAGGGAATTACAGAGGCATGAGAGAGGAGCTTACCCAGGTGGATTGGAGGATGATACTGGCAGGGATGACAGCAGAGCAGAGATGTCTGAAGTTTCTGGGAATAGTTCACAAGGCGCAGGATAGATATGTCCCACAGTAGTTCTCAAATGGCAGGGCAGGCAACTGTGGCTGAGAAGGGAAGTTAGGGACTGCATAACGGATGAATTGGTCATGACATTTCAAGAATCACTTGATTCTGGCATGGTCCCGAGGACTGGAAGATTGCAAATGTCACTCCTCTCTTTAAGAAGAGAGGAAGGCAAAAGAACTTATAGGCCAGTTAGTCTAACCTCAGTGGTTGGAGTCTATTATTAAGGATGAACTTTTGGGGTACTTGGAGACTAATGATAAAATAAATCAAAGTCAGCATGGTTTCTGCCAAGGGAAATCTTGCCTGACAAATCTGTTAGAGTTCTTTGAGGAAGTAACAAGCAGGGTGGACAAAGGAGAGGCAGTGGATGTCATTTACTTGGATTTTCAGAAGGCGTTTGATAAGGTGCCACATATGAGGCTGCTTAACAAGATAAAATCCTGTGGCATTATGGGAAAGATACTGGCATGTATAGAGAAATGGCTGACAGGCAGGAGGCAGCGAGTGGGAATAAAAGGGGTCTTTTCTGGTTGGCTGCCAGTGACTAGTGGTGTTCCTCAGGGGTCAGTATGGGGACCGCTACTTTTCACATTGTCAATGATTTGGATAATGGAATTGATGGCTTTGTGGCAAAGCTTGTGGATAATACAAAGATAGGTGGAGGGGTAGGTAGTGCTGAGGAAGTAAAGCAATTGTAGCAGGATATAGACAAATTGGAAGACTGAGCAAAAAAGAGGCAGATGGATCACAGCGTTGGGAAACGTATGATAATGAATTTTGGTAAAAGGAACAATCGTGCGGACTATTATCTAAATGGGGAGAAGGTTCAAACATGAGAGCTGCAGAGGGACTTGGGAGTCCTCGTGCAAGACTCCCAGAAGGTTAATTTACAGGTTGAGTCTGTGGTAAAGAAGGCAAATACAAAGTTGACTCTTAATTGAAAGGGAATAGAATATAAAAGCAAGGAGATAATGCTGAGCCTTTGTAAGACACTAGTCAGGCAGCACATGGAATATTGTCAACAGTTTTGGGCCCCATGTCTCAGAAAGGATGTGTTGTCATCGGAGAGAGTCCAGAGGAGGTTTACGAGGATGATCCTGGGAATAAAGGGGTTAACGTGTGAGGAGCATTTGGCAGCTTTGGTCCGGTACTCATTGAAACATACCAAATGTTGAAAGGACTAGATGGGGTAGATGTGGAGAGGATGTTTCCTCTGGTGGGGGTATCCAGAACTAGAGGACAGAGCCTCAAAATTGAGGGCAACCCTTTAGAACAGGAATCAGGAGGGAATTTTTTAGCCAGAGAATAGCGAATCTGTGGACCTCTGCCACAGACCATGGTCGAGGCCAAGTCCAGGAGTGTATTTAAGGCAGAAGTTGATAGTTTCCTGGTTGGTCAGGGAATTAAAGGATACGGCGAGAAGACAGGTGTGTGGGATTGAGTGGGATCCGGGATTAGCTATGATGGAATGGTGGAACAGACTCAATGGGCCGAATAGCCTAATTCTGCTCCTGTGTCATATGGTTGTGGTCATAGATATCCATGTCTAGAATGAGGAAATGCTTTGCACTCAGGGTCGCTGGTATCTGGGATTCGCTTCATGGGATGGGGTGGAGGAGTCAGAATTCTTCAAAGCGATTTGGATGGGCAATTGAGAAAAATTCTCCTGTTGAGCTACAAGCAAAACATCAGGGCATTGGGAGTGAATGGATTATACCTGCAGAATGAGGCAAAGAATGTAGATAGAACAAACATCTCTGTCCATAAACTATTACCATAGAACCATAGAAACTACAGCACTGAAACAGGCCTTTTGGCCCTTCTTGGCTGTGCTGAACTATTTTCTGCCTAGTCCCACTGACCTGCACATGGACCATATCCCTCCATACACCTCCCATCCAGGCATCTGTCCAATTTATTCTTAAATATTAAAAAAGAACCCGCATTTACCACCTCGTCTGGCAGCTCATTCCATACTCCCACCACTCTCTGTGTGAAGAAGCCCCCCCTAATGCTCCCTTTAAACTTTTCCCCCCTCACCCTAAACCCATGTCCTCTGGTTTTTTTCTCCCCTTGCCTCAGTGGAAAAAGCCTGCTTGCATTCACTCTATCTATACCCATCATAATTTTATATACCTCTATCAAATCTCCCCTCATTCTTCTATGCTCCAGGGAATAAAGTCCCAACCTATTCAACCTTTCTCTGTAACTGAGTTTCTCAAGTCCCGACAACATCCTTGTAAACCTTCTCTGCACTCTTTCAACCTTATTTATATCCTTCCTGTAATTTGGTGACCAAAACTGAACACAATACTCCAGATTCGGCCTCACCAATGCCTTATATAACCTCATCATAACATTCCAGCTCTTATACTCAATACTTTGATTAATAAAGGCCAATGTACCAAAAGCTCTCTTTACGACCCTTTTTACCTGTGACGCCACTTTTAGGGAATTTTGTATCTGTATTCCCAGATCCCTTCGTTCCACTGCACTCTTCAGTGCCTTACCATTAACCCTGTATGTTCTACCTTGGTTTGTCCTTCCAACGTGCAATACCTCACACTTTTCAGTATTAAACTCCATCTGCAATTTTTTAGCCCATTTTTCCAGCTGGTCCAAGTCCTTCTGCAGGCTCTGAAAACCTTCCTCACTGTCTACTACACCTCCAATCTTTGTATCATCAGCAAACTTGCTGATCCAATTTACCACATTATCATCCAGATCATTGATATAGATGACAAATAACAATGGACCCAGCACTGATCCCTGTGGCACACCACGAGTCACAGGCCTCCACTCAGAGAAGCAATTCTCTACCACCACTCTCTGGCTTCTTCCATCGAGCCAATGTCTAATCCAATTTACCACCTCTCCATGTATACCTAGCGACTGAATTTTCCTAACTAACCTCCCATGCGGGACCTTGTCAAAGGCCTTACTGAAGACCATGTAGACAATATCCACTGCCTTCCCTTCATCCACTTTCCTGGTAACCTCCTCGAAAAACTCCAATAGATTGGTCAAACATGACCTACCACGCACAAAGCCATGTTGACTCTCCCTAATAAGTCCCAGTCTATCTATATGCTTGTAGATTCTGTCTCTTAGTACTCCCTCCAATAACTTACCTACTACCAACGTTAAACTTACTGGCCTATAATTTCCCAGATTACTTTTCGATCCTTTTTTAAACAACGGAACAACATGAGCCACTCTCCAATCATCCGGCACCTCACCTGTAGACAGCGACATTTTAAATATTTCAGCCAGGGCCCTTGCAATTTCAACACTAGTCTCCTTCAAGGTCCGAGGGAACACCCTGTCAGGTCCCGGGGATTTATCCACTTTAATTTTCCTCAAGACAGCAAGGACCTCCTCCTTTTCGATCTGTACAGTTTCCACGATCTCACTACTTGTTTCCCTTAATTCCATAGACTTCATGCCAGTTTCCTTAGTAAACACAGACGCAAAAAAACCTATTTAAGATCTCCCCCATTTCCTTTGGTTCCACACATAGCCAACCACTCTGATCTTCAAGAGGACCAATTTTATTCCTTACAATCCTTTTGCTCTTAATATACCTGTAAAAGCTCTTTAGATTATCCTTCACTTTGACTGCCAAGGCAACTTCATGTCTTCTTTTAGCCATCCTGATTTCTTTCTTAAGTATTTTCTTGCACTTCTTATACTCCTCAAGCACCTTATTTACTCCCTGCTTCCTATACATTTCATACAACTCCCTCTTCTTCTTTATCAGAGTTGCAATATCCTTTGAGAACCAAGGTTCCTTATTCCTATTCACCTTGCCTTTAATCCTGACAGGAACATACAAATTCTACACTCTCAAAATTTCTGCTTTGAAGACTTCCCACCTACCGATCACATCTATGCCAGAGAACAACCTGTCCCAATCCACGCTTTTTAGATCCTTTCTCATTTCTTCAAATTTGGCCTTCTTCCAGTTCAGAACCTCAACCCTAGGACCAGATCTATCCTTGTCCATGATCAAGATGAAATTGATTATTATTTAATGATTCAACATGAAACTATTCAAACACTTAGTTCTTGAACTAACCAGCACAACCTTAATTGCTTAGCAACACCCTGACCAGTTTGATCACATTGCACTGAACTGGACCTCCTTTCCTTGTAAAAATTGCATATTATTCATGATTAATTCGTAGATTTTCTTCCTGTGAATGCTGCTTAGAAGTGGAGAAGTTGCAGATGGAGTTCAAGCAGGAAAAGTGTGAAGAGATTCAGTTTGAAAAGGGCAATTTGATGGCAGAGCTCGGAGTTAATCGTAGGGTTCTCGGCAGTGTGGAGCAAAAGAGGGATCTTAGGGTCCTCATCCACATATCTTCAAGGTTACAGCACAGGGTGAGAAGGGGGTTATGAAGGTGTGCAACGTGTTGACCTTTATTAGTCAAGGGATTGAATTCAAGAAGTAATGCTGCAGCTCAACAAAGCCCTCATTAGACCACACTTGGAATATTGTGGTCAGGTCTGGCTGACTGGTTATGGGACAGATATGGAAGCTTTAGAGAGCATGCAAAGGAGATTTACCTGGATGCTGCCTGGATTAGAGGACATGGCTTATGCAGATGGGCTGAGCAAGCTAGGGTGAGGGAGGGAGGGAGAATGAATGATGACTTGATAGACGTGTACAAGATGACAGGAGGCATAGATCGAGCAGACGGCCAGAGACTTTATCCCAGGGTAGAAGTGGTTAATATGAGGAAGCATAATTTTAAGGAGAATGGAGGAAAATATATGGAGGGGGTGTGTCAGAGATAGATTTTTTTTGCACAGAGAGTGGTGGGTGCATGGACACGCCGCCAGGAGTGGTTGTCGAAGCAGATATGTTAGAAACATTTCAGAAACTCTTAGATAGGCATATGGATGATAGAAAACTGGAGGGCTATGTGGAAGGGAAGGGTTAGATCGATCTTAAAGTAGGTTAAAGGGCCTAGACTGTGCATCTTACTGTTCCAGCTCTGTTCTTTGACCTCCTGCAAGGCCATTCCAACCATTTACCATTGGAGAGGATCAAGAAGGCAAGAATGATCCCAGGAATGAAAGGGTTAACATATGAGAAATGTTTGATAGCTCTAGGCCTTTACTCACTGGAGTTTAGAAGAATGGGAATGGGGATTCACACTGAAACCTGTCAAATATTGAAAGGCTTAGATAGAGTGGATGTGGAGAGGATGTTTCCTATAGTGGTGGACCAAGGACCAAAGGGCACAAAGAACATCCCTTTAGAGCAGAGGTGAGGAGGAGTTTCTTTAGCCAGGAGGTGGTGAATCTGTGGAATTCATTGCTATGGATGGCTGTGGAGGACAAGTCATTTGGGGTTGATTTAAAACGGTGGTTGATAGGTTCTTGATTGGTAAAGGTATCAAAGGTTACAGAGAGAAGGCAGGAGAAAAAGGTTGAGAGGGATAATAAATTAGCCATGATGAAATAGCAGAGCAGATGCAATGGGCCGAACAGCCTCATTCTGCTACTATGTCTTATGGTCTTACCATCAGTAACCTTACCACCAGTCAGGACAATATGGACTAAAGAGAAAATGACTGAATGGGTCAATAAACAAGTGACGTTGGTGAAGACACATCAGATGGATGGAATCAACCTACACTTGGATCAGGTGGTCATCAGATATTCTCCTGAATCCAAGAAAATAACTGAAGCCGTTCAACAAATCTTCACAGCGATTCACAAGGAAATACCCCAGTCTAAGGTAACGAGCTATTACTGTTAAATGTGATGCGTTTAGACTCCAATTAAGCATGATGGCAAACTGACTTTTTTTGGGATCTGATTCCATTTGAACGTGTTGTAAACTTAATGCTGTTACAGAGCCAGCCATCGCTGATTGGGGGTTCAATTCCCACCGTTATCTGTAAGGAGTTTGTAGGTTCTCCTCGTGACTGCGTGTGTCCAGATGCACCGACTTCCTCCCACGTTACAAAGATGCATGGGTTAGGATTAGTAAATTGTGGTTAGTAGGGAGAGAGAGAGGTAGAGAGAGAGAGAGAGAGAGAGAGAGAGAGAGGTAGAGAGAGAGAGGCAGAGAGAGAGAGAGGTAGAGAGAGAGGTAGAGAGAGGTAGAGAGAGAGGTAGGGAGAGAGGTAGGGAGAGAGGTAGAAAGAGGTAGAAAGAGGTAGACAGGTAGAAAGAGAGAGAGGGGTAGAGAGAGGTAGAGAGAGAGAGATAGAGAGAGAGGTAGAGAGAGGTAGAGGGAGAGAGAGAGAAAACAAACAAAAATACTGAGGTAGTGTTCATGGGTTCATTGTCCATTCAGGAATCTGATGGTGGGGAGGAAGAAGCTGTTCCTGAAATGCTGAGTGTGTGTCTTCAGTCTGCTGTGCCTCCTCCCTGAGGGCAGCAATGAGGAGAGGACTTGTCTTAGGTGATGGGGGCCTGCCACCTTTTTGAGGCATTGTCTTTTGAAGATGTCCTCAATGGAGGGGATGCTAGTGCCTATGATGGAGCTGAGTTTACAACTTTCTGCAGCTTCTTCCAATCCTGTGCATTGACTAACCCCTCCACCATACCGAACAGTGATGCACCAGTTAGAATGCTCTCCACAGTACATCTGTAGAAATTTGTGAGTGTCTTTGGCGACATTCCAGTTCTCCTCAATCTCTGAATGAAATATAGCCACTGCCATGCCCTCTCTGTAATTGCATCAATATGTTGGACCTATACTTTATTGTCGCCAAACAATTGATACTAGAACGTACAATCATCACAGCGATATTTGATTCTGTGCTTCCCGCTCCCTGGATTAAAAATCCTAGGAAAGATCTTCAGAGATGTTCACACCCAGGAACATGAAACTGCTTACTTTTCCACTGCTGACCCCTCGATGAGGACTGGAGTGAGTTCCCTCGACTTCCCCTTCCTGAAGTCCACAATTAATTCATAATCATGGAACCCTCCCACCCCCGGCACTCTCTCTTGTAATGTGCTATTTGGTTATTGCCTTTCCGTTGTTCCACCTTGTCGTACTGATGTGTTGAAATGACCTGTATGGATTGAATACAAAAACATTGTCTTGCATACTGTCCAAACACATCATTTAATTGCAACAGTGCCTCGAGGCTGTACAAGGTAAAATAAAAACAGAATGCAAAATAAAATGTTACAGTTACAAAGTATAGTGCAGGCAGACAATATGGTGCATGGTCATAACAAGGTAGATTGTGAGGGCAAGAGTCCATAAGACCATAAGACCCAAAGACATAGGAACAGAATTAGGCCATTCAGCCCATCGAGTCCACACTGCCATTCCATCATGGCTGATTTATTATCCCTTCCAATCCCATTCTTCTGCCTTCTATCTTATTGTACAGGTACACCATCTTATCAGTAGTCCTGTAACTGTGGGGTAGAAGCTGCCCTTGGGGCTGGTGGTATATGCCTTCAGGCTTTTGTATCTTCCACCCAGTGGGAGAGGGGAGAAAGGAGAGTGTCCTCGATGGGTGGGGTCTTTGCTGGCAGGGAGGAGTGTAGAGTCCACGGAGGAGAGGCTGATTTCCATTAAAGGCAGAGCAGTTGCCATACCAAGTTCTCCTGCCTTTTCCGACTTGAATGTAGCACTTTGCAATTCCCCATGTCAAACTCCCTCCACGATATGTCCACTGGAGACCCGGGTTCAATCCCGACCCCTGGTGCTGCTTGTGTAGAGATTGTGCTTTTCCCTTGTGGTCACCTGGCTTTCCCCTGGTTTCCTCCCACATGTGGAGTCCGTGGGTTAATGTGGATTGTCACCAGTGTGCAGGTGAGGGGTGAAACCTGGGGGGGGAGTGATGGGAATGTGGGTGAATAAATATTGCAGATTCAAGCAGGATTTATGGATGATGGTTGGCAAGGATCTAATGGGCTGAAGGGCCTCTTTCTGTACTGTATTTTGACCAGGATACCATAAGACATAGGCCATTCAGCCCATCGAGTTTGTCTGCCATTCCATCATGGCTGATTTATTATCCCTCTCAAGCCCAGTCTCCTGCTTTCTCTCCATAACCTTTGACACCCTGACCAATCAAGAACCTATCAACCTCTGTCTTAAGTGTATCGAATGAGTTGGCCTCCACAGCAATGAATTCCACAGATACACCATCCTCTGGCTAAAGAAATTCCTCCTCATCTCTGTTCTAAATGGACATCCCTCTTTTCCGAGGCTATGCCCTCATTTGACTCTACATAAATCAGGTAATCATTGTGAAAACAAAATATTGAGTTCTAGAGCATGGCAACAGGCCCTTCAGCCCATCTGTTCCATGCCAACCGAAATTCCAATTTAAGCTAAATCTGCTTGCCTGTATTTGACCCACATGCCTCTAAGCCTTTCCTATCGAAATATCTTTTAAAAATTGTTACTGTACCTGCTTCAACCATTTCCTCTGGCAGCTTGTTCCAGACACAGACCATCCTCTGGGCGAAAAGTTTGTTCTTCTGATTTCCATGTAGCGTAGTGTGGCGAACATTTGGTCCATAATGACAGACGAGGAAGCTCATTAACTCAACAGCAGTTTTACTGTGATAAACACAGAACAGATCAGGCACCATGAGCAGAGAGTGAACCCAACCAGTCTCATACAGAGTGGGGAGGTGACCATCACACACCCCGGTTACAGTTAAGGTGATCCACAAATACACAAGGGAATAACTGTATAACCGAAGCTAAAAGGTAACACTAAATGTACTGAACTTCCCACCATAGTTTTAAGGGGAAAAATAGAGGGCTATGCGGTAGGGAAATTCGAGACAGTCTCTAGAGTAGGATACATGCTCGGCACAACATGGTGGGCCAAAGGGCCTGTAATGTGCTGTAAGTTTCTATGTTCTACCCTCTATAATCCAACAAAAGCATTTTAACACAAGAACAATAAACAGTGCTGGTCATTAGAAATGCAGAGGCGGGCTGTTAACCACGACCCCCCCCCCCCCCCCCCAAGAGCGTCACACTACACTAAATGCTGGAGGAACTCAGCAGGTCAGGCAGCATCTACGGAGAGGAATAATCAGTCGACATTTCTCCCAAGACCCAAGGAAGGGGAGGAAGACAAAATAAGAAGGTGGGATGACGAGAAGGAGGACAAGCTAGGTGGTAGGTTAAGCCAGGTGGGTGCGGGAGGGCAGATGAAGTAAGAAGTTGAACATGATAGGTGGAAGAGCTAAAGGGCTGAAGAAGAATGAATCAGATAGGAGAGGACAGTGGACCATGGGAGAAAGGGAAGGAGGAGGGGTACGAGGGGAAGTGATAGCCAGGTGAGGATAATAGGAAGGGTGAGAGGAGAACCAGAATGGGGAATGGGAAGAGGGACTGGAAGAGGGAGCAATTACTGGAAGTTAGAGAATTCAATGTTCATACTATCAGGTTAGAGGCTACCCAGATGGAATATAAATTGTTGCTCCACCAATCTGAGATTACCATTAAATCTTGCCCTCTCATTTTAAATTTATGACCTCTAGCTTTTTATTCCTTTTCCCTTTTTCAATTTCAAAAATACATTATAAAATTATAATTCTATGATTCTATAACAATACAGAGACAATCATAATGACTAACATAAATTAAATTAAGATGTCCTTATCTCAATCTTACTTACTGGCAATCTTGGCGCAGGCGTATAGGACAGCAATGAAAGTCCTCCATTTCTGGCAGTGTTCAGGGCTTCCTTCATCGTGTCGGTAGCTTCCACTCAGTTTTCAGTACAGTCAGTCATGCCGGTCCCAGGTGGAATACCATCACACTCAGATGTAGAAGGATTCTTCATTGCTGTTGCCATAACAATGCGGTTTTACCAATCAGGATGGTTATCCCTCAACTGAACCACCAAACCTGGAGGACCGGTGGACCACACTTAGTCTGGCCTCTCCCTTTGACCTCTTTGGTATGGGTGACACTCCCAAGAGCCAAAGCATAAAGCCCTGACTCCAGCCAACATAGCTCACTGGATCACACAAGCCTCCAAACCATGTCAAGGTTATGCTCCTCTTCAAGGTTTGGCAATCTAGGATGACATTTATCCCCTGCTGTGCCCAATGGTCCTGGAATCCATGGACACCACACTTTCTTTCTCAGGAATTACCCCGACACTGACACCCCCTGGAACATCATTAGCTAGAACCAAACAAAGCCCTGCACTGCCCACCTCCAGGAGCCATGGACAGACATCTTTGCCAACCTATTTTCTAGTTTATTCACTTTTCCTGGGAGAACATGATTGCTCTTGGTAAATTTTTCTACAGAAGTGGTTTGTCATTGCCTTCTTCTGGGCAGTGTCTTTACAAGATGGGTGACCCAACCAGCTGCTCATATGACCATCCACCTCCTGCTCCCATTGCTTCACATGACCCTGATCCATGGGAAGGGGGCGAAGCAGGTGCTACACCTTGCCCAAGGTGGACCTGCAGGCCAGCAGAGGGAAGGAGTGCCTTACACCTCGCCACCCTGTCATTTCCAGCACACAAGTGTAAAGGAGAATGAAATAATTATTATGCAGGATCCGATGCAGTACAAAACAAATCAGATAAAGAACACAATAATAAAAAACACAATAAATATAAATGTATAAGATGGTTTATAAACATGGATTAGTATAAGTTCATCCTCAGTCTCCTACACACTAAGAAAAAAGTCTCTCCTTAACCCAGTCCCTCAAGTCCAGGGAACTTAATATATTGACCATTAAGTTGAAAATGCAATGCATCATATTGTCTGAATCTCTGGAACTTTAATGATTTTCCTGACCTTATTTGGGATATCAGAAACTTTATTATTCAAATTTCAAAGTATATTCAAAGTTCAATGCAAATTTATTATCGAAGTACATATATATCTCCATATATAACCCTGAGATTCAATGAAAGAAAAAAAAATAAAACTGAAAACTGGTCAAAATTAACTGGAAATTCCCATGAATGTCATGCACATATGATTGTACAAACACTCAGTGGCCACTTTATTAGGTATACCTGTACACCTGCTCATTATTGCAAATGGCTAATTTGCCTGTCATGTGGCAGCAACTCAATGCATAAAAGCATGTGGTCATGGTCAAGAGGTTCAGTTGTTGTTGAGACCAAACATCAGAATGGGGAGGAAATGTGACCTCAGTGTCTTTGACTGTGGGATGATTGTTGGTGCCAGACAGGGTGCTTTGAGCAACTCAGAAACTGCTGATCTCCTGGGATTTTCACACACAACCGTCTCTAAGTGTTTACAGAGAATGATGTTAAGAACAAAAAACCTCGCGCAGTTCTGTGGGTGAAAATGCCTTGTTAAGGGGAGAGGTCAGAGGAGAATGGCCAGACTGGTTCAAGCTGACAGGAAGGTGACAGTAACTCAAATAACGCAAACACGAGGAATTCTGCAGATGCTGCAAATTCAAGCAACCCACATCAAAGTTGCTGGTGAAGACAGCAGGCCAGGCAGCAGCTCTAGGAAGAAGTACAATCGATGTTTCGGGCCGAGACCCTTGGTCAGGACTAACTGAAAGAAGAGCTAGTAAGAGATTTGAAAGTGGGAGGGGGAGGGGGAGATCCAAAATGATAGGAGAAGACAGGAGGGGGAGGGATGGAGCCAAGAACTGGACAGGTGATTGACAAAAGGAATATGAGAGGATCATGGGACAGGAGGCCCAGAGAGAAGGAAAAGGGGGGGGAACCCAGAGGATGGGAAAGGGGTATAGTGAGAGGGACAGAGGGAGAAAAAGGAGAGAGAGAGAAAGAATGTGTGTATATAAATAAATAACGGATGGGGTACGAGGGGGAGGTGGGGCATTAGCGGAAGTTTGAGAAGTCGATGTTCATGTCATCAGGTTGGAGGCTATCCAGACGGAATATAAAGTGTTGTTCCTCCAACCTGAGTGTGGCTTCATCTTGACAGTAGGTACAGGAGGTAGATAATAAATTGGCCACTGAGTGCATGTATAGTCACAGTACTTGTAAGATGTTTTTCTGATTTTATTTAGATATACAGTACAGTAACAGGACCTTCTGGCCCAACAAAAACTGAAGCCCCCAGAGGAAACCCACATGGTCACAAGAACATACAAGTTCCTTACAGACAGCTGCTGGGATTGAACCTGGGTCACTGGTGCTGTAATAGTGTTACGTTATACTACAGAGTCAACCTCCAACAGAGTTAATTTTTTGTAATTTCTCTTCGTTACTTAGGTCATAGTAAACGTGCCTTGGTCTCCACATTGTCTCTATGGTCGGTGCTACGAATATGCAAAATTTCAGGCTAGCTCTGACAGTCTGTTTGTTATGAGTTATTTAATGCACACTACAAATACCAAGGACTGCTTTGCAAAGCCGAATGCTCCCCACGATAAAGTTTCTTCAGGTATGTCTTCTGGAATTGAAAGGCTTGTCAAGTGAAGAGGATTTAGAACGTAGAAACATAGAAAAACTACAGCACAATACGGGCCCTTCAGCACACAATGCTGTGCGGAACACGTACTTACTTTAGAAATTACCTAGGGTTACCCATAGCCCTCTATTTTCATAAGCTCCATGTACCTATCCAGTGGGCATGTGGCCAAGTGGTTAAGGCATTGGACTAGTGACCTGAAGGTCGTGAGTACGAGCCCCAGCCGAGGCGACGTGTTGTGTCCTTGAGCAAGGCACTTAATCACACATTGCTCTGCGATGACACCGGTGCCAAGCTGTATGGGTCCTAATGCCCTTCCCTTGGACAACCTCGGTGTCCTGGAGAGGGGAGACTTGCAGCATGGGCAACTGCTGGTCTTCCATACAACCTTGCCCAGGCCTGCGCCCTGGAGAGTGAAGACTTTCCAGGCGCAGATCCATGGTCTCGCAAGACTAACAGATGCCTTTATTACTCTGAAAAGACCCTATCATATCCGCCTCCACCACCGTCACCCCATTCCACACATTCACCACTCTCTGCGTAAAAGATCATCTCATCTCCTCTGTACCTACTTCCAAGCACCTTAAAGCTGTGCCCTCTCATGATAGCCATTTCAGCCCTGGGAAAAAGACTATCCACACGATCAATGCCTCTCATCATCTTGTACACCTCTATCAGGTCACCTCTCATCCTCTGTCGCTCGAAGGAGAAAAGGCCAAGTTCACTCAACCTATTCTCATAAGGCATGCTCCCCAATCCAGGCAACATCCTTGTAAATCTCCTCTGCACCCTTTCTATAGTTTCCACATCACATCCTTCCTATAGTGAGGTGACCACAACTGAGTACAGTACTCCAAGTGGGGTCTGACCAGGGTCCTATATAGCTGCAACATTACCGCTCGTCTCTTAAACCCAATCCCACAGTTGATGAAGGCCAACCACAGAGTCAACCTGAGCAGCTGCTTTGAGCGTCCTATGGACTCGGACCCCAAGATCCCTCTGATCCTCCACACTGCCAAGAGTCTGACCATTAATACTATATTCTGCCATTATATTTGACCTACCAAAATGAACCATCTCACACTTACCTAGGTTGAACTCCATCTGCCACTTCTCAGCCCAGTTTTGCATCCTATCAATGTCCCACTGTAACCTCTGACAGCCCTCCACACTATCCACAACACCCCCAACCTTTGTGTCATCAGCAAATTTACTAACCCATCCCTCCACTTCCTCATCCAGGTCATTTATAAAAATCACAAAGAGTAGGCGTCCCAGTACAGATCCCTGAGGCACACCACTGGTCACCGACCTCCATGCAGAATGTGACCAGTCTACAAACACTCTTTGCCTTCTGTAGGTAAGCCACTTCTGGATCCACAAAGCAAGATCCCCTTGGATCCCATGCCTCCTTACTTTCTCAACAAGCCTTTCATGGGGTACCTTGTCAAATGTCTTGCTGAAATCCATATACACTACATCTACTGCTCTACCTTCATCAACATGTTTAGTCACATCCTCAAAAAAATTCAATCAGGCTTGTAAGGCACAACCTGCCTTTCACAAAGCTATGCTGACTATTCCTAATCATATTACACCTCTCCAAATGTTCATAAATCCTGCCTCTCAGGATCTTTTCCATCAACTTACCAACAACTGAAGTAAGACTCACTGGACTATAATTTCCTGGGCTACCCCCTTTCTTGAATAAGGGAACAACATCTGCAACCCTCCAATTCTCTGGAATCTCCCCCATCCCCATTGATGATGCAACGATCATCGCCAGAGACTCAGCAATCTCCTTGCTCACCTGCCACATTAGCTTGGGGTACTTCTCGTCCAGTACCAGAGACTTATCCAACTTGATACTTTCCAAAATCTCCAGCACATCCTTTCTTAATGTCTATACGCTCAAGCTTTTCAATCCGCTCTAGGTCATCCCGACAATCGCCAAGATCCTTTTCAGTAGGGAATACTGAAGCAAGGTATTCATTAAGTACCTCAATTATCTCCTTCATTTCCATACACACTTTTCCACTGTCACATTTGATTGGTCCTATTCTCTCACGTCTTATCCTCTTGCTCTTCACATATTTGTAGAATGCCTTGGGATTTTCTTTAATCCTGCTCACCAAGGCCTTCTTGTGGCCCCTTCTGGCTCTCCTAATTTCACTCTTAAGCTCCTTCCTGCTAACCTCATAATCTTCTAGATCTCTATCATTACCCAGTTTTTCAAACCTTTTGTAATCTTTTTTTTTCTTCTTGACAAGATTTTCAACAGTCTTTGTACACCACAGTTCCTGTACCCTACGATCCTTTCCCTTTCTCATTGGAACATACCTTTACAGAATGCCACGCAAATATCCCCTGAACTTTTGCCAAATTTCTGCCGTACATTTCCCTGAGAACATCTGTTCTCAATTTATGCTTCCAAGTTCCTGCCTGAGTATTTCCCCTCACTCCAATTAAATGCTTTCTTAACTTGTCTGTTCCTATCCCTCTCCAATGCTCTGGTAAAGAAGATAGAATTGTGATCGCTACCTCCAAAGTGCTCTCCCACTGAGAGACCTGACACCTGACCAGGTTCATTTCCCAATACCAGATCAAGAACAGCCTCTCCTCTTGCAGGCTTATCTACATATTGTGTCAGAAAACCTTCTTGAACACACCTAACAAACTTCACCCCATCTAAACCCCTTGCTCTAGGGAGATGCCAAACAATATTGGGGAAATTAAAATCTCCCACATGACAGCCCTGTTATTATTACATTCTTCCAGAATCTGTCTCCCTATCTGCTCCCTAGTGTCCCTGTTACTATTGGGTGGTTTATAAAAACACCCAGTAGAGTTATTGACCCCTTCCTGTTTCTAACTTCCACCCACAGAGACTCAGTAGACAATCCCTCCATGACTTCCTCCTTTTCTGCAGCCGTGACACTGTCTCTGATCTGCAGTGCCACACCCCCACCTCTATTGCCTCCCTCCCTGTCCTTTCTGAAACATCTAAAGCCTGGCACTCTAAGAAATCATTCCTGCCTCTGAGCCATCCAAGTCTCTGTAATGGCCACAACATCATAGCTCCAAGTACTGATCCACGCTCTAAGCTCATCTGCTTTGTGCATGATGCTTCTTGCATTAAAATAGGCACATCTCAAACCATCAGTCTGAGCATATCCCTTCCCTATTATCTGCCTATCTTCCATCTCGCACTGTCTCCAAGCTTTCTCTATATGTGAGCCAACCGCCCCTTCCTCCGTCTCTCAGTTCAGTTCCCACCCCCCAGCAATTCTCGTTTAACTCTCCCCAATAGCCCTAGCAAACCTCCCTGCCAGGATATTGGTCCCCCGGGATTAAAGTGCAATCCGTCCTTTTTATACAGGTCACACCTGTCTCAAAAGAGGTCCCAGTGATCCAGAAATCTGAATCCCTGCCCCCTGCTCCAATCCCTCAGCCACGCATTTATCCTCCACCTCATTTTATTCCTATACTCACTGTTAAGTGGCACAGGCAGTAATCCTGAGATTACTACCTTTGAAGTCCTGCTTCTCAACTTTCTTCCGAACTCCCTGTCATCATTTGATGGCTCTGGGTCTCTACTCACTGAAATTCAGAAGGGGCGGGGTGGATGGATTTTCATTGAAACTTATCCAATGTTGAAAAGCCTCAATAGCGTGGATGTGGAGAGGATGTTTCCTATGGTCGGGGAGTCTAGAACCAGAGGACTCCGCCTCAGAATAGAGAGATGTCTATTTAGAACAGAGATGAGGAGAAATTTCTTTAGCCAGAGAGTGGTGAATCTGCAGAATCTGTTGCCACAGGCAGCTGTGGAAAGCAAATCATTAGGCATATTTAAGGCAGAGGTTGATAGATTCTTGATTAGTCAGGTATGAAGGGATACAGGGAAAAGGCAGGAGACTGGGGCTGAGAGCGGAAATGGATCAGCCATGATGAAATGGCAGAGTGGACTCAATGGGCCAAATGAACTAATTCTGCTCCTATATCTCATGGTCTAATATCTAATAGCACCTTCCAGTTCAATATCTACCAGCCCGGTTTCAATGTTAATCACAGATTCACTTTGCTTACTTAGGTATCTCCGAATATATCAAACTGGGTATCTCTCCCAGCAAGCTCATACTTGGTGTTCCATGGTTTGGTGTTGATTATACCTGCAAGAAGCTACATGAGGTAAGGAGAAAATATTAGCAGGTCAAACGGCATCTATGGGGAGGGGTAATAAACAGTTGACATAGAGGGACCAGCTGCGTCTACACAGTCACTGAAATGCTTCCACGCACACACACTTTGTTAACACAGCTGGAATTTTATATAATGTTAATATAATTATGAAATTATGACACCTATGTTAATATAATTGTAAAATAATTTGTAATTAATTATGTATTAATTACTATAATCCATAAATTTTCTAAATAATAAACATACCACACCCTATACGCTGGAAGATTTTAGGGCTTCAACGTAGTTACATTGTCAGTGTTTCAAGTTACAACACTGTTACAAATTGTAACAATAAACACAGAATGGAAATGTGAAAATAACTAAATAAATAATACTGTGAACATGAATTATAGAGTCCTTGAAAATGAGTCTGTAGGTTATTCAAAGTTCAAATAAAATTTATTATCAACATACATATATGTCACCATTTACAACCCTGAGATTCATTTTCTTGCAGACATTCACAGTAAATTCAAAGAAACACAATTGAATTAATGAAAAATTACACACACAAACAAAAATGGACTAACAATCAAGGTACAAAGGACCATAAATTGTGCAAATTGAAAAAAGGAAAAAAATATATATATATAAAAAAATATATAAATACTGTCAAGAACATGAGTTGTCGAGTTCTTGAAAGTGAGTTGTAGGTTGTGGAATCAGTTCAGTGTTGAGGTGAGTGAAATTAACCATGCTGGTTCAAGAGCCGGATGGCTGTAAGGTAATAACTGTTCCTGAACCTGGTGGTGTGGGATCTAAGGTTCCTGTATCTGCATCCCGATGGTCATAGCGAGAAGAGAATATACGTCATGAGTCCCACCAGCTTTGCACCTGTATTTGTAAGTCATCATCTTATCTAGAGCTGTTCAGCCCTTGTTTAATCATGTGAAGTTTATTTCGATGGCCATGGATTTTCAGCCTACGGAGATTATTTAAAGTGAACTCTTAGTTCGCACTTATCGTGGGATCCTTGCGTGATCCACCTCGCGGTGTCACTCAGTCAAGCCACCGAAGTTCAGAGTTCAGCTGGAGTTCTGATGAAGAAACTTTTGTTTGTCTCAGCATGGGACAAGAGGTGTGTTCCTCCCCACCTGGTTCAGTCACCTCTCAGCACACTCCATTACAATATGGGCTGAATGGTGGGGGTCTTTGATGATGGATGCTGCTTTTTTTTGGCAGCATTCCTTGTTGGTGTGTTCAATGATGGGGGAACTCCATCCATCAACTAATTTTCGAAATGTATAATTCTCAGGCAGGTGGATGTGAATTGATCAATAAGCCCAACAAACGAACTTGCAACGTCAAGAGTGGAGACACAATCCCATACAAGACTATCATGACACTCCTGCCCAGAGCAGTATCTCAGAAGTTTTGGGAAAATGATTTGCAAGTCCCATCCTTTACATACATGGTAAGTCCATTTGTTAAAGCATATTGGAGGCCTTCGACCTGTCAGCATACGCCCCTCTCTCTCTCCCTCTGTTGTCTGCCCATCATCCCCTTCCTCACTATGATCTGCCCATCACCTGCCAGCTCTTGCTTCACTCCCTAATCTCTTTATACAGACTTTCTCCCCTCTTTCCATGCAGATAAAGAGTCTTGACCAAAGAGTCTTTAACCTCCAGGTTGAGTTAGTAGTGAAGAAGGCGAATGCAATGTTGGCATTCATTTCTAGAGGAATAGAGTATAGGAGCAGGGATGTGATGTTGAGGCTCTATAAGGCGCTGGTGAGACCTCACTTGGAGTACTGTGGGCAGTTTTGGTCTCCTTATTTAAGAAAGGATGTGCTGACGTTGGAGAGGGTACAGAGAAGATTCACTAGAATGATTCCCGGAATGAGAGGGTTAACATATGAGGAACGTTGGTCCGCTCTTGGACTGTACTCCTTAGAGTTTAGAAGAATGAGGGGAGACCTCATAGAAACATTTCGAATGTTAAAAGGCATGGACAGAGTGGATGTGACAAAGTTGTTTCCCATGATGGGGGAGTCTAATACGAGAGGGCATGACTGAAGGATTGAAGGGTGCCCATTCAGAACAGAAATGTGAAGAAATTTTTTTAGTCAGAAGGTGGTGAATCTATGGAATTTGTTGCCACGGGCAGCAGTGGAGGCCACGTCCTTGGGTGTATTTAAGGCAGAGATTGATAGGTATCTGAGTAGCCAGGGCATCAAAGGTTATGGTGAGAAGGCAGGGGAGTGGGACTAAATAGGAGAATGGATTAGCTCATGATAAAATGGCGGAACAGACTCGATGGGCCGAATGGCCGACTTCTGCTCCTTTGTCTTATGGTCTAAAAACTCCTGCTGTCCATTTCCTTCCACAGATGTAGTCAGGCCTCCTGGGTTCTTCCAGTGCTTTGTGTGTTCATTGAGATGCAGATGCAGATTTATTTGTCACATGCACATGGAACAATACACGCTATAGCCACTTTATTATCTACCTCCTATACCTAAAAAAATGGCCTCTGCTGCTGTAGCCCATCCACTTCAAGGTCTGATATGTTTCACATTCAGAGATGGACTTCTACACACCGCTGTTGTAATGTGTGGTTATTTGAGTTACTGTCACCATCCTGTCAGCTTGGACCAGTCTAGCCCCTCTCTGACCTCTCTCGTTAACAAGGTATTTTCACTGGTTGTTTTGTTTTTACTTCTGGTACTTTGCTCTGCAAACTCCAGAGACTGTTGTGGTTGAAAATCCCAGGAGATCAGCAGTTTCTGAGATAATCAAACCACCCGGTCTGGCACCAACAATCATTCCATGTTCAAAGTCACTTAGATCACATTTCTTCCTCATTTTAATGTTTGGTTTGAGCAGCTGAACCTCTTGACCATGCCTGCATGCTTTTTTGCTTTGAGTTGCTGCTACCTGATTGGCTGATTAAACATTTGCATTGATGAGCAGGTGTACAGGCATACCTAATACAGTGAACTGCATCATCATTAGTAACTAAAACGCACAGGAATGTGCTGGGGGTGCCTTGCCAATGTAGCATGTCCACACGTTCAGTGGGACAACACAAATAACGGGCCCCTTTTCCATCCGATCCAGATGCTTCAGATTCCCACATCTGCAAGTCTCTTGTGTCTCCATATTAGGACATCCTTCACTTTCTGCCACCCTCTTCTCCCAACATCATGCATGGACTCCCTACCCTGTGGCTCTTCACATTCCGTCGTCCACATCCAATCATCCCGCTCTCTCTGCGGCCACTTTGGCCTTCCCGGGGAAGTCCTGGCTTTCACTCCCGGTTCACCCTGCACAGTCTGCACAGCGCTCCCCCCTTCCAGCTCCGCTCCTGCCCCATCGTCCTCTCCTTTTAACGTTGGCTTCAATACCCCCTAAGGGCGGAGGGTGCGGTGCTGACTGGCTGGCAGGCGGGTGTGGAGACCTCGCAGCGGGGCCAGCCTGCACTAGACTCTCGGCTGGGGGTTGGTGCCGGTGCACAGCGGTTGTGGGTGCGTCTTCGCCTCCGACTGCATCATCGCTCCAGCAATTGACAATTTCTGTGCCAAATCTCAGTGAGACTGTTTATCATCTCTGGAGGTTACGGAGGAACAGGCAACAGAATTATCGCCAGTGGCACCATCAAAATTACGCGTAAGTAGTCGCGCTGCTTTGTGTGTGCCTTGGGAGTCCTAAGGCTTACTACGTCACCATCCAGCAATTCCTGCAGCTGGGCTGGCAACAAATGTACTGGTTCTTCCCTTTCCACTGGACCATGCCAGCAGCGCCGAGAGGGGGTCTTGAGATCAGGGTGGCCCAGGACCTCCATATCCCCTCGCCCAGGCCCCTGGCACTATGGAGAGGGCACTCCTTTGATGTCACAAGATATTGGCACAACACAGGAAGTGGCTGTTATCGGTTACAAACTCAACTGATTCGTGCAGGAAACGAGCACCAAGGGCCACTTCTGGCGGTGGGAGAGATCATCGCATCTCGCCTGTCTCAAGTTGGGCAGCCCACAGCCAGTAAGGCACTGTCCTGCCACTGCGTGCCTGCCTCACTGGGGGCATGGGGCTCAGAGTTCACCTCGACAAGTGAGCTGTGCGTCCACACCAGGTGGAAGGATTAAAACTAGGAAGAACGCAGCTATTCTCCACACAAGCTGGAACATCTGGACCACGTGTCCTGGACTGACTGACAATCTCCAACAGATCGATGATGCCCACAAAACAGCAGCCATTGACAGGGAGCTCACTCAATGGCTCATCGACTTTGCCTACCTCCAGGAGACCTGCTTGACGGATAACGGTTCCATCAGAGAGTCCAATTGCACCTTCTTTTGGCAGGGTCTCCCTCATGAGGACCCAAGGCAGAATGGGGTTGGTTTTGCAGTGAAGAACTCCATCATCGCCACCATGGAACCACCAACAGGCACAACAGAAAGAATCCTTGCTTTCTGCTTATTGTCGCTTTCTGGCCCTGAAAACTTCATGAGCATCCACACCCCAACACCTTGTTCTTCACCAGAGGCCAAAGATCAGTTCTCCGAGGCTCTGGATGAGGCAATATCTAGAATCCCAAGTGCTGAAGGATTGTACCTGCTGGGAGACTTCAATGCTAAAGTTTGAGCCGACCATGAAGATGGCCTTCTTGCCTTGGCCATTATGGCATTGGCAAGAGGAACGAGGACAGGCAGAGACTGCTAGAACTATGCTGCCATCATGGACTGTGCATCACCAACACGTATTTTCAGGGTAAGGAGCGGCACAAGGTCTACTGGAGACATCCGTGGTCCCACAACCGACACCTGCTCAACCGTATCATCACCAAGTGCAGGGACCTGAACACTCACAGTTATCACGGTGCAGACAGCAACACAGACCCTTCAGTTGTTGTCAGCAGAGCAGGGCTAATGCCAAAGGGACTCCATCATTCCAAGACTAAGGGCTGATCTCACATCAAAACCTGCTGTACAGTGAACTCTGACAGACTACAGCAGTTCTCAGGTGCCTTTGAAGCCACGATGAAGAAGAGTCCGCGTGACAGCACCTCTATTGACTCCAAGCGGCCACAACTCCGTGATGCTGTCTACAGCTCAGCCATAACAGCATTTGGTAAAAAAGGAGCACGAGAACGCAGACGGGCATGATGCGCACCGGGAAGCAATGGAGCAAGTGGCAGAGGCCAAGAGAAAAGCCCTGCTGGCCTACAAGCAAAGCCCCTGCACCAGCACTTGTAATGCGATCAGAGCTACCAGAAACAAGGCACAGCAAACTGTCTGACGTTGTGCAAACAGCTATTGGCTGAGCCTGAGCAGCAAATCCCTACCAGCTGCCAGCTGCGGGAATGCAAGATTTTTGACAGCATCAAGGCAGGAACAGGCCCTCCAGCCAGCAAGTCAGCCCCACTGAAGTGGAAAAATGGGGTAGTCACCATGGACCAGAGCAAGCAACTTGAACGTTGGGTAGAGCACTGTCTGGAGCTGTATGCAACCCAACTCTGCCCCGAGGGCACTGACCGACTCACCAGTCATGGAAGAGCTTGACACATTGCCACCTAGGGAGGAGCTCAGCAAAGCCTTCGACTGTCTCGCCCGTGGGAGAGCCCCAGGGAAAGATGGAAATCCCCCTGAAGCCTTCAAGAGTGGGAAGCTACACTGCAGTATCATCTGCACGAGCTTCTGTGTCTTTGCTGGGAGAAAGGCCAGGTCCCCCAAGACATGCGAGATGCCAACATTGTCACACTGTACAAAAACAAGGGCGACCGTAGTGATTGTAACAACTACCGTGGATTCTCTCTCCTTAGTATTGTGGGAAAAGTGTTGGCCCGCATTATCCTGGAACGGCTCCAGAGCCTTGCATCCGGAGTCTACCCAGAGTCCCACTTGCATCCAGAGCAGGCATGTCCACAGTGGGCATGATCTTCTCATTGAACCAGCTGCAGGAGAAGTGTCTAGAGCAGCAGAAGTCACTGTGCACAGCCTTCATAGACCTGACCAAGTTATTCAACCTCATCAGCAGAAGCAGACTCCTCAAACTTGTGCTAAAGATTAGCTGCCCCCCCCCAGTACTACACAGCATCACATCATCCTTCCATAAGGACATGCACAGCACTGTCTGCTTCAATGGAGCAACTTCTGGTGCCTTTCCAGTGAGTGGCGGAGTGAAACCAGGTTATGTCCGGGCACTGACCCTCTTTGGAATCGTCTTCTCCATGCTCCTTCACAGACCGCACTGAAGACATCTCCCTTTGCACGAGAGCCGATGGTAAGCTGTTTAACATCACTGGCTAGCACCCCAGGACCAAAGTTAGGACAGCCCTCATCCGCAAGGTGCTGCTTGCAGATGATGCAGCACTGACATCACATACTGAAGAGGGATTCCAACAACTGATTAACCACTTCGTCCATGCCTGCAAGGAGTTTGGGTTCTCTGAAGGAGAAAAACGTCATGGCCCAGGGTGCAGAATCTCTCCCAAACATCACCATTGATGGTTGCTCTCTTGATGTAGTTGACTCCTTCACCTAGGTTGGATTGACCATTACCAGCTGACTGTGTCTACAAGAAGGGTCAGAGCCGTCTCTATTTCCTGAGGAGACTGAGGTCCTTTAACATCTGCCGGACGATGCTGAGGATGTTCTACGAGTCTGTGGTGGCCAGTGCGATCATATTTGCTGTTGTGTGCTGGGGCAGCAGGCTGTGGGTACAGACACCAACAGAATCAACAAACTCATTTGTAAGGCCAGTGATGTTGTGGGGATGGAACTGGACTCTCTGATGGTGGTGTCTGAAAAGAGGATGCTGTCCAAGTTGCATGCCATCTTGGTCCATGTCTCCCACCCACTACATAATGTACTGGGTGGGCACAGGAGTACATTCAGCCAGAGACTCATTCCACCGAGATGCAGCACAGAGCGTCATAGGAAGTCATTCCTGCCTGTGGCCATCAAACTTTACAACTCCTCCCTTGGAGGGTCAGACACCCTGAGCCAATAGGCTGGTCCTGGACTTATTTCCTGGCATAATTTACATATTACTATTTAACTATTTATGGTTTTATTACTATTTAATTATTTATGGTGCAACTGTAACGAAAACCAATTTCCCCCCCGATCAATAAAGTATGACTATGACTACTACTACACTGTGAAGCAGAGGTGAACAGTGGGATTGCCAAGGCTGCAGCTGCCATGGCCAGACTGAACAAGAGAATGTGGAACAACAGACAGCTAATGACGAAGACCAAGCTGAGTGTGTACTGGGTGTGCGTGCTCGGCACACTCCTCTACGCCAACGGGGCTTGGACACCACACATCTGTCAAGCGAAGAGGCTAAACTCGTTCCACCTACACTGCCTCGGGCTCACATCTCCTGGCAGGACAGAATCACCAACACAGAGATCCTGCGGTGGGCTGACACCCCCAGCATCCACAGACTCTGCCACAGATGGTTGTCAATGTCAAACGGACGGACCAGGGACACTTCCCCAAGGAAGTGCTGCATAGCGAGCTGAGTGAGGGTTATCGCCCATGAGGGAGACCATGCCACTGCTACGGGGACATCTGCAAGTATGACATGAAGCTGGCAGTCATCGACCTCAGCACCTGGGAGGAAACAACTGAAGACCGGACAGCATGGAGGGCCGCAGTCAAAAGCAGTGTGCAACGTGCTGAGATAGCAGGGACCAACATGCTCATCAACGAGAGAGCCAGTAGGAAAGTCAGGGCTGCATCACCCAGAGCAGCTTCCTCCTTCCCCTGCAGCCGCTGTGAGAGAGACTGTCACTCCAGACGGGGGCTCGACATCCACTCTAGAAAGTGCAAATTGCCCCAGGTCTACAACCCCAAGAACCATCCAAAAAAGTGTCACACCGTCGTCTCTCGAGACGTATAGATGCGGACGAGTAACCCCCCTTCCCTGTCCCGGTCCCCACCCAGTTTGACAGCTCCAACCCAGACCACCCTTCGGTCTTTCTGCTTCTCCCTGCACCACTCCACATGGTCCGCTCCCCACTTCCTCCTCCTGTCCTTGTTTCTATTGCCCCACTCTCCTAGTGACATCTTCCCTGGGGCCCGGGGAGTAGCTGTTACTCTCTTGGTTCATGTGATCTCCTCGTGCCCCACTACCGTCCCTCTTTCTGCAGCTCACTATCACATCCACACTGTTCTCTCCCTTTCACATCTGCCTTAGCTTGCACTCACCACCCCGCCCCTGGGTCCAGGCCAAGTTTGCAAGAACCACCCCCAGCTATCCTGACCTCTCTCCGAGCAGCCCTCTGTTTCTGCGCCCCACGTAAGATCATAAAGTATAGAAGCAGAATTAGGCCATTTGGCCCATCAAATCTACTCCACTATTTCATCATGGCTATTTCAAATGGCTAATCCATTTTCCCTCACAGCCACAGTCACCTGCCTTCTCCCCATATCCCTTCATGCCCTGACTAATCAAGAATCTATCAACCTCTGCCTTAAATATACGAAATGACTTGGCCTCTAGAGCCACCTGTGGCAATGAATTCCACAGATTCGCCACTCTCTGGCTAAAGAAATTCCTCATCTCCATTCTAAAAGGACACCCCTATACTTGGAGGCTGTGTCCTCTGGTCCTGAAGTCCCCCACCATAAGAAACATCCTCTCCCCATGCATTCTATCCAGCCCTTTCACCATTCGATAGGTTTCAATGAGATCACCCCTCATTCTTCTGAATTCCAGTGAGGACAGGCCCAGGGCCATCAACTGCTCCTCAAACGAAAACCCTTTCAATCCTGGAACCTTTTCCAATGTCTGCATATCCTTTCTTAGATAAGGGGCATAAAACTGCTCACAATACTCCAAGTGAGTCCTCACCAGTGCTTTAGAAAGCCTCAACATTACATCCTTGCTTTCATGTTCTGGTTCTCTAGAAATGAATGCTAACATCACATTTGTCTTCCTCACCACAGACTCAACCTGCAAATTAACCTTAATGGAATCATGCACGAGGGCTCCCAAGTCCCTTTGCACCTCAGATTTTATGAATTTTCTCTCCATTTAGAAAATGGTCTGCATTTTTACTTCTTCTACCAAAGTGCATGGCCATTCACTTCTCAACACTGTATTCCATCTGCTACTTCTTTGCCCATTCTCCTAATATGTCCAAGTCGTTCTGTAGCCTCTCTCCTTCCTCAAAACTACCTGCACCTCCACCTACCTTTGTATCATCCACTAATGTTGCCACAAAGCCATCAATTCTGTCATCCAAATCATTGACATATAATGTAAAAAGTATCAATCCCAACACAGACCTCAGTCAACTACCATTAGTCACCACCAGCCAACCAGAAAAGCTCCCTTTATTCCTACTCTTTGCCTCCTGCCAATCAGCCACTTCTTTATCCATGCTAATATCTTTCCTGTAATACCATGGGTGTTGTTAAGCAGCCTCACGTGTGGCACCTTGTCAAAGGCTTTCTGAAAATCCAAGTATCCACAAGTTCTCCTTTGTCTACCCTGCTTGTTGTTTCTTCATATTCTAAGAGATTTGTAGAAAAGATTTTCCCTTGAGGAAACCACACTGACTGTGGCCTATTTTATCATGTGCCTCCAAGTACCCTGAGACCTCATCCTTAACAATCAACTCCCATGTCTTCCCTATCACTGAGATCAGACTAGCTGGCCTATACTGTAATGTACCTTCTTCTGCCTCTCCCTTTCTTGAAGAGAGGAGTGACATTTGCAAATTTCTATTCCACCAGAACCACGCCAGAATCGATTCTTGAAAGATAATTTCCAAAGACACCTCAATCTCTTCAGCCACCTCTTTCAGAGCCTTTCAGTTGTGTCATCCTACCTTAGAATGCTTCTTCCTCATTGGGATATATACATTCTGCCCCTTACTAATTGCTCTCAGAAACTCCAGCTCTGCCGTCATCCCTGCCAGTGTTCTTTTCCAATCAATTTTGGCCAGCTCCTCTCTCATGACATTGTAATTCCCTTTACTGCACTGTAGTAACGATACATCTGAGTTTAGCTTCTCATTCTCAAATTGCAGGATGAATTTTGTGTGTGTTGCTCTGGACTTACAGAATTTGCAGTATCTCTTGTGTTTATAATGTGTGTAATGTTTTTGTTACTCATACTTGACTACTCGTATCACTGGACCTGGACTTCTAAGGTCAAGGGAGTGGAACTGCCCAGTGGAATGGCCTTTCCTCTTTAAAACTCTCCCACACAGTTTCCTGTCATTGTTGGATATGACAACTAATGTTTTTCTGTCATTCACTCTTTGTTTTTTTTGCTCTCTGTTTCATGGATGTCTGTGAAGAGTAAGGATCTCAGGTTGTATATTGCATACATTCTCAGACATTAAATTGAACCATTAAACTCAGTTTAATTTTTATTTTTGTTAGTCCCAAGGAAAGTCCCATGAGGTGTGGTATGATAACCCACGAAGTATTGCAGCAAAGGCATCTCTGATGAAGAAGTTCAAACTTGCCGGCATTGGAGCGTGGACTGGGAATTTCCTAAATTACAGTGACAACTCAACAGTAGCAATGCAAACCCAAAACATGTGGAGTGCTTTATATAATTCTTAATGAACGTACAGCGTTAGATCCCTGTAATTGTGAATGAAATTTTGTTAGCAAGGAAGAATAATGAATGCACAAAGATCCAAGACTCAGATTTAATATGTTCTCTGACGAATGAAATTTACTGAAATAAAATTTAATGATTTGCAGATAATTGTTAACTGAATCAACTAAATCTTTTCTAATGCTTGCAATGCGTTGTCAAGCTCTATGATACTGAATTCATGAAATTCATGGCAAAATTCTGTTTTTGCATTGTGTATAAAATTAATTATGACAAACATGGGTGTACACATGCTGACTGTGAACTGACCGCTGATGATTTTATCTTGAACCAAGGTGACTTCATAATTTTCAATAGACAGACTGCAACCTAGTTCTGATATCTTACACTTTGTTGTCTGAAGTCTGAGTTGATTTTATTGTGTCAAATTCTGCCTGGCCAATATTTTTCCCTTAAACCTAAATTTATATATACCTCTATTTATCGTATTCACTGATGTGACTGTTGAATGAGAGCTGTTAAAGTTAACTTTAAACATAAGTTTAATTTTAATTGTTACTCAAGCATACACAAGAATACAGCCAAATGAAACAGCGTTCCAAGTTCAAAGTACATTTATTAATAAGTATGTATACCTTACACAACCTTGAGATTTGTCCCTTTACAGGCAGCCACAGAACCAGAAACCCAAAAGAACCCATTAAAAAGACCAATGAACACCTAATGTGCACAGAGAAAAAAAAACACAAATCATGCAAACAGTGAAAACAAGCAACGGCATTCAGAATGAAAGCAGAGTGAATCCACAGACACGAAGCCAGAGCAGCCAAAGCAGACCACACCCACAGCCTCAGCTCATCACACAACAGAGCAAAATGCCGTGGAGCTCACAGACACAAACCCCAGAGCAGCTGGTACAAGCCCATAGCCTCAGCCTCAGTGCAGCAAAGAGTGGAGCAAATGCAAGGGTCAGAGTGTAAAACACAGTACCAACAGTCACACACAGCAGAAGGCATATTTCGCACATATGATAGCCAAAAAATATACAGTCACAAAAAAAAATGACAATATACAAGTCTCTGGGTGTCAAGGCCTGCAGATTGATGCTGCATGGGCTGTTGTCCTGGAGCCACGTTTCAGCAAGAACAAGCACACAACAGTTCCTCATCACATGCTAGTGCAGCTGGAGGCAAATGCAGTCCAGCTTGTCTTCCATCAAGCGAACGCTAGAGAGGAGCACTGACAGGTGGGCCCACTGGGCCACCCCACCTCCAGTGCCTCCTTCCCTGGTTGGCCGCAGCAGGCGTCCCCGCAGCTTAAAGGCCCGGTCCATGTGACAGCCAAGGCCCCACAGCTCCCCCGCCATGGATCTTGCCAATGAACCAATAAATCAGACTCACAGATTACTACATTACCAATGTCCAACAGAGGAAAAAACATTACAGCACAGGAACAGGCCTTTCGGCCCACAATGTCTGTGCTGAACACCATGCAAATGTAAACTAAATTTTTTCGCCTATATGTGATGGATATCTCTCTATTCTCTGTCTTTACATGTATCAATCATTTGCCTACTTTCCAAGCTATCATATGTGCGAAATATGCCTTCTGCTGTGTGTGACTGTTGGTACTGTGTTTTACACTCTGACCCTTGCATTTGCTCCACTCTTTGCTGCACTGAGGCTATGGGCTTGTACCAGCTGTGATGAGGACCAAATCTGGCCAACCTCTCTCTGTAACTCAGGACTCTGGTCCTGGCAACATTCTCTGTGCTCTTTCCAGTTGAACCACATCTTTCCTACAACAGAGTGACCAACACTGTACACAGTACTCCAAGTGTGGCCTCACCAGTAACTTGCTACAACTGCAACATAACCAAGTCAAGTTTATTGTCCTTTAACTACATACATGTATATAACCATATAACAATTACAGCACGGAAACAGGCCACCTTGGCCCTTCTAGTCTGTGCCGAACTCTTACTCTCACATAATGTATAGAACCATGTAATGCACATAGTAATGAGACAAGGTTTCTCCAAACCAGGGTATAAAGCACAGTAGTATACATAACACATAATAACTTATGAAGGTAACAAATCTACAGATGAATCACACATAAATAAAAAACTAAGGTGCATTAAAATTAAATATTGTAAGGTATGGAACAGATTAACCAGTGACACTTGGAATACGATGCGGCAGGAAGTTCAGAATCCTAATGGTCTGGGGGACAAAACTGTTTCCCATCCCGACTGTTCTTGTCTTTATGCTTCATAGTCTCCCGCCTGATGGTAGAAAGTCAAAGAGGATGCTGGGTGGATGTGTGAGATCCTTGATAACACAAGGGCTCTGCGTAAGCTGCGCTCCTGATAAATGTCCCCCGTTGGGAGATCTCTATGATCCTCTCAGGTGTTCTCACAGGCCTTTGTAGGGACTTCCGGTCTGATGCTCGACTGCTCCCAAACCAGATAGAGGTGCAGCTTGTCAGGATGCTCTCAATGGTGCTCCTGAAGGTGGGGTGGGTGGGTCTTGCTTGCCTCTATCTTCTTAGGATGTGTCTCATCCTCTGTATTCAATGCCCTGAGTGCTGAGGGCCAGCATGATAAATGCCTTTTTCAGAGTCAGAACCAGAATTAGGTTTAATATCACCAGCACATGATATTCATTATAATGCAGCAGCACCACATTGCAATTCATAATAATAAAAAATACCTACAGTATATCAATAAGAAATAAAGATTTAAAAAAATAAGTAGTGCAAAAGAGAGAAAAAAAAGAAAAAATATTAAGGTAGTGTACATGGGTTCATTGTCCATTCAGATATCTGGCGGCAGAAGAGAAGAAAATATTCCTAAAATGATGAGTGTGTGTCTTCAGGCTCCTGTTCCTCCTCCTTGATGGTAGCAATGAGAAGAGGGCACGTTCTGGCTGATGAGGATCCTGAGTGATGGATGCTGCCTTTTTGAGGCATCACCTCCTGAAGATGCCCTGGATGCAGGGGAGAATAGTGCCCATGATGGAGCTGGCTGAGTTTACAACTTTATGCAGCTTTTTCCAATCCTGTGCTTGGCCCCTCCATGCCAGATGGTGATCCAACCTGTTAGAATGCTCTCCACATTACATCTGTAGACATTTGCAAGTGTCTTTGGTGATGTATCAAGTCTCTTCAAATTCCTAATGAAAAATAGCCACTGCCACGCCTTGTTTTGTAATTGCATCAAAATGTTGGGCCCAGGATAGATCTTCAGAGATGTTGATGCTCAGGAGCTTGAAAGTGCTCACCTTTTCCACTGCTGATCCCTTGATGAGGACTAGTGTGTGTTCCCTCGACTGCCCCTTCCTGGTCCATAATCAATTCCTTGGTCTTACTAACATCGAGTGCGAGGTTGCTGCTGTGACACCACTCAACTAGTTGATCTGTCTCACTCCTGTACGCCTCCTCATCACCATCTGAAACTCTACCAACAACTGTGTGTGTCATCAGTAAACTTTTCACCATCCTGTCTACCTGTGATGCCACATTCAACAAACTATCCACTAGTACACTGAGACCCCTCTGTTCCTTCATGCTGCCAAGTGCCCCATCATTCACAGTATAAGTCCCACACTAGTTTGGCTTTCCAAAATACATCACCCCATACTTATCCATATTGAGATCCATTTGTTACTCCTCAACCTACTTCCATAACTGACACTTCTTCACCATAATACCTGATAACTTACTGATCAAACTTCACAGAGCAGAGAAACAGGCCCTTCAAACCATGCTTGGGTTCCCCTCAAACATTTCACCTTTCACCCTTAACACATGACCTCTCGTTCTAGTCTCACTCACCCTCAGTGGAGAAAGCCTGCTTGCATTTATCCTGTCCACATCTGTCATAATTATATATATTTCTATCAAATCTCCAGTCATCTTCCTACGCTCCAGGGAAGGGGTGCCACAGCAGTTAGCACAACACTATTACAATTCGGGATTTGGAATTCGGAGTTCAATTCTGCATCCTCTGAAGGAAGTTTGTATGTCCTTCCCGTGACTGGGTGCTCCAGATTCCTCCCACATCCCAAAGACAGCTTCTTTTTATGCTGTATATCAATGATTTGGATGGTGGATAGATGGCTATGTTGCCAAGTTTGCAAATGATACGAAGATTGGTGGAGGGACAGGTAGTGTTGAGGAAACAGGTAGGATGCAGAAGAACTTTTTTTTATTAAATGCAATCGAGAACAATAGCCAGATCAGAAATGCTGATCAAGTCACTAGTTGTCAAAGAGAACACTGATAGGCCAATCAGATGGTTCACTGCTGCTCAGTAACAGAACACAAAAAAATCCTATGTACAATTAAAAAATAGTAGAAACACTGGAGTCATGATGATCATGATGAAATCTGCTGGAGAGAGACATTTATACACATGCTGTCCTTCATAATTCAAAGAGATTGAAGGATAAGGTTGCAGGGTGACAAAATGTGACAGGAGCACTTGGAACTAAAAACTATTCCCGACCGGGAGAAAACAGCACCTGTTCTTTCCGCACTGCTCTCCAGCAGTTTAAGTCCAGCCGGAACATAACTCACAAGTGCTCTTTAAGTCAGGTATTAACCCTACCTACCAACAACCAAGCATTGCCATCCTGGTCCCCTTCATGATAGCTTATGAAGAAGCATGTGACTTCCCTCCCAGAGATGATAGGTGTTTGTGCACTCGACTCTTGAAGGCTTGGACCCCATCGTCACAGATGTTTCCAACCACAGCATCTGGAAGGCTGTTCCAAATTCTGATAACAGTGAAGGAAGCTTCTATCCAGTGTGTAGGTTCTCGCATCAGGCACAGAAACAGCATGAGCAGGCATGGATAAACTTGATCATGTGGTGTGCCATCTGTCATAAGATGAAGGCAGCATGGCACGAAGGTCTGCAGGACTTAGACAGATTAGGAGAATGGGCAAGAAACTGGCAAATTAAATACAATGTTGGAAAGTGCATCATCATGCACTTTGGTAGTAGAAATAAATGTGCAGGCTATTTTCTAAACAGAGAGAAAATCTGAAAATCTAAGATGCAAAGGGAATTGGGAGTCCTTCTGCAGAGCACCCTAAGGGTTATCTTGCAGGTAGAGTCAGTGGTGGGGAAGGCAAATGCAATGTTAGCATTCATTTCAAGAGGTCTAGAATACAAGAGCAGGGAGGTGATGCTAAGGCTTTATAAAGCACTGGTGAAGCCTCATCTTGAGTATTCTGAACAGTTTTTGGCCCCTCATCTTAGAAAAGATGTGCTGGCATTGGAGAGGGTCCAGAGGAGGTTCACAAGGATGATTCTGGGAATGAAAGGATTATCATATGAGGAACATTTGATGGCCCTGGGTCTGTACTCTCTGGAATTCAGGGGGGATCTCATTGAAACCTTTCAAATGTTGAAAGGCCTAGACAGAATAGACGTGGAAAGGCTGTTTCCCATGGTGGGGGAGTCTAGGACAAGAGGGCACAGCTTCAGAATAGAGGGGCGTCCATTCAAAACAGAGATGCGGAGAAATTTCTTTAGCCAGAGGGCGGTGAATTTATGGAAGTTATTACCACAAGCAGCTGTGGAAGCCAGGTCATTGGGTGTATTTAAAGCAGAGATTAATGGGTTCTTGATTGGACATGGCATCAAAGGTTACGGGGAGAAGGCCAGGGAGTGTGGGAGAGGAGAGGAAAAAGAGGATCAGCCATGATTGAATGGCAGAGCAGAATCGAGGAGCCAAATGCCTAATTCTGCTCCTATGTCTTTTGGTCTTATGGACATGCACGTAGATGTGTCCACTGTAAATTGAGAGGTGATATGTAAGGAGTTTGCTCATTCTTCCTGGGCTTTCTCCAAGTGCTCTGCTTTCCTCCCACAGTCCAAAGACATACCAGTTAGTGGGTTAATTGATCATTGTAAATTGTCTTGTTACTAGGCTAGGGTTAAATTGGTTGAGTTGCTGGGTGGAGCAGCTCATTGGGCCAGAAGGGCCTGTTCCCTTTTGTATCTCTAACAAATAAAGTTGTAACCTGTTCAACCTTGCCCAATAACTCAGGTCCTCAAGGCTTGCTCTTTCAATCTTATTAATACTTTTCCTGCAGGTAGATGACTAGAACTGCACACAATACTCACCAACGTCTTATATAAATTCAACGAAACTTCCCTACTCCCGCACTAATACACTGTTTTATGAGGACAATATCATGTCATAAAGCCTTCACTAGTCCTGCAGGGAGAATCACTGAGATGCGCAGTCATGTTAACATGTGAAGATAACATTTCTCTTATTGTTTGTCCTGAGAAGAAGAGAGTGTTAGTTCTCTGAGACGGTCATCTGCTACCTGTCACCTCACTCAGAATGCCAGTGTCAGAGTCTCTGACTCTCTGAGCTCTGGTAGTAGAGTGACGTTCAGGACAGTCCATGAAGGTCCTGAATTTTATATCGTGGCACAGAATTAAATTGCTTTTATTGTCACATGTACTGAGGCACAGTCAAAAACTACAGAATCAGGTTTAATATCACTGGCATAAGTCATGAAAGTTGTTGTCCTGCAGCAGCAGTACATTGCAATACTAAAAACTGTAAATTACAGTAAATATTTTTTTTAAAGTTAAATTAAATAAGTAGAGCAAAAAGAGAAAGAAAAAGTAGTGAGGTAGTGTTCATTGGTTCATTGTCCATTCAGAAATCTGATGGCGGAGGGGAAGAAGCTGTTCCTGAATCACTTGGTGTGTGCCTTCAGGCTCCTGTACCTCCTTATTTTGGCATGCCACCTTTACAGATCATTTCACCACATCAGTGCCTTGAGGTAGGACAAGGGAAACAATAACAAAATGCTGAATAGTGTTACAGTTAGAGAGAAAGTGCAGTGCAGGTAAACGATAAGGTGCACGATCATTACAAAGTGGACTGTGAGGTCAAGAGTCCATCTTGTCACACCAGGGGGCTGTTCAATAGTCATAACAATGGGGTGGAAGCTGTCCGTGAACCTGGTGATACATGTTAACAGGCTTTTGTATCTTCTACCCAATGGGAGAGGGGAGAAGACCATAAGACATAGGAGCAGAATTAGGCCATCCGGCCCATCGAGTCTGCTCCACCATTCCATCATGGCTGACTTATTAGCCCTCTCAGCCCCCTTCTCCCCATAACCTTTGATGTCCTGACTAATCAAGAACCTGTCAATGTCCATTTTAAATACTGTATACTCAATGATTTGGCCTCTGCAGCCATCTGTGGCTATAAATTCCACTGATTTATTACCCTCTGGCTAAAGAGGGTCTCCTCATCTCTGTTCTAAAGATCCCCTTGTTCTGAGGCTGTGCCCTCTGGTCATATACACTCCCACTATAGGGAACACCTTCTCCACAATCATTGTATCTAGGCCTTTCAATATTCGATAGCTTTCAATGCAATTCACCCCCCCCCCCCCACAATTCTCCTAAACTCCAGTGAATACAGGCCCAGATAAGGGGCTCAAAACATCTCATAATACTCCAAGTGCAGTCTGACCAATACCTTATAAAGCCTCGGCATTGCATCCTTGCATTTATATTCTAGTCTGCTCAAAATGAATGCTAACATTGCAATTACCTCCCTTGCCAATGACTCAACTTGCAAGTTAACCTTTAGGGAACCCTGCACAAGGACTCCCAAGTTACTTTGCGCCTCTGATTTCTGAATTTTCTTCCCATCTAGAAAATTGTCTATGCTTTTATTCCTTCTGCCAAAGTGCATGACCATACACCTCCCATTACTATACTCCACCTGTCACTTCTTTGTCCTTTCTCCCAATCTGTTTAAGTCTAAGATCCTTGTAAATAACACAACTTGTTGCATCTTCTACCTTGATTTGCCTACTTGTTGCAAGTTCTTCTGTGACGTGCTTTTGGAGATCTGCTTCAGTAAAGATTTCAATTACTTTCCAGAAGAAATATTATAAATTGACTGAATAATTTTAAAATAAACCTCTGCAGATATTTAAGATAAAATAAATATTACAATTTAATGTTACTTTAATGAGCTTGTTAGTGATATGCTATTCTGGGCTGCTAAAGATCCACGTTGCCATCTGTAGGTGGTAGCCCTTCTCAACATGAAATTTGTATCTAAAGAAACAAATACTCTGCGATGCTTCACTGAGAAAAATTAAATGCAACTGAACTGAAGGAAAATATCAAGAAACATTATATACCAAAGTCAACAGGCTTTTAAATACCAAAAGACTTTGCAAGAACTATCTTTGAATGAAATTCTTGGAGCAAAGGGAAGAAAATGTACCAACAGACCTAGGTCAGTGGAGAAGAAAGAATGTCCAGGGTGGGGGTCTTTGATGATGCTTTACTGAGGCAGTGAGGTGTAGGACGAGTCCATGGAGGGGAGGCTGGTCCCTGTGATGTGCTGAGATGTGTCTGCAGCTCTGCAGTTTCTTGTGGTCATGGGCAGAGCTGTTGCCTTACTAACTCTCTACGATGCATCGATAAAAGTTGTTAAGGTTTGACTGGGACATGCCGGATTTCTTCAGCCTCCTGAGGAAGTAGGGGAGTGGATGAGCTTCATTGTCCTTGGAGCCTACGAGGTTGGACCAGGGGAAAAGAGGAAACAACAGATTTCAAGTTTTCGAAGCAGACTATTATGTGAAACTTTCAGATAACACACCGCCTGAGCTCAGAATGCATAAAGACCCCACTCATCTGAACATTCTCTTGTCTCCCATGTCCCATTGGGCTGAAAATTCAAAAACTTGTCAGTTCCAGTGCCAACACGGCATGCCCTCAACTTACCAACCCCTATGGACTGGTAGGTCTTTGGACTGTGGGAGGAGAGCAGAGCACCTGGAAGACACCCACATGGTCTCAGGGAGAACATACCAACTCCTTACAGAAAGCAGTGGAAGCTGAACCCCGATCACTGGCACTGTAAACCATTACGCTGGCTGCTGCACTATGATCAGAAATTCTTTTCACCTGAAAGACAAAATGCAAAGGATTTCAAACAGAGCCCTGATCACTAAGCGTGATTGAATTGTTCCTCATACAGTTTCTGGAATGTTATAGTGACCCTCTGAGTGAATAAGTTTTCCCTCCGGCCTTGCACCTTATTGTCTACCTGCACCACACTTTCTATGTAACTGTGGCACTTTATTTGGCCTTCGATTCATAGAATCATATAACACTACAGCACAGAAACAGGCCTTTCAGCCCATCTAGTCCATGCAAACTGTTACTCTGGCTAATCCCATCGACCTGCACCTGGACCATAGCCCTCCATACCTTTCTCATTCATGTACCTATCCAAATTTCTCTTAAATGTTGAAAACCAACCCACATCCACCACTTCAGCTGGCAGCTCATTCCACAATCGTACCACTCTCTGAGCAAAGTTCCCCTCATGTTCCCTTTAAATATTTCACCTTCCACCTTTAACCTATGACCTCGAGTTCCATTCTCAACAAACCTCAGTGGAATCAATCTGCTTGCATTTACCCCATCTATTCCCCTCATCATTTCGTATAACATTGTGTACTTCATATTTCAATAATATTTGAGTCATCTTATATATTGTTTGATTAAGCATTCTTGTTCATTTACATAATCCAGTACTGGTTATACATAGAAATAAGTTAATTGCATACATCATCATGCGAAACATGCCTGTCTCACTTAATGTAAAGATGAAGTTAAACTTGCATTTTTGGACTCCCAGCATCTTCCTTTGAATTAATTTAATATTTTGAAGTTACAAAACATAACATATACCTCTGTCAAATCTCCCCTCATTTTCCTACACTGTGGTGAATAAAGTGCTAACTCGTTCAGCCTTTCCCGATAACTCAGGCCCTTTCTATTATTGTTTTCCCTTGTTCAACATCAATGCATTGATGTAACGATGCATGACATGCAAAAGCAAGTTTTCACTGTAACTCAGTATATTGATCATATTAAACTAATTTGCCAATTAATTGGCTTCTTAATTGATGTTTCTGTCAATTAAGAGACAGGTGTTTCTCCTCTGACTTCAAGATTACTAGTGCTTGGGTCAACAACAGCTTCTTCACCACTGCCATTGGATTTCTGAACCAACCTGAAAATCCCAAATCCTTCCTTGGACTAAATATCCCTCAATGTCAAGAAAGGTTAGCTTTATTACAGACACGTACATCGAAACGTACAGTGAAATGCATCACTTCCATCGATGACCAACACGGAGGATGTGCTGGTTGAAAAGGATTTCCTTCCGTGCTACACATATTAAAATGCTGGAAGAACTCAGCAGGCCAGGCAGCATCCACGGAGAGGAATAAACAATCAGTGTTTTGTGCTGAGATAGTTCATCAGCAATGGAAAGGAAGGGGACAGAAGCCGGAATAAGGTGGGGAAGGGGAAGGAGTACAAGCTGGCAGGTGGCAGGTGACAGGTGAGACCAGGTGAGGAAGGAATCTGATAGGACAGCAGTGGACCATGGGAGAAAATGGAGGAGAAGGGGCACTGGGGGAGGTGATAGGCAGGTGGGGAGGAGAGAAGGAGTGAGGGTAACCAGAATGGGGAATGGATAAAGAGAGAAGGGGAAGGGGGGAGTAATGACCGGAAGTTATTGAAATTGATGTTCAGCTGACAGGGTAGAGGCTACCCAGACAGAATATAAGGTGTTGCTCCTCCATCCCGAATGTAGCCTCATTGTGGCAGTAGACGAGGCCGTGAGCAGACATGTCAGGATGGGAATGGGAAGTGGGATTGAAATGGGTGATCACTGAGAGATCCTGTGTTTTGCGGTGTACAGAGTGAAGCTGCTTGACAAAGCTGTCCCCCAATCTCACTGCTGTAGAGGAGGCCACACCAGGACCACCAGGTACAATGCACAGATTTGCAGACGAGGATGAACTGTCCTTAAATGTTGGCTGTTTATTTTCCTCCATGGATGCTGCCTGACCTGCTGAGCGCCTCCAGCATTTTGTGTGTGTTGCTCTGGATTTCCAGCACCTGCAGAATCTCTCGTGTTTATTCCTTCCGCGTTGTGCCGAGGAGATGCTGATGAGTTCGGAAGCGGGGTGGTAGTTTCTGGCAGATGCTGGTGCAATGCTGCAAGACCTGGTAGCTGATTCAGTCCTGAGGCACTGGTTAAGTAGTGAAGGTGTCTAGGCTGCGAGGTGTGGAACGACTGGGCTGGCGTGTCAGAGATGACTGCATCTTTTTCTGTAGCAGTTCAGCCCGGAGAGCTCGCAGATCTAACATTGTCTGTTTCCTCAACTGTAAAGGCAACAGAAGTTACTGGAACAGTTCATTTCACTGGGATAAGCACACAGCAGCACAGCACAGGAACAGATGCCAAGCAATCTGGCACATCGCCAAAGACACTCACAAATTTCTTCAGATGTACCACGGAGAGCATTCGAGCTGGCTGCATCATTTTACAGTTGACACCAAGACTGGGGGTGTACTGGACAGTGGGGTAGACTATCATGGCTTACAGTGAGATCTTGTCCAGCTGGAAAAATGGCAGATGGAATTTAATGCAGACAAGTGCAAGGTGTTGCACTTCGTCAGGACCAGCCAGGGTAGGTCCTAACACAGTAAATGGTAGGGTACTGAGGAGTGCTGTAGAAAAAGGGTTTTGGGAAGACAAGTTCTTAATTCATCACAGGTAGATAGGGTTGTAAAGAGAGCCTTAGGCACATTGGCCTTCATAAATGAAAGTACTGAGTACAGGAGATGGGATGTTACGTTGAAGTTCTATAAGACATTGATGAGGCCTAATTTGGAATATTGTGTGCAGTTTTGATCACCTATCTACTATGTAGGAACTATGTAAATAAGGTCGAAAGAGTACAGAGAACATTTACAAGGACGTTGCCGGGACTGGAAGACCCGAGTTATATCGAAAGATTGAATAGGTTAGGACTGTATTCCCTGGAGCGCAGAAGAATGAGGAGAAATTTGACTGATGTATACAAAATTATGAGGGGTATAAATAGAGTAAATGCAAGCAGGCTTTTTCTACTGAGGTTGGGTGGGACCACAACTAGAGGTCATGGGTTAAGGGTGAAAGGTGAAAAGTTTAAGGGGTCCTCTCCTTTTTGCGCTATATATTGAACCGCTTGCCCAACTAATAAGACAGAGCGAAATTGTAAAAGGTATCAAGGTGGCAGGGATTGAACAGAAAGTGGCGTTATTCGCAGATGATGTTTTTGTCTATCTGAGTGAACCAGAAAAATCATTTATAGGATTGTTTACACTGTTGGATGACTTTGGGAAAATATCAGGTTATAAAATAAATGTAAAGAAAACGCATGTTATGTCCCTAAATTATACACCATCCAAAAAATTGCAGGATACATACGATCTTAAGTGGGAAGCTAAATCATTAAAATATTTAGGAATAACCCTGCCGAAGGATCTTTCAACACTGTCACAGGTAAATTATGCGCCATTAATCTCAGAGATAAAAGCAGATATGCATAGATGGAATCTTATCCCCTTTTTAAGTTTAAATTCAAGGATAAATACTATAAAAAATGAATATTCTTCCTCGGTTATTGTATCTTTTCCGTACTTTACCGGTGGAGGTGGATGATAATCAATTCAGGGAATGGGACAAATGGATTTCCTGCTTCATTTGGCAAGGAAAGAAACCTAGAATTCGATATAACACCTTACAGTTAGGGAAGGAAGGAGGAGGTATGGTTCTTCCTTGCCTGAGAAATTATTTTTATGCCTCACAGATAACCCCTCTGTTATATTGGTGTAACAGGGAATATAAGGCTAGATGGAAGGAAATAGAATTTGGATTAGTTGACAGTTTTCCTCTACAGGCCTCAATAGCTGACAAAGGATTGATGGCCCAGTTGGAAAAATTTAAAAACAGTTGGATAAATCTTATATTAAAAGTATGGCAGAAGGTGGTTAATTCATGTGGAATTAATAACATGTTAAAACTCTTTAAATGGTGTGCATATGATACCGAATTCCTTCCCAACAGAGGAGATAAAAGATTTGAGCTATGGATAAAGAAAGGTCTTACAACCTACCTCTCATTTATAGATAAAAGAGTATTACAAAGTTTCCAAATCCTGCAGGACAAACATGGCCTAGAACATAATGACTTTTTAGGTACCTTCAAGTACGAAACTATGTTAACCAGAGTTGTAGATATACAGACCTATCAACAGTAGAATTAGAATTTTTCAAGATTCTGAATTCAGCTTGCAGTTCAATACCTAGTAAATCAGTTTCTCGATTATATAATGCACTCTCCCATGCTAAAAATGTAAATACACTGTATATTAAAGAGAAGTGGGAGAAAGAAGCGGGGTTGGTACTTTCAGAGGAGGCTTGGGAGAAAATCTGCGGCTTTCAATGGTCCTAGACTAATTCTTTGATTTGGAGAGAACATTGTTGGAAAAACATTATAAGATACTTCAAGACCCCATATCAGGAAAAATATAAAGATACAAACGTGATGTGTTGGAGAAGGTGCGGCTCCAAGGAGGCAAATCATTTTCATATTTTCTGGGATTGTCCTAAATTAAGTCTATATTGGGAAGGTATTCATAGAACATTAGTTAAGGTACTTAGGTCCCAGATACCTCTGAACTTTGAGACACTCTATTTGGGGCATGTATTGTTTCTTGAACAGAAGGAAGATATAAAGTTGCTGCAGGCCCTCTTAGCGGCAAGTAAGAAATCAATCACTAGAAAGTGGCTAAATCCAATACCACCTACATTAGAAGATTGGCACAAAATTATCTTGGAAATATTTAAAATGGAAAAGTTGACTTACTCCCTGAGAATTCAAAAAGAAAAATTTTATCAAATCTGGAATAAATGGATTGAATATATAACCCCAATGCGAGCAGACTTTAGATGACTCTCCTAATGATTTATACTGCTCTTCTCATCAACACAGTAATATTGCTAACGTAAGCACCCCTAGTCTAAATGTTTTTTTTGTTTTCTTTTGGAAAATAGAGAATTAACACAAGTAAAGGGAAAGATTTGTGAAAGGGATAAAAAATGAAAAAATTAAGTAAATAAGTACATAGGGATTGCATAATTATGTCTGCGGGCAGGAGCAAGCATGAACAAATTAGGATATAAACACCTACAATGGTTGATACATAGGCTTACATACAACATTTTGTACCAGTGGAAATGGTCCAGAAGAGTTATATGGAAACTATTATTACCATTTTTCTTAACAACTAATACCATTACTTAGCCTAATAGATTAGAATTACCACAGTACATAATTATCTATTTAAGTGTCTAATTTTCCTTTTATATTATCTCAATGTGTACTTAAGAATGTATAAGTAATTATAGTTTTATACATATAAAAAAATGGAAAAGGTTATATGTGTGAAAAAAGTACATGATATTTGTGAATTCCTTATCCAAATAAAAATAAAATTAAAAAAAATGAAAAGTTTAAGGGGAACATGAGGGGAAACTTCTTCACTCAGAGGGTGGTGAGTGAGAGTGTGGAATGAGCTGTCAGCACAAGTGGTGCATGTGAGCTCGATTTCAACATTTAAGAGAAGTTTGGATAGGTACATGGATGGTAGGGGTACGGAGGGCTATGGTCCTGGTACAGGTTGATGGGAGTAAGCAGATAAAATGTTCTGGGCACAGACTAGTTGAGCCAAAGGGCCTGTTTCTGTGCTGTACCTTTGGGGGTGGGGGTGGGAGGTGAGGGATGTGGAGTGCACTACTCGGGATCAAAATAAGATGCAGAAAGTTGTAAACTCAGCCAGCTCCATCATGGGCACCAGCCTGCCCAGTAACCAGGCCATCTTCAAGGGAGCGATGCCTCAAAAAGGTTGCATCCATCATTAGGAACCCCCATCACCTCCTCTCACTGCGACCATCAAGGAGGAGGTACAGGAGCCTGAAGGGACACACTCAGCAATTCAGGAACAGCTTCTTCCCCTCCACCATCAGATTTCTGACTGGACATCGAACACATGAACAGTATCTCACTACTTTTATTGCACTACTTACTTAAGCTTTTATTATGCACATATATACTTCTTACTGTAATTGGCAGTTTTTATTATTGTGTATTGCAATGCACTGCTGCCACAGCACGACAAGTTTCACAACATATGCCAGCGATTTTAAAACTGATTCTGAAAAAAGGCCAACTAAACCCATCACCTGCCTACACAATGTCCTTATTCTTCCATTTTCCCTAATGTTTCTGCCTCTACCACTGTCCCAGGCAGCACATTCGACGTACCCATCACTCAGCTGTGTAAAAAAACTTGCTCCTCATATCTCCTTCAAACTTACCACCCCCCCCCAACCTTAAGTATATGCACTCTGGTATTAGGGTAATACGAGGCCCACACCGGTCGGGGTCGACCATGGATGTTGTGTCCTGGCTGTTCCTCTGACTAAAGAATCTTCTGTCAGCACTGCAGTCCTCTTCTGAGCCGTAGCACCAGCCTCAGGGCCAGAGACCCAGTCACGGTAGCTCCTCCCAAGAAGGTATCGAAAGTTATATACTTATTATTGAGGGGAATGGCCATAGGTGTACTCTGCACTGGTTGTGTATTTCCCCTTGTTCTCCTGACAGCCACCCAGTTACCGGTCTCCGGCAACCTATGGGGCAATCACCTCCCCGTAGCTCCTGTATGTCAAAGGTAGCTGTAGCTCCAGGTCCTTAACATATTCTCTCAGGAGCTGTAGCTCGGTGCACCTGGTACAGATGTGGTTATCTGGAAGACTGGACCTCTCCCAGACTTCCCACATCCCATTCACAGTTCAAAACACTGCCCCAGAGCCATTCTCACTATACTACACACTAATAGATGAGGAATGAGCAAATCAGAAGGGAGAGAGGGGAGAGACAGAGAGTGAGTAACTTACAAGACAATCTACCTCACCCCAGCCTGATGAGCCAAAGCCACTCTGCAGACCGGCACAACCCAAATGAAAGGCCACTCCGCTCGCACCTGTGTTACTTGTATGCTCCCTTTCTAATGAACCCCTCGCTGTTTGGTCACTCCTTAACTCAGAGAAACTGCTGCAGAACCCTGCCTTTGAAATTTCGATCGCCGCCCTGATTAAAAAGTAGCTCTTTTCCCGCACCCCTGTTGTGGATTGTCCAATGTCTCATTTGTAGCTTGTTCAGGAACAGTTGTTGCCCTTCAACCATCGGGCTCCTGAACAGATAACCTCACTCACCCAAAGACTGAACTGATTCCACAACCTATACACTCCCTGTCCAGGACTCGTATTTTCAGTGTTCTCTGTAATGCACTGATAACATGGACATTTTCTATATCATTACAGCGCTGTGCAGAAGTCTGGCTATACAGTACACATACATATAGCTAGAGCACCTAAGACTTTTGCACAGAACCGTATTGGTCAACGTGGAACGGATAGTGAGTTTGAAAATCTGGTGGGAATGGTGAGGATGGAGTGCCGCAAGAGAAGTGGCAGAGAAGGAATGCCAGGGGCAGGGGGCGGCAAGGGTGCAGGCACACCCAGCCCTGAGACACCAGGCAAGGTCTTTTAATTCCAAACAATTGGTTTACTGATTACAGAACGTCTCTCTGGTGCTTCCCATTCCCTCCCCTTATCCTTCCCCTTTTGCAATGACTCCCCTCTCGCTACCGCCTCCCTAATCTCAGTCCACAATGGAGACCCATATCAGAATCAGGTTTATCATCACTCACAGATGTCATGATTTTTTTTTACGGTGGCAGTACAGTGCAAAACATAAAATTACTACAGTACTGTGCAAAGTCTTAGGCACCCTGGCAATGCATATGTACCTAAGACTTTTGTAGGATACTGTATATTGGACACTACATCAGGTGCCCCAGTTTCCACCCACAATCCAAAGGCATACCAGTAAATTAATTGGTTATTGTAAATTGTCCCATCGTTAATGAGATTACTCGGAGGTTGTTGGGGCAGAGTGACTCGAAAGGCCAGAAATACCTACTCCGGCTGTGTTGCTAAATAAAATTAAATTACAGAACTGATGCCACACCTTTATCTCGGTGACCAGCTTCATTTTGGCATTTTCCACTCTGTGATAAAGCTGGTCCACCTCGTGTCTGAGTGTTGTAATCTGGATAATTAATTGGTTCTGCAACAGAAGATCGGTTTAATTTAGAAACACAACATACAGCACATATGGAATCCAAAACCAAAGATAAACTGCTGGGGGAACCGTGATGATCGTCAAGACCTTGCGACAGGACTGAGAGTGGAAAGGGAGGATAGTCAGGATGTAGAGTGAGAGGGAGAGAAGAGAGACAGATGCTGGTACATGACTGGCTGTTTTTAAATAATTGCTGCCTGACCAGCACAGAATAAGTTGGAGGAATCCTCGGTGATATTTGCACACAGCTAACTCCCACAAACGGCACAGAAAGGGGACCTGTTGTATATATATTAAAATGGCATGAAATTAAATAGACCATAAAACATAGGAGCAGAATTTGGCCATTCAGCCCATCAGATCTGCTCTACCATTTCATCATGGCTGATTTATCTTCCCTCTTAATCCCATTCTCCCCATAATCTTCGATGACTTTACTCACCAAAAACCTAGCAACTTCCACTTTAAATATACCCTCCACAGCCTTCTGTGGCAATGAATTGCACAGATTCACCATTCTCTCCAAGGCACAGACACTGAAGTACAATGAAGTCAACCGGTGCCTTCCTGAAGTCCACAATCACCTCTTTTGTTTGCTTCACCTCAAGACTCAGGTTGTTGTTCTCACACCGTTTGACAAGCCTCTCCACCTCCTCTCTGTATGCCGACTAATCGTTGTGGCTGATGAGGCCAAGCACTCTTGCATGATGGGTGAACGATGATGCTGGAATCCGGCAGTGCAGTGCAAGTCAGTAGCAGACTGAGCACACAGTCCTGGGGGAGGGGGTCAGGAGCGAGCGCCAGTGCTCAGCGTGATGGAACCTACCATCAACCCTGTCAGCACATTCACTCACCCACCACTCTCTGCCATCCCCCCCTACAATTTCTTCCAAGCACCGCCCTTCATATTAGTTCCTTCCTGGAACAAAGGTGCTGGCTGCCCACTCTATCAATGCCTTCTCCTCATCTCCATTTCCAGACATCCACCCTCACCCCATCTTCAGGGAGAGTGTTCCTCTCCTCCTTACCAATCACCCCATGAGTCACCGCATTCTCCACAGCTCCCGCCATCTTCAATGGGGTCCTACCACCAAACACATCTTTACCTCCCCTCCGCACCACTGTCCAATTTCCACAGGGAACAATCTCTCCGTGACTCCCTTGTCCATTCATCCCTTCCGACTAATCTCCCTCCTGGCACTTCTCCCTGCTAATGAAAGAAATGCTAAAGCTGCCCATTCACCTCCATGCAGGAGCCCAAACAGTCTTTCCAGGTGAAGCAATACTTCACCTGCCAGTCTGTTGGGGTCACCTACTGCATCCAGTACTCCCAGTGCGGCATCCTTTACAGTGGTGAGACCCGATGCAGACTGACGGACTGCTTTTTCGAGCACCTTTACTCCATCCGCAAACAGCAGGATATCCCTGTGACCAATCATTTTAACTCCACTGCCCATTTCCATTCCGACATGTTGGTCCATGGCCTCCCCTACTGCCATGATGAGGCCACACTCAGGTTGGAGGAGCAACATCTCATATACCGTTTCAGTAACCTCCAACCTCGTAGCATGAATATCCCTTTCTCTAATGTCTGGTAATTTCTCTTGCTCCTCCTCCTCCTACCTTTTCCCATGCTCCATTCTGGCTCCTCCCTCACCCCTTCTCTTCTTCTTACCTCCTGCTGGTTCCTGTCTTCCTTCCCTTCCTCCCATGGTCCACTTGGTCCACTCTCCTGCCTGACCTGCTGAGTTCCTCCAAGATTTTGTGTGTGTGTGTGTGTGTGTGTGTGTGTGTGTGTGTGTGTGTGTGTGTGTGTGTGTGTCTGTCTGTCTGTCTGTGTGTCTGTCTGTGTGTCTGTGTCTGTGTGTGTGTCTGTGTGTCTGAGTTTTTTTTTGCTCTGGATAGCCAGCACCTGTGGAATCTCCTGAGTTTACAAAAGCTTGAAAGCACATACCACCAAGCTCAAGGACAGCTTCTATTCCACTGTCATAAAACTATTAAATGGTTCCTTTGTAAGATAAGATGGACTCTTAACCTCAATCCATTGTGGTCTTGCACCTTATTGTCTGCCTGCAGTGCACTCTCTCTGTAACTAACTCTTCATTCCACATTCTGTTATTGTTCCTTTGTTCAACCTCAATAAACTGTTGTAAGATTTGATCCTCATAGTTTGCATACAAGAATATCTTTTCATGCTACTTCAGTACATGTGACAATAATAAAATATTTTGCCAAAAGCCATTCCTTGGCCCATTTTAAGACCATAAGACTATAAGATATCGGCGCAGAATTATGCTAGAATCTTTCCTGAAATACCATGGGCTTGTAGCTTGTTAAGCAGCCTCATGTATGGCACTTTGTCAAAGGCCTTCTGAAAATCCAAGTATGCAACATCAAACACCTTTTTCTATCCTATTTGTTATTTCTTCAAAGAATTCCAACAGATTTGTCAGAAGAAACCATGCTGACTATGGCCTATTTTATCATGTGCCTCAAAGTACCCTGAGACCTCATCCTTAATAATCGACTCCAAAATCCTCCATTCCACTGAGGTCAGACTAACTAGCCTATAGTTTCCTTTCTTCAGCCTCTCTCTCTTCTTGAAGAGAGGAGTGACAGTTTTCAATTTTCCAGTCTACCGGAACCATTCCAGAATCTAAAGATTCTTGAAAGATCATTACTAATGCCTCCACAATCTCTTCAGCCACCTCTTTCAGAACTCTGGGGTGTACACCATCTGGTCCAGGTGACTTATCTACCTTCAGACCTTTCAGTTTCCCAAGAACTTTCTTTCTAGTGTTGGTAACTTCACACACTTCATGCCCCCTGCCACATAGAACTTCCACCATACTGCTAGTATCTTCCAGTGAAGAATGATGCAAAATACTTATTTAGTTGATCCGCCATTTCCTTATCCCCCATTACTACCTCTCCAGGATTGTTTACCAATGGTCTGATATCCACTCTCACCTCTCTTTTACACTTTATGTATCTGAAGAAACTTTTCATATTCTCTTTAACATTATTGGCTAGCTTACTTTTGTATTCCACCTTTATATTCTTCATTACTTTTTTAGTCGCCTTCTGTTGGTTTTTAAAAGTTTCCAAGTCCTTTAACTTCCCACTAATTTTTACTCTATTATATGCCCTCTATTTGGCTTTTTATGTTGGCTTTGACTTCTCTTGTTACCCATGATTGTGTCAACATTCCTTTAGAATACTTCTTACTCTTTGGGCTGATACTGACCTGGATCTCAAGCAAACTGCTGAGACCATCAGCACCCTGGAGACTGCACACCCAGAGGCTGTCTTCATTGTCACCGGTGACTTTAATAGAGTCTCGCTGACTAAAGTCTCTCCAAAATTTTGCAAACACATCTAGGTGAGCACACAGGGAGATAGCATACTTGTCCATTGCTGCTCTCCCTTCCGCAACACTTAAAAGTGCTCCTTCACCCACCATTTGGAAAATCAGATCACTCTGCACCCGAGGTACAGCCAGAAGGTGAAACAAGAGGCAGCCATAGTTAAAATCGTCCAACTGTTGATCTGACCAATCGGCCTCCATACTGCAGGACTGCTTCGATGACGTCGACTAGAAGTCTTTCATGATAAGGATGTCTCCGAGTTCACAGATGGAGTTTCAAGTTTCATCTGGAAGTGCATCAAGGATGTTGTCCCCCAGAAATTGGTCAGGGTCTATGCAAACCATGTGAGCTGCATTTACCACGCGACACAAAGCTTACATTGCCGGTAATCAGCAGGAGCTCAAGAAATGCAGCTACGATCTGCGCAAAGTCATCAAGGCAGCAAAACAACAATACAGAGATAACATTCAGACTCAGCTTTCCACCAACAACACACGCAGCTTATGGCAAGGTCCGCACACCAGCGCAGTGGAATTTCCAACATCGATGCCTCTCTCCCAGACGAGCAAAATCTTTTCTTACGCTCAATTCAATGTTGCCTACACTGAGCCTCTGAGACCTACAGCTGATGCAACCTGCAGCTTGGTCATCCCTGAGGCTGAAGTACGCAGATGTTTCCAACCATGGACAGTTGCAAGGCTTATGTGAGAATGCTGTTCTCGGACTACAGTTCAGCATTCAACACCATAATTCCATCCAGGCTCGACAAGAAGCTCAAAGACCTCGGCCTTCACCCTGCCTTGTGTAGCTGGATCCTGGACTTCCTGTCAGATCGCCGGCAGGTGGTAAGAGTGAGCTCCCTCACCTCTCCCCCTCTGACCCTCAACACAGGTGCCCCCCTGGGCTGTGTACTAAGCCTGTCCTTTGCTGTCTGCATACCCATTTGACTGTCTCACCACCCACAGCTCCAATCTGCTAATTAAATTTGCTGACAACACTACACTGATTGACCTAATCTCAAATAATAATGAGGCATCCTACAGAGAAGAAGTCATCACCCTCATACAGTGGTGTCAAGAAAACAATCTCTCCCTCAATGTCATAAAAACAAAGGAGCTGGTTGTGGACTAGAGGAGGGATGGAGACAAGCTAACCCCTATCGACATCAATGGATCTAAGGTTGAGAGGCTGAACAGCTTTAAGTTCCTCGGTATACACATCACCAAGGACCTCACATGGTCTGTACATACTGGGTGTGTGGTGAAAAAAGCACAACAGCACCTCTTTCACCTCAGATGGTTGAAAAGTTTGGTATGGGCCTCCAGATCCTAAAAACTTTCTACAGGGCACAAATGAGAGTATCCTGACTGGCTTCATCACTGCCTGGTATGGGAACTGTACTTACCTTAATCGCAGGACTCTGCAGGGAGTGATGCGGACAGCCCAGCACATCTGTAGATGTGAACTTCCCATGATTCAGGACATTTACAAACACAGGTGTGTATAAAAGGGAAGAAGGATCATTGGGGACCCAAGTCACCCCAATCACGAACTCTTCCATCTGCTACCATCCAGGAAAGGGTACCGCAACAAAAAAGCCAAAGCCAATGCTCGGACAGCTTCGTCCACGAGGCCATCACACTGATTAATTCATGCTAACGCAACTGGATTTCTATGTTATATTGGCTATCCTGTTGTACATAATATTTATTATAAATTACTATAAATTGCACATTTAGACCGAGACATAACGTGAAGATTTTTACTCCTCATGTACATGAAGGATATAAGTAATAAAGTCAAGTCAATTCAATAATATATCCTGTGCCTTCGGAATTGCTTCCAGAAATTCCAGCCATTGCTGCACTGCCGTCATCCCTGCCAGTGTTCTTTTCCAGTCAATCTTTCTCAACTCCTTTCTCATGCCTCTAATTCTCTTTACTCCATTAATACATCTGACCTTAGCTTCTCTTTCTCAAATTTCAGGGTGAATTCGATCATATTCATTTCAGTGGTTCATTCCAGAAGGGCAAATTTGAAGACAGAGAATAATATAAATGGTAAGACTTCTGGCAGTGTGGAGGATCAGAGAGAACATGGGGTCCACGTCCATCGGACACTCAAAGCTGCTGCACAGGTTGACAGTGTGGTTAAGAAGGCGTATGGTGTGTTGGCATTCATCAACCATGGGATTCAGTTCAAGAGCCATGAGGTAATGTTACGGCAAGATAAGACCTTAGTTAAACCCCACTTGGAGTACTGTGTTCAGTTCTGGTCACCTCACTACAGGAATGTTGTGGCTTGTGTTAGGGAGGGTGGAGGGGAGATTTAAAAGGATGTTGCCTGGATTGGAGAGCATGTCTTATGAGAATAGGTTGAGTGAACTTGGCCTTTTCTCCCTGGAGCGACAGAGGATGAGAGGTGACCCAATAAAGGTGTATAAGATTATAAAGGGCATTGATCGTGTGGATAGCCAGAGGCTTTATTCCAGGGCTGAAATGGCTAACTCGAGGGAGCATAGTTTTAGGGTGCTTGGAAGTAATTACAAGCGGGATGTCAGAGATAAGTTTTTCACACAGAAAGTGGTGAAGGCATGGAATGGACTGCCAGTGATGGTGGTAGAGGTGGATACAATAGGGTCTTTTAAGAGACTCTGAGATAGGTACATGGAATTTAGGAAAATAGAGGGCTATGCAGTAGGGAAATTCTAGATTAGATTACCATGGTCGGCATAACATTGTGGGCTGAAAGGCCTGTAATATGTTGCAGATTTCTCAAAAAAAAACATTATGATCACTCTCCCCTAGGGATTCTAATTAAATCTGGTTCAGTGCACAACATCCAATCCAGAACAACTAATCCTCTAGTGGGCTCAACCACGATCTGCTCTAAAAGGCCATCTCATAGGCACTCTAGAAATTCCCTCTCCTGTAATCTAGCACCAAACTGATTTTCCCAATCTACTAGCATATTGAAGTCCTCCATGACCATTGTAGTATTGTCTTTTTAGCATGCGTTTTCTATCTCCCATTGCATTTTGAGGATGGGGTGGGGGTGTACAGAATGGGGGGGTGGCAGTTAACAAGTCACTTTACAGTGGCGGCCATAATATCGGATCTGTATAGAATCTGAGTATTCTCTCCATGACTGCGTGCAGTTCTTCCCACATCCCAAAGACATATGGGTTAGGGTTAGTGAGCTGTGGGCATGCTGTGTTGGCACCAGAAGTTTGAGGATACTTGTGGGCTGCCCAGCACAATCCTTACTGATTTAATCTAACACAGGTGACCCATTTCGATATATGCATGACAAATAAAGCTAATCTTTATCTTCAACTTTATGATGTTCTAGAATTCATTAGAATGGAGCTGGCACACAGAGTGAAAGGAGATACAACAGATTCTGGTTGAAAGAGTACAGTAAAAACTTACACAGATGTTGCTGGAACTGGAGGACTCGAGTTATAAGGAAATATTGAATAGGTTTGGACTTGGAATATGGGAGATTGAGGGGAGATTTGATAGAGGTATACAAAATCATGAGAGATTTAGATAGGGTAAATGCAAGCAGGCTTTTTCCAACTACAACTAGAGGTCACGGGTAAAGCAATGCACACAAACTGTTGGAAGAACTCAGCAGGTCAGCGCCTTTGCCTGAAATGTTGACTATCCATTTCCCTCCAGAGATGCTGCCTGAACTGCTGAGTTACTCCAGCGTTTTGTATGCATTAACACAGAGTGAACCGGCTTTACTTTGGCACTGCTGGCACTTGTTGAGTTTGGGAACCGCTTCCTGGTCTCTCTGGCTGCCAGATGGTGCAACAGTTTCTGGTAAAACGTGTCCAGCTCCTGCCACAGCTTGCTGGCTGTGTCTTCTAGTGGAGCAGTTGCTTTCTTTGATTTGAAGTACTGTTTCTTCCAGTTGTCACGTACTGCCAGACAAAGAAGGGGGAAGAGTTAAAGGAGACTTACAAGGCAGACACAGAACTTGCTGCCAGGGACAGCGGTGAAAGAAACACAACAGAACACACAAGGGGTGTTTAGACAGGCAGGTGGCCACCTGAGGGAGGCAGAGATGACAAGGCCAGCCCCTTCCTGCTCACCTGCCCATTAAGCTAATTATTAGTTCATTGTTATTACATGTGCCTTGTTTGTAGTCCTATATAAGTTCCTTATCCACTTTGCCCTTCATTTCTTCGCTCATGGAATTGTGTTTTTTTCTGTGTAACTGAAGCCTTTTCTTTGTTCCACAAAGCTCTGGTCTGGGCCCTCTGGTGTTCTGCAAGGACCTGCTCTGGGACCCCTGATCTTTGTGATTTTTATAATTGACTTGGATAAGGGAGTGGTAGGGTGGCTTAGTAAATTTGCAGATGGCGAATTTGCAAATGAATGGTGAAGAGTGTTGTAGGTTACAAAAGGACATTGGTACAATACAGTGTCAGACTTTGGAAGGTTGAAGGCAGGGTACAAGGTTAATGGCAGGAGTTTTAGCAGTGTGGAGGAACAGAGGGATCATAGCATCCAACTCCCTCAAAGCTGATAAAGACAGTAAGAAGGCGTATGGTGTGTTGACCTTCATTATTTGGGGGATTGAATTCAAGAGCCGTGAGGTAATGTTGCAGCTCTATAAAACTCTGGTTAGACCACACTTGGAAAATTGTGTTCAGTTCCGGTCACCTCATTATATGAAGGATGTGGAAGCTTTAGAGAGGGTGTGGAGGAGATTACCAGGATGCTGCCTGGATTAGAGAGCATGTCTTATGAGGAAAGATTGAGTGAGAAACCGTTTCTCTTTGGATCAAAGCAGAATGAGGTGACTTGACAGAGGTGTACAAGTTGACAAGAGGCATAGACTGAGTGGACAGCCGGCACCTTTACCCAAGGGTGGCAATGGCTAAAACCAGAGGGAATCCATGAAATGTAATTGGAGGAATGTTTATGGGAGATGTCAGAGGTAGGTTTTATACAGAATGAGTGATAAGTGTGTAGAGTATGCTGCCAGGGTGGTGGTAGAGGTAGATATATTAGGGACATTTAAGGTACTCTTAGATTGGCACATGGATGATAGAAAAATGAGGGGTTATGTGGAAGGGGAGGTTTAGATTGATCTTGGAGTAGGTTAGAAGGTCACAACGACATGAGCTGAAGGGCCCTACTGTGCTGCACAGTTCTATATTTGATATTCTAGAGACACGGAAACAGGCCCTTCAGCCCAACCTGCGTCTGCTGACCAAGTTGCCATCCGAGCTAGTTCTGTATGTCTTCATAAAGCTCCCATAACTCTAAACCAGGGATTCTCAACCTCTTATGCCGTGGACCCCTACCATTAACTGAGGGATCTGTGTTCCCCAGCCCTTTACCTTTTCCACCCATCACTCCCCAGCTTCTCACTTCAGCTTGTCGTCATCGTCCCCTCCCCCCACATTCAATTCCAGCTTCTTCCCCCTTCCTCTCCAATCCTGATGAAGGGTCTCGGCCTGAAATGTCGACAGTTTATTCATTTCCATTTCATTTCATGCCCGACCTGCTGAGTTCCTCCAGCATTTTGTACACCTTGCTCTGGGTTTTCAGTATCTGAAGAATCTCTTGTATTTAAGAGAAACACAGGTCATGTTTCCTAAGAGGGAGAGCAATTTGCTGGCGATGAACCTTTGGCTTTATCCGCTTGGTGAATGAAAGTGCTTCCCAAGTACAACACTTGGGATATTGTGTTCAGTTCTGCTCGCCTCTTTGTAGAAAGAACAGTCATATTCATAAAAATGTACAGCAAAAAACCAGATCCTTCGGCCCATCTAATCCATGCCGAACCATTTAAACCGCCTATGTTCATTGACCTGCACCGGGACCATAGTCTTCCATAACCCTAATATCCATGTACCTATCCAAACTTTTAGAACATAGAAATTTACAGCACATTATAGGCCTTTCGGCCCATAACATTGTGCTGACCACGTAACCTACTCTAGAGACTGCCTAGAAAACCCTATCGCATAGCCCTCTATTTTTCTAAGCTCCATGTACCTATCTAAGAGGCTCTTCAAAGACCCTATTGTATCAGCCTCTACCACCGTCGCTGGCAGTGCATTCCACGCACCCACCACTCTCTGTGTGAAAAACTTACTCCTGACATCCCCCTTGAACCTACTTCCAAGCAGCTTAAAACTATGCCCCCTCGTGATAGCCATTTCAGCCCTGGGGAAAATGCCTCTGGCTATCCACATGATTTTTCTTAAGCGTTAAAATAGAACTGACATCCACCACTTGTACTCATGACCCTCTGAGTGAAGAAGTTTTCCCCTCAAATTTCCCCATAAATTTTTCACCTTTCACCCTTGACCCATGACTGATCTGGAAGTTTATGGGCCAAACACTGTCAAATGGAACTAACTTGGTCGGCTCGGGCCAAAGGGGCTGTTTTCACGTGGTGGTAGTTTTGGATTCAGACACTAAGGTCCATGATAATGCTTTTGGAGGACTGTTTTGTCGAGAACCTTCACTCCATCCACAAAAAGTAGAATTTCCAGTGACCAACAATTTCAATTCCAATCCCCATTCACATTCCAACATTTTGGTCCAAGGTTTCCTCTACCGCCATGATAATGCTACTCTCAGGTTGTAAGGGCAATATTTCATATTCCCTCTGGGTAACCTCCAACCTAATGGCATAAACATCAATTTCTCTAACTTTATGTGATTTGCCCCCCCCCCTCACAATTCCACCCAACCCTTCTCTCTTCAATGCCCCACTCTGGCTCCCCCTTATCTCTTCTCTTCTCCTCACCTGCCTATTACCTTCCCCTGGTGCCCCTCCTCCTGTGGTCCACTCACCTCTCCTATCAGATTCCTTCTTCTCCAGCCCTTTGCCTTTTCCACCTATCATCTCCCAGCTTCTTACTTCATCCTCCACCCACCCCCATCCACCTGGCTTCAGCCATCACCTTTTAACTTGTCCTTCTTCCCCTCTTCCCACCTTCTTATTGTGGCTTCTGTCCCCTTCCTTTTCGGTTCTGAAGCAGGGTCTCAGCCCAAAACATTGTCTGTACTTTCCTTTCTATAGGTGCTGCCTGACCTACTGAGCTGCTCCAATATTTTCTGTGTGTTACTCAAAGATAAACTGTTGGAAAGGGTTTGTGGGGCCAAATTCCTCTTATTGTTGTGTTTTACGGTCTAAGCTGGAGCTCAGCTTAGAACCTCTCACCTTGGTTTCGTCGTAATCGGATCTGCGACAACAATGTTCTTGCCTTCTTCACCAATTCTTGCCTTGTTTTCTCGAGGCTTCTCCTCTCTTGTTTTATGGCTTCTATCTGGGCAATGAGCTGTTCCTCTATGCGGGCGGGGAGAGGGGAGAAAATGGACAACATAAAGTTTTTTTTAAAAAGTTCAAAGGTAAACTCTATTATCAGAGTACATATATGTCACCACGTATATCCCTGAGATCCTTTTTCCTATGGGCATACTCAGCAAATCTACAGAATAGTAACTACAACAGCATTGATGAAAGATCAAGTAGAGCATAGAAAACAAAATGTGCAAATGCAAATATAAATAAATAGCAATAAATGAGAACCTGAAATAATAAGTTAAGAGAGCTCAAAGTGAGATCATTGTTTGAGGGAGCATCTCAATAGATGAGTGTAGTTATCCTCTTTTGTTCAAGAGTCTGATGGTTGAGGCATAGTAACTGCTCTTGGACTTGGAGGTGTAAATCCTGAGGCTCCTGTACCTTCCACCTGATGGCAACAGCGAGAACATCATGGCCTGGGTGGTATGATATAATACAATAAAATAACATGTTGAAAGCAAAGGTGAAGAAAATATCAGATTTCTAACCTAGAACGTAGAAGATTGATGGAAGACTTGATAGAGGTATACAGAATTATGAGGGATATAGATAGGGTAAATGCAAACAGGCTTTTTCCACTGAGGTTGGGTGAAGCTACAACTAGAGGTCATGGGTTAAGGGTGAAAGGTGAAATGTTTAAGAAGATGAGGGGTGGTGAGAGTGTGGAACGAGCTGCCAGCACAAGTGGTGGAGGCAGGTTCCATTTCACCATTTAAGAGAAACTTGGATGGGTACATGGATGGGAAGGGTATGGAGGGCCATGGTCGAAGTACAGGTCGATAGGACTGGCAGACTAATGGTTTGGCATGTACTAGATAGGCAGAATGGCCTGTTTCTGTGTTGTAGTGTTCTATTCTCTATGACTCTAGCAAGTCTACCACCCTGTCTCTTTAACTTTCAGTGTCCAGGCATTGGAATTGGAATGAGGCATTGGGGCAGTGAAAAAACTTGCTTTGCAGACTGTTCATAAACACTAGAGATTCTACAGATGCTGGAAAACCAGAACATCATGCACAAAATAATGGAGGAACCCAGTGATTGAAGTCCTAATGAAAGGTCTCAGCCCAAAATGTCAACAATCTATTCGTCTCCACAGATGCTGCCTGACCTGCAGAGTCCCTCCAGCATTTTGCAGACTGATCATACAGACCAATTCATTACACAGTGCATTTGGGGGAGAAAAAGGTAAAACGATTAACAGAAATCAGAACAAAGTGTTACAGTTACAGAGAAAGTGCAGTGCAAGATCATAACAAAGTAATTCTGAGGTCAGGAGTCCATCGTGTCATACTAGAGAAACATTCAATAGCCTGATAACAGTAGGATGGGAGCTGTACTTGAGCCTGGTGGTACGTGCATCCAGGCTTTTGTATCTTCTGCCTGATGGGAGACGGGAGAAGAGAGAATGTCCGGCGTGTGTGGGGTCTTCGATGATGCTGGCTGCTTCACTGAGCCAGTGAGAAGTTTAGACAGAGTCCATAGCAGGGAGGCTGCTTTCTGTGATGTGCTGAGTGGCCTCCACAACCCTCTGCAGTTTCTTGCGGTCACAGGAGAAGCAGTTGCCGTACTGCCGTAACACATTGGGATAAGATGCTTTCTATGATACATTGGCAGAAATTGGTGAAGGTCAAATTGCTTTGGCTTCCTGAGGAAATAACGGAATTGGTGAGCTTTCTTGGACGTGATGTCTATATGGTTGGACCAGGACAGGCTGTTGGTGAACTTGCTTTAGGAGGACACAGATTCACGTTCCATGTGTTTCTGATTACTCTTCTTCATGCTCTATTTGCCCAATCTGAGTAAGGCTGAACGGCATAATCCTGCTCCTGTGTCTTATGCCTTTCCCTTTTACTACCCTAGTGCACTGTTCTGATAAGCGATCGCATGGATGGCACACCAAACAAACTTCACAACTTTCGTAGTTGTGCCAATAATAAACTAGTTTATCACATCACCGAATTTCTGCATCTGCAGACTCTCGTGTCTCCGAAACTAACCTGTTCCATCATTCCATCTGCCTGCATATCCCTCTGCATCACTACCTCACTGAAGAATCTTACAGCTTCAAGTCAGAATTGCAAATGTGAAACTGGACCAGGTACTCACTCTCTGTTGGGAGCTGGGATCGTTGTCCAGTGGCAGTCAGGAGAGGTGGGGGAGGAGGAAGAGGAAGAGAATACTCCTTCCCACCTACTGGATAATTTAATTCGCTGTAGCCTCCTGGCATCTAGGTGGTGAAGAGAAGAACATAAACCAATATAACTTTGTTGAGAAATGGTTTGTCTCAAGCACACACACACACACACACACACACACACACACACACACACACTCTCACACACTCACAAACAACACTTGAATCAGAGAACAGGTCAAAGGCACAAAGGAAAAAGAGGTGGGCTGTAATTCTTCTCACAGCTACCATTGAGTAGGAGTTACAGAAGCCTAAAGTCCCACACTGCCAGGTCTAAGAACAGCCACTTCCCTTCAACCATTTGGTTCTTGAACCTGGCGGAGTGGGACTTTAGGCTACTCACCAGAGTTTAACAATATGACTACTTTCATCACTTTACACTGCAATGGAATTTTTTGATCTAATTGTGTTTTTGTAGAGTGCGTTTTAGTTTGTTTATGAATGTTGTGTCCTTAATGGTCTGTACCTGAAATGCTGTTGCCTAATGAGTCATACAGAAGTCCTCATTGCACCTGAGCACCGTACACTTGTACATGTGCATCTGACTGCAAATCCTCATAACTCACTGCTCTTTTTGTACTGACTGGCTGTTTGCTTCACAGGGAGAGTGGCCTTGTAGCATAGTGGTTAGTGTAGCACTTTACAACACCTGCGATCATCATTCCGGGTTCAATTTCCACCATTGTCCGTACATTCTCCCCATGACCACATGGATTTCCTCTGGGTACTCAGATTCCCTCCCACATTCCAAAGGTTAGTAAGCCATAGGCAGGCTACGTTGATACTGGAAGCAGAGTGACACTTGTGGGCTACCCCAGTACACCCTTGGACTGTGTTAGTCATTGACACAAATGAAGCATTTCACTGTGCAAAAGTCTTAAATGAAAGCGAGAGAGAGAGAGAACTGAGGCAAAAAATACAAATTTCATGACATGTGTTAATATGATAAACCAGAGAAAATCTGCAAGTGCTGGAAATCCGAGCAACACACACAAAATGCTGGAAGAACTCAGCAAGCCAGGCAGCATCAAGGAAAAGAGTACAGTCGACGTTTCAGGCCAAATTCCTTCAGCAGGACTCACGAGTAATGATAAACCTGATTCTGAAATGGGTCTCTATTGTGGACTGAGAGTGGGAAGGGGGCAGGGAGAGGGGAATCATGGTTAGGGAATAGGGGGAGGAAGAGGGGAGGGAGCAGGAAGCACCAGAGAGACATTCTGTAGTGATCAATAAACCAATTATTTGGAATCAAATGACTTTGCCTGGTGTCTCAGGGTTGGGTGTGTCTGCACCTGCACTACCCTTAACCCCATCCTCCCCCCCACTGGACTCCTGGCACTCCTTCTCTGCCATCTTTACCTAATTTCCCTCGGGATCAATAAAGTATGTCTATCTGTCTATCTATCTTTCCCACACCCCTCGCATGGCGCTTCACCCTTGCCATTCCCAACATCCTTTGCTCCCATCAGATTTACAAACTTTCTCTCCACTCCACGTTGACAACTACAGGACTGTGCGAAAGTCTTAGGTATCCTAGCTATATGTATGTACCTGAGATTTTGCACAGTACTGTATATATCAACGTACAAGTGACAAATTAAGTTAATCTAATCTATAAAGATAAGTGACAGAATGCCAGTGGAGGGATGGTGGTTGAGGAGTTGATGAATCTGGGGAGATCAGGTTTCAGGGAAAACTAGAAGGGCAAGTGATTTCTCTTCAAACTAACATAACCTCAATGGGCTGAACTGACTCCTAGTATGTCATATAGAAGGACATGATTACAGTGGAGAGCATGCAGAGGAGATTCACTCAAACTCCAAACAGAATAGAGCCATCGTTGTACCTTCTTTATAATTGCATTAATGTATTGAGCCCAGGAAGATGTAAATAAGATTGAAAGAGTACAGAGAAAATTTACAAGGATGTTGCTGGGGTTACATGGAAAAATTGAATAAGTTAGGACTTTATTCCTGGGAATATAGAAGACTGAGAGGAGATTATACAGAGGTATAAAAAATATGAGGGCTATAGACAGGCTTTTCCACTGAGGTTGGGTGGGACTACAACTAGAGATAACGGGTTAAGGGTGAAAAGTGAAAAGTTTAAGAGAAACATGCGGGGAAACTTCTTCACTCAGAGGGTCGTGAGAATGTGGAATGAGCTGCCAGCACAAGTGACACATGCGAGCTCGATTTCACTGTTTAAGAGAAGTTTGGATAGGTACATGGATAGTAGAGGTATGGAGGGCTATGGTCCAGGTACAGACAGGCTGATGGGAGTAGGCAGTTTAAATGGCTTCAGCATGGACTAGATGGGCCAAAGGGCCTGTTTCTGTGCTGTACTTTTCTATGACCCTGGGATAGATCTTCCGAGTTGTGATGCCTAGGAACTTGAAGCTACTCACCCTTTCCACCACTGACCCCTCGATGAGGTCTGCTGTGTGTTCTCCCAACTTCCCCATCTGGAAGTCCACAATCAGTTCCTTGGTCTTACTGATGTTAGACACCACTCAAACCAGCTGAATATGGAAGTCAAGGAAATGGACGGGATCAGGTGCATAAAATTGGTGTTGCACCCAGTCCAAGAGGAGTTTCCAGACTGCGAGAGGATTTAGCTCAGCTCCTTGGATATCATAACTACTCCATTCCCAAGGATGTGCTGGTATTGCAAAGGGTCAAGAGGAGGTTCACGAAAGTGATCCTGTGCATAAAAGGGTTCATGTATGAGGAGTGTTTGATGGCTCTGGCGCTGTACTCGCTGGAGTTTAGAAGATTGAGGGGGAATCTCATTGAAACCTATTGAATATTGAAAAGCCGAGATAGAGTGGTTGTGGAGAGGATGTTTCCTGTGGTGAGGGAATCTAGGACCAGAGGGCACAGCCTCAGAATAAAAGGACATCATTTATAACAGACATTAAGAGGAACTGCTTAGCCAGAAGTACTGAATTTATGGAATTCATTGCCACAGATGGTTTTGGAGGCCAAGTCACTGGGTATATTTAAAGCAGAGATTGATAGGCTCTTGATTAGTCAGGATTTCAAAAGGTTATGTGGAGAAGGCAGGAGAATGGGGTTGAGAGGGATAATAAATCAGCCATAGTGGAGTAGCAGAGCAGATTGGATGGGAAGATGGCTTGATTCTGTTGTTCTGGGCTCCCCTCCCCCTTTCTTTCTCCCTAGGCCTCCCGTCCCATGACCCTCTCCCTTCTCCAGCCTTGTATCCCTTTTGCCAATAACTTCCCAGTTCTTGGCTTCATCCCTCTCCCTCCTGTCTTCTATCATTTCGGATCTCCCTCTCCCCCTCCCACTTTCAAATCTCTTACTATCTCTTCTTTCAGTTAGTCCTGACGAAGGGTCTCGGCCCGAAACGTCGACTGTACCTCTTCCTATTGATACTGCCTGGCCTGCTGTGTTCACCAGCATTTTGTGCGTGTTGCTTGATTCTGTTTGTATGTCTAACGGTCTTATGGAATAATGGACCCATCTATTTGGGTGTTATGCATTCACACACTGTGAAGTGATACCAGGTTTAAAAAAGAGAGAACAATCTAATTATGTAAAACACAGAAATTGCAGGGAAATCAAAGTCCATGAAATTACAGTACCTGGCTGGCTTCCTCTTCAACATTTCGAGATACTGGACCCTGATTCGCTTGTTGACTGCAAATAAAGATTACCATATTTTCTGAATTTTTTTTTACAAACTCATTGGCACCCCATCCAACACCTAGAAATGTCTCTTACCCATCACCAATGCAATATACCTGCTGTGTGTACACTCTACAGAAAGTCCCAGGGTTGTAGAATCAAGATCGAGAGCGCATAGGTTTAAGGTGGGAGGGGAGAGATTTAACAGGAACTTTATAATTCGGGGGTGGTAAGTATATGGAACAAGCTGTCAGAGGAAGTGGTTGAGGCAGATACATTATAACACAATATACAACAGGTACTTGGACAGGGGAGATTTAGATGAATATCTGCCACCAGGAGCAAATAGGATGACTAGCTTAGATGGATATTTTGCTCAGCATAGAGACCCCCACCCTGGGGTAAAGATTGTTACCATCCATGTTATGTGTCCCACTTCTCATCTCATTCTCCGATGTTCCAAGGAATAAAGACCTAACGTGGTCAACGTCTCCCTGTAGTCCCAGCAACATCTTTGAAAATCTTCCCTACACTCTTTCCAGTTGAACGATATCTTTCCTATAACAAGGTGACACTATACTCCAAGTGTCGTCTCACTAACGACTTGTACAACTGCACCACAATGTCCCAGATCCTGTACTCAGTGTCCTGACAGATGAGGGCCAATGTGCAAAATGCCTATACTGTCTACATGTGACACCACTTGTACTGAACTATCCACATGTCCTCCTAATCCCCCCGTTCCATTACACCCCCTAGTGCACTACCATTCATAGTATAAGTCCTATGGTGGTTTGAATTTCCAAAATGCATCACCACACACATACCTTCATCAAAATCAGCATCCGTCATCAAGGACTCCCATTATCAAGGCCACTCTCTCTTCTCACCACTGCCATTGGGAAGGACCAGGTTCAGGAACAGTTACTACCCCTCAACCATGAGGCTCTTGAACCAGAAGGGATAACTTCACTCGCCCTATCACTGAAATGTTCCCACAGTCTACGGACTCACTTTTAAGGACTCTTCATCTCATGTTCTCAATAGTTATTGATTTTTTATTTATTATTATTATTTCTTTTTTTTTCTTTCTTTTGGTATTTGCACAGTTGTTTTTTTTTCGCACACTGGTTGTTTGCCTGTGCTGTTGGGTACAGTCTTTCATTGATTCTATTGTGTCCTTTGTATCTACTGTGAAAGCCTGCACAAAAATTAATCTCGGGGTTGTACATGGTGACACATATATACTCTGATAATGAATTAACTTTGAACTTTGAAATCCATCTGCCACTCCTCAGTCCACTTTAATCTACGATTATCTACATACTATGAGTAACAAACTCTATCCACCCTAGCTCTGCCTCACATGCAGTAATATTACATACAACATCCATCAATGGTGGGATTTCTAATTAAAGATACCTCTTTTTTCTTTGATTTTCTAAGTACTCCAAATCCCTGTCATCCAGTGATTCCGGAATTCCTGAATCCATAGTGTTGTTACTGTGAATCCTGCTGTACTTCAGAATAGGCATCTTTCGCTCTCCCACGGAGGAAATGTCTATTAAAAAGGTTCAAGTGCAATAAGAGGAATATCAAATTGTCTTTGTACAATTAGTTAACCTATCTTTCAAACTGTCAGATCAGTCTCACTCCCACCCGACTCAGGAGTTTCTGAGCTCCAGTGAGGATGTCCCCCAGTATGCCCTCTTCTGTCACATTCAGGTCATAGGACCAACAAAGAGCCACAAACATGAGAAAATCTGAAGATGCTGGAAATCCAAGCACACACACACACACAAAATGTTGTGCCAAACCAATTAAATGGCCAAATAGACTAATTCCTTCTGCTTACACAACGTCCATATCCTTCCATTTCCTCACACTCATGTGCCTATCTAAATATCTCATAAAAGTCTCTAATGTATCTGCCCCTACCTCCACCCCAGACAGCACGTTCCAGACACCCACCACTCTCAGTGTTAAAAAAAACTTGTCCTCACATCTCCTTTGAAATTACCCCCTCTCACCTTAATGCAAGACCTCTAGTATTAGACAAATCAGCCTTGGGAAACAGGTACTCCTTACCTACTGTACCTATGCCTCTTACAAACCTCTATCAGATCTCCCTGCAGCCTCTGCCACTCCAGAGAAAACAACCCTGGTTTGTCCAGTCTCTCACTGTAGCACACGCCCTCTGGTTGAGGCAGCGTTCTGGTAAACTTCCCCAAAGGTAATTGGGCAGGGTGCCATAACTGGCAGCTGAATCAAGAGCAGTGTGTCCCCTGGAGACAAGAAGGTCCCATGAAGGCACTCCACCCAAAGTCTGCGACCCTATTTGTATCAAACCATCCCCACCACTTTTCAATGCCAGGAGCAAGAATACTCTCTGGAAGTTCAAATAACACTTTTCCCGCAACTTTAGCAGACTGCCCTGCACCCTTGACCAGACTAAGGGCCTGTACTTGTTGGAATTTAGAAGAATGAGGGGGAGGTCTCATTGAACCCTATTAAATATTGAAAGGCCTAGGGTGGATGAGGAGAGGATGTTTCCTACAGTGAGGAAGTCTAGGACCAGAGGGTAGAGACTCAGAATAGAAGGACATCCCTCTACAGCAGAGATGAGGAGGGATTTCTCTCACCAGAGGGTGGTGAATCTGAGAAATTTCAGAGACCTGGAACATGACAGCTACGATCATGAAGCTGTTTTAATAAGGCAGTTATCCAGGTTATAAATTACTGCAAGTGGGGTCTCACGAAGGTCAGTACAACAATGAAATAACATTCCTACTTCTATACTCAGCTCCCTGACTGATGAAGGCAAGTGTGTCAGATGCTGCCTTCACCACCCAGTCTATCTAGTCACATGATTTCTAATTCCCTGCTGGGCATTTTCACAGAACATAACAGCACAGTAGAGGTCCTTCAGTCCATGATATTGTGCTAACCCTTTAAACCATAAGACCATAAGAATTAGGACCAGAATTAGCCATTCAGTCCATTGAGTCTGCTCCGCCATTCCATCATGGCTTATTTATTATCCTCTCAACCTCATTTTCCTGCCATCTCCCCATAACCTTTGATGCCCTGACCGATCAAGAACCTATAAACTTCCACTTTATATACTGTATACTCAATGACTTGGCCTCCACAGCTGTCTGTAGCAATGAATTCCACAGATTCACCACTTTCTGGATAAAGAAACTCCTCCTTATCTATTCTAAAGGGGCACAACACCTGAGTGCAAAACCATACACTTCCCTACACTATATTCTGCCTGCTACTTCTTTGTCCGTTTCCCCAAGGCTTTCCACAGTCTCTCTGCTTCCTCAACACTACCTGCCCCTACACCTATCTTTTTTTCTTTTTTCAATATTTTTATTGATATTATATAATTGCATGAATACAAATACAAAATTCATAAGGATACAATAATACGAATTACATTACATTTAAATCACAGTAATATGATCACAGTATCCCATATTCCAAATCAATCATGTAAAAAAAAGATCGAATTATGAAATGAAATAAAATAAAATCATTGTATTTTATTGTAAAAAATCCACCCCCACTACCAAAATGAGCTGGCTGGTAAAAAAAAAGAAAAAAGAAGAATACCTTACTATATGATATTATAATAATAATGGCTCAGATCCATACTTTAATAACAGTTCAAAGATTATGAAAATAACTCAGAAAGGGTCCCCATAACATTAGAAAATCATGTTTAGAATCAGAAATCGAACAACGAATCTTCTCCAGATCAAGGCACAACATAACATCAGACAGCCATTGAGCATGAGTGGGTGGGAGGGCTCCTTCCACTTGAGCAAGATCACCCTCCTGGCCATAAGAGACATAAAGGCCAATACCCGCAAATTGGATATTTTGTTGCACTATCCTCAACAATACCAAACATGGCAGTCTAAAGGATTGGGCTTAAAGCTGACAATGAAAAGTATAGAAAAAGTTTGAAATACATCTTTCCAAAATTTTTCAAGGCTCAGACATGTCCAAAACATATGAATTAGTGTGGCCACTCCATTAATATATCTATCACAGTAAGGGGAAATATCTGTGTAGAAAGGGGAAAGCTTGTCTTTAGACATATGAACTCTAAGTACCATTTTGAATTGTAGTAAATAATGACGAGCACATAATGATGAAGAATTAACCAATTTTAAAATAATCCTCCAGCTCTCTTCAGATATACACCTATCTTCACGTAGTCTGCAAATTTGGCCACAGAGTCATCAATTCCATCATCCAAATCAACGTGGAAAGCAGTGGGCCCAACACCAACCCCTGCAGAACACCGGTATTCACCAACCAGAAAAGGCTCCTTTTATTCCCACTCTTTGCCTCCTGCCAATCAGCCAACACTCTATCAATAACCAAGAAAAAATCTGCAGATGCTGGAAATCTAAGCAACACACACAAAATGCTGGAGGAATTCAGCAGGCCAGGCAGCATCTGTGGAAAAAAAAAAAGCACAGTTGACGTTTTGGGCCAAAACCCTTCAACAGGACTGGAGAAAAAAGATGAAAGGTGGGGGGAGGGGAGACAGAAACACCAGGCAATAGGTGAAACCTGGCAGGGGAGGGGATGCAGCAAAGAGCTATGAAGTTGATTGGTGAAAGAGCCAGAAGGCCATGGAATGGGAGGGGGTGGAGGAACACCAGAGGGAGGTGATGGGCAGGCAAGGAGATAACATGAGAGAGGGAAAAGGTGAAGGGGGGGTGGAGGCATTACCAGAATGTTGAGAAATTGATGTTTTTATGCCATCAGGTTGGAGGCTACCACACAGAATATAAGTTGTTGTTCCTCCAACCTCATGGAACATATCGGAATGGGAATGGGAAGTGGAATTAAAATGGGTGGCCACTAGAAGATCCCAATTGTTCTGGCAGACAGAGCGTAGATGCTCGGTGAAGCGGTCTCCCAATCTACGTCGGGTCTCACCGGTATAAAGCAGGCCACACTGGGAGCACCGAACACAGTATATAACCCCAACAGACTCACAGGTGAAGTGTCGTCTCACCTGGAAGGACTGTTTGGGGACTCATGCTAGAATCTTCCCTGTAATACCCTGGGCTCTTACCTTGTTAAGCAGCCTCATGACTGGAACCTTGTCAAAGGTCTTCTGAAAATCCAAGTAGAGTAGTCTTTTCACCTACTCTAAGATCAATCGAACCATTCCCTCCCATATCCTTCCCCATTTTTCTATCATCCCACGTGCCTATCAACATACAACAGAGATTCTGTTAAGTGCTACAGGGAGAGGATTCAGAGGGACAAGGGCCAAATTTTGTCAACTGGGAATAGTTTGGAGACAACATGGTTGGCAGAGACTAGATGGGCCAAAGGGCCTGTTTCTGCGCTGTGTGACACAATGGCTATGATTCCGGAAACAAAGGGGTTAGCACATGAGGAGTGTTTGAAGGCTCTGGGCCTGTACTGGCTAGAGTTTAGAAGAATGAGGGGGGTTCTCATTGAAACCTATCAAATATTGAAAGGCCTAGATAGAGTGGGCATAGAGAGGATTTTCCTATAGTGGAGGAGTCTAGGAGCAGACAGCACAGCCTCATTTAGAACAGGGTTGAGGATGAATTTCTTCAGTCAAGGGGTGGTGAATCTGTAGAATTTGTATTTAAAGCAGAAGTTGATAGGTTCGGGATTAGTCAGGGCATCAAAGGTTATGAGGAGAAGGCAGGAGAATGGGGTTGAGAGGAATAATAAATCAGCCATGAATGAATAGCGAAACAGACTCAATGGACTGAATGGCCTAATTCTGCTCTCATGTTTTACGGCCTTATGAATGCATCCACTCAGAAAATCAAATGACCTTCTTCCATGCCAACATATTTCACATATTTGTCTCTGAACCTTTTCTCCGCTGCTCTGTCTGATGGTCATCCTGTTGACTCCTTGCTGTTTTCCGATGGGATTGCTCTGTACTGTTACCAGGTGACGATTCCTGCTCCCAGGTGCTGTACACATCCAGACTCTTTGTCCTGTCCATCTCCCAGGAATAATCATTACCTTTAAATTCCCTAAAATCCCCGTTTTCTGAGCTTGTACTTGCAGGTCTCTGAAGCGGATGTGGGCCGATGCGAGTTACTTCCGGTGTCCTTGGAGACTGCAGTGTCTCCACTTTCTGAACAGCTCCTGTTGCGTTTTCTTCTCGGTTTGAACTCCGAGGCATCCGCTCTGTCTGACAGGCATGGATCCTGTCCTGTTCCTTGGCAACGTACAGTTGGCAGAAGCAATCGGAAGACTTACAGTCTCCTGTGCAGTCACTGCCTTCCGGGGGCAGACTTGGATGTAAGAGATGGGACTCTGAGACTTCCACAGGATTTTGCCGAGTTCCTGGAGTCACTGGGCTATTTGTCTGACTCTTGGCAACCAATCTTGTAATGGGCAGAAGGTAGAGTTCTGGTTGGGGAGCCTGTAAGTTTAAAGTAAAACCGGTTATAAACAGAGGAATGGCAGAAGATTTTAACAGCTCAGTAAATTCTGAGTGTGAAAAATCTGTATCTGTACCTACATGTGGAGGGGCGAAAGATTTCACTTTGAGTTCCAGTTCTTGCTTTGTTCTGACCTAAAAGAGAATCACCATGAAAAATGGGTCAGTTTCCCACTAGAAGTAAACGGTCTATGATATCTTTTATGAACCCACCAATTCCCAAGGCTTTTATGATCCCACCAATTCCCACCTTGTCTCCTGTAAAAATGCCATTCCCTTTTCTCAGATCCCTCTTCTCTGCTGCATCTGTTCCCAGGATGAGGCATTCCTTTCCAGGACATCAAAGACGTCCTCCTCTTCAAAGAACAGGGCTTCCCTTCCTTCACCATTAATAGTGCCAACACCCACATCTCCATTTCCTGGTCATCCGCGCTCACACCATCTTCCCACTGCCTTGACAGTGACAGAGTTCCTCTTGTCCTCACTTACAACCCCATGAGCCTCTGCATCCAACACAGCATTCTCTGCAACTTTTGCCATCTTCAATGGGTCCCTGCAACAAATACACCTATACCTCCTCTCCACTCTCTGCTTTCTGCAGGGAAGTCTACCTCCATGGTTCCCCTGCCCATTCTTCCCTTCCTAATAATCTCCCACCTGGCAGTTAACCCTGGAAACAGCAAAACTGCTACAGGTGCCCATTCACCTCCTCCCTTGCCTCCATTCAGGGCCCAAACAGTCCTGCTAGGTGAGGCAACACTTCACCTGCATATCTATTGGAAACGTCTACTGTATCTGGCACTCTCGAGCTAGCTTCCTCTACATTTGTGAGACCCAATGTAAATTGCAAGACCACTTTGTCAAGCACCTCAATGTTCTGCACTTAGTATTTCAGTAGTATTTGAGAAATATTGTAAATATATTGTTTGATTAAGCATTCTTTTCATTTAAATAATTCATTACATCATATGTAAATATAAGTGAATTGCATATGTCATGCTGCTACCATGTTATACATATGCATCTCATTTAAAGTATAAACAAAATTAAGACCTATTTTCCTGAGCTCCCATCTTTTTCTTGCAATTAGTTTTATGTTTTGGAGTCACAAAACAAAACAGTGGCAATGAGGAAGCCTTAAATGAACCCAAGAGGAGCAAGAGAGGCAGCGAGAAGTTCAATCATCAAGTTATATTTTCTGCGAAGCAGCACATTTTCTTCTGAACGTGAGAAGGGGAAGGAGAGGGATATAGAGACAGAAAGCTGGGACCAGGAGAGACACAAAGATCAAAGTAGATCCCGAGAGAAAAGCTGAGAAAAGGAGAAGAAAGGTGTCCAGATCTGTATATGTGCTGAATAGCAATTTCATCATCAACCTCGTATGATGCACAACCTTGCATTCAGCACTGCTGACACTGGAACGTTGAGAAGGCATTTTATACAAATTGTGGCTGACCTCTAATTTCATCACTGCAGAATTTGTTAGTTTTCTTCAAAGTAAGTGGCCCATTATCAGGAAAGGCAAAAAATGGAATTCACAGGTTCATAAACAGTGAGTGATAATAATAATTTTAAAAAGAGGGAAATCACTGGCTGCATCATAAAGATTGATGTGTTGGATTACACAACAGATAACTGGATATTGTATATGGAATGAATTGAATAGTATTTTAAAGGAAATGAAATAGCTAGTGAGAAACAAGTAGAGGTTTTGCTGAGTCCATTGGGTTTAAAGGCATACCGTTTGCTTAGAAGTTTGACTGCTTCAACCAAACCAGCCGAAATAAGCTCTGCCGATAAGATGGTGGTGTGTTCAAATACAGTAGCCCCTCTGGGGCCAACCAAAGGTGCACTTTTCTTTACAAAATGTGATTTTTATGTTTGTAAGACTATACCGTGTTGCCAGATCAACTGATACAGCAGGTCTACCGTCTCAGTGATCTGTTCGTTGTTTGTGGCGCCAACAAGAGAAGGAGAAGCCGGCAGGAGAAGCCATCAATTTGTATGTCACTCGGGGACTTGGACTACACATGTGTTTTTCCTGCGTAATGGTGTGTGTGTGTGTGTGTGTGTGTGTGTGTGTGTGTGTATGTCTCTCTCTATCTCTATCTCTCTCTCACTATTTTGAATGCTTGTTATACACCTGACCCACAGAGGAACACTGTCTCGTTCAACTGTATCCATGTCTGGCCTGAATGATCATTAAACTTGATTTGATACACATCCTGACACTGTATTCCATCTGCCACTTCTTTGCCCATTCTCCTAACATGCCTAAGTACTTCTGTAGCCTCAAAACTACCTGCCGCTCCACCTAACTTCATATCGTCTGCAAACTTCACAACAAAGCCATCAATTCCATCATCCAAATCACTGACATATGAAGTGAAAAGAATCAGCCCCAACACAGACCCCTATGGAACATCTCTTGTCACTGGCAGACAACCAGAAAAGGCCCCTTTGTTTTCACTCTTCGCCTAGGTGATTTCTAAAGTAAGTACATGTCTGGCACCGCTTTGTGGGCCCAAGGGCCTGTATTGTGCTGTAGGTGTTCTATGTTTCTATGTTCATAATCAACTCCAACATCTTACCAACCACCAAGGTCAGACTAACGGGCCTATAGTTTCCTTTCTTCTGCCTCTCACTCTTCTTGAAGAGTGGAGTGACATTTGCAATTTCCCATTCTTCCAGAACTATTCTAGTATCAAGTGCTTTTTGAAAGATCATTACTATTGCATCCACATTCTCTTTCAGAAACCTGGAGTGTACACCATGTGGTCCAGGAGACCAATCTACCTTTAGCCCATATAGTTTCCCCAAGGACTTCACACACTTCATGACCCCTGACATCTGGAATTTCCACCATCCTGCATGAAGACTGATGCAAAATCCTTATTCAATTCGTCCCTTTCACTGTTCTTTTCCAATCAATTCTGGCCAACTCTTCTCTCATGCCTCTGTAATTCCTTCTACTCCACTGTAATACTGATACACCTGACTTTAGCTTCTCCTTCTCAAATTTCAGAGTGAATTCTATCATATAATGATCACTTTTCCCTGGGTTATTTTTCTACCTTTAACTCTTTCACTCTACAACACCCAATTCAGAATAGCTGACCCTCTAGTGGGCTCAACTACAAGTTGTCCTAAAAAGCCATCTCGTGGGCACGCTAGAAACTCCCCCTCCTGGTATCCAGCACCAACCTGATTTTCCCAATTTACCTGCATATTGAATCCCCAATGACTATCGTAACACTGCCCTTTTGGCATGCATTTTCTATCTCCTGTTGTAATTTGTAGACCGCATCCTTATTACTGTTTGGGGGTATGTATACAACTCCCATCGGGGTTTTTTTACCCTTGCAGTTCCTTAGCTCTATCCACAATGATTCAACACCTTCTGACCCTGTGTCACCTCTTTCTAATGAATTGATTTCATTTTTTACCAACAGAGAATGCCACCCCCTCTGCCCTACTGCCTGTCTTTTTGATACAATGTGTATCCTTGGACATCCAAGCTCCTAGCTATAATCTTCCTTCAGCATCAACATCATACCTGCCGATCTGCAACTGTGCTGCAAGTTCATCTACCCTATTCCGAATACTGTGCACATTCAGATACCACACCTTCCGTCCTGTATTCACCCTTTTCGATTTTATCCACCTTTTACGTTGCAACTCACCCTGGTGATTGCAATTTTGCCCTATCATCAGCTTCTCCTCGCTACACATTGCCTCTGTTTGTAAACCAGCTACCTCATCTTCGGCACTATCATCCACTTTTCCTACGATACTTCTTGCATTGAAATATATGCAGCTTAGGACACTGGTCACATCACCCTCACCCTTTTTTTCCTAACTTTGAGGTTTTACCAACATCTGCCTTCACAACCTCTCCACTAACTGTTCTGGCACTCTGGTTCCCAACCCCCTGCGAGTCTAGTTTAAACCTCACTGTGCAACATTAACAAACCTTCCCTCCAGTTCAGGTGCAATAGTTTCTTCTGTACAAGTCCTATCTTCCCTGGAAGAGAGCCCAAGGATACAAAAATCTTATGCCCTCCCTCCTACATCAACTCCTTAGCCACATAGTAAACTGTATAATCTTCCTAGTTCTGGCCTAAGTAGCATGTGGCACTGGTAGCAATTGTGAGATCACAAACCTGGACGTCCTGCTCTTTAACTTAGTACCTAACTTCCTGAACTCCCCATGCAGAATCTCATCACTCGCCCTATCCATGTCATCGGTACTGAAATGGACCACAACTTCTGGCTGTTCACCCTCCCACTTAAGAATGCTGAAAACTTGATCCAAGATATCCCAGAAGCTGGCATTTAGGAGGCAACATACCATCCGGGAATCTCGTTCTCGCCCACAGAACCTCCTGTCCGTCCCCAAACTAATGAATACCCTATTACCACAGCGTGCCTCTTCTCTCCCCTTCCCTTCTATGTCACAGAGCCAGGCTCGATGCTTACACTGGAGAGAAAGAACTCCTATGGAATGACATTTGTAACAGTGAAGTACAACAATCAACAAGCCTCATTTCAGCTTGTAGGTGGTAAAAACAGAAGGACCAGCAACGTGGGGATTGAGTGGCTGAGACAACTACCACTCAACTGGCGATCATCCCATACTTGTATAACACATCCTCTGCACACAGTCAACTGAAAGCAAATTAAGAAGAGTTCTGGATGATGCCACGATTGTCTCCATTCAGTAACATCATGAACCATTGCCAACAGAGGACAAACAGGTGTTGGTGGCAACCTGTTGGTGCTCTTGCTTGGAAAGCATATTGAACCAAAGAAGGGCCATGCTGCTCAAAGGAATCATGAAAGCGATGAAAGCTCTGGTCCAACTACAACAGTTTTTGTCGGCAACGTATCTGAGAAAGCTTCTGAGGTGTTAATCAGGTGGTTACTTGCAAAATGTGGCTTGGTTTTGAGCTGGAAGAGAGGTCAAGGAGCTTCAGGAAAGTTGCAAGCATTTGGCTTTTGTGAGTATAAAGAACCAGAACCTACTCTGTGCGCAGTAAGATTATTGCATGAACTTCAAGTGGAAGACAAAAAGCTGCTTGTAAAAGTAGATGCAAAGACCAAAGCCCAGCTGGATGAATGGAAGGCCAAGGAGAAAGAAGACAATGGAGATATGAAAACAGGACTGGTCAGATGATGTGGAAACTAAGAGGAGATAACAGATCATAAAGGGAGCAGTAGAAGGATTAAGAGAATACTCCAGTGAACTAAATGCACCCTCACAAGACCAAGATGCACAAACTAGAAAGAAGAAAAAGGAAAAGAAAGACAAGGATGGCATTTGTGCTATGGAAATGGAAGAGGAAATAGGAGACCTAATCACTTGAGAAATTAGGAAATTCAGAGAAACTGACAAGAAAGTAGAAAGGGAAAAAGAAGGATGAGAACTTGAAAGGAGGGAAGAGGTACAAAGAAAGAACATAATTGAGAAAAGGAAAAGGTTTGAAAGAGAGAAGGAACGTGAGAAAGAAAAGGGGATAAAGAGAAAGAAAGAAAGAAGCGGGACTGGGAGAGGAGCAAAGATCGAAGTAGATCCAGGCAGAAGAGACAAGAAAAGGAAAAGAAAGATGTCTAGAGTTATCAGAGTCAACTCCTACAACCGCCACGGGGGAGGTCCCCGAACCTGAGATTGTTTTCACAGCTACAAGTCTCAGCTGCCAGGCAGAGTGACTTCCCTTGCCAGGAAAGACATTATCCTACAAGAGTAACAAATCCTCCACAGTGATTAAATCTTTAGGTCTGAATGGGACAATTTAAAATTTACTCCGCTGTGGATGTCTGTGTAGTAACTGTATTATATAGTATCCTGTCTATATAGTTGAGATGCATTCTCTATTGAGTTGGAGTTTATAGCTAAGCAGGGAGGAGTGTAGTCTACTTAATATTTGAGTAATATGTAAATATATGATTTAACATTCTTGTTTGTTTCAATAATTCATTATGGGTTATATGTAATATACATCAATGACATACGTCTGCATGCCAGCTAGCATCACTTTATGGACATACAATCAATCTATATATATAAGCTATCTTGCATATTTATATTTACTGAGTTTCTTTTTTATTATTTTGGTTTTTTATTTTATTGTGGGTTTTTTTTGTGTCGTTTTGGATCTGGAGTAACAATTATTTTGTTCTCCTTTACACATGTGTACAGGATATTACAAAAAACGATCTTGACTCCTGAATTCTCCAGCAGCTCAGAAGGGTACATGAAAACATCACAACACAGGGAGCCTTACTCAACGACTCAGGAACAGCTTTTTCCCCTTCATCATCTTTTGAAATCAAACCCACATCCACCACTTCTACTGGCAGCTTATTCCACACTCTCACCACCCTCTGAGTGAAAAAGATAGCCCCCAGGATTGCCTCAAACATTTTACCTTTCACCTTTAAGCTTTACCCCTACCAATTTATTTGGTCTAGCACAACATTGTGGGCTGAAGGACCTGTTTCTGTGCTCCACAATTCTATCTCTATGTTCTATTTCTAGTCCTACCAACCTCAGTGGAAAAAGCCTGCTTACAATTACTCTATCTATATCCCTCATAATTTTGTATAGCTCTGTCAAATCTCCCATCATTCTCCTATGCATTAGGAGATTTTGGCAATCTTCATTCCATTATTATCTTAAAGCAGGGGCTCCCAAATTTATTTATGCCATGGACCCCTATCAGTAACCAGGGGGTTCATGGACACCAGGTTGGGAACCCCTGGATATTACATTCTTGTACATTCAAAGAGCTTTTGTTCACAAAAATTTCTTATTTCCAAATTTGCTTTGCTTGAAGGCCTGGTACTTATTTATTTAGCGATACAGTGTGAAGGAGGCCCTTCCTGCCCTTCGAGCTGCGCCACCCAGCAATCCCTGACAACCATGATTTAACCCTAACCCAATCCCTGGAAAATTTACTTTGGACTGTAGGAGGAAACCGGAGTATCCTGAGGAAACTTATGCATTCCGTATAGAGGACGAAAGAATTGAACTCCAAACTCTGATGTCCTGAGCTGTAATAACATCGTGGTCACGGCGTCACTGCCGCAGCACTCTCCTAGGGTTATTAGTTGTAAAAATATAATCATTGCACATTGTGCACTTCACCATTAGCACAGCAAATGACTCACCATGGCCAAGCTTCTCCCTACACATTTCAGAAAGGCAAAGTTGTCACTGACGGTTTCAGTTCCAAGGAGGCTTCCAAGCTGTGGTCTCAGTGCTTTCAAACTCAGCTCAGGCAACACCCTGTCAAATGAAACATAACAAGTGTGTTGCCATCATCACTTCTAAACCATCATCTCGCCCTGATGTAAGGTGGTGGCTACAGCCCAGTCCATCACACGAAAAGCCCTCCCCAAAACTGAGCATATAAATATGTTGCAGGAAAGGGATATCCATCATCAGGGACCCCACCAACCAGGCCATGCTCTCTTCTCAATGCTGTCATCAGGAAGAAGGAACAGGGGCCTTAGATCCCAGACCACCAGGTTCAGGAACAGTAATAACCCCTCAAACATCAGGCTCCTGAACCAACTTCACTCACCTCAGCTCTGAACTGATCACTGAGCACAAGCTATGGGCCCACTTTCAAGGACTCTACAGCTCATGTTCTCAGTATTATTTATTTACTTACTGGTTTATTATTATTTTTCATTTCTTTTTGTATTTGCACAGTTTGCCTTCTTTTGCACGTTTGTGAGTCAGTCTTTGTAGTTTTTCAATGATTCTATTGTAGTTCTTCGTTAGAGTCATAGTCATAGAGTCAAAGTACAGCATAGAAACAGGCCTTTCTGCCCATCTAATCCATGCTGAAACAATTTAAACTGCCTACTTCCACTCACATACACCTGGACCACAGCCCTCCATGTACCTATCCAAATTTCTCTTAAAGGTTGAAATCGAGCTCGCATGCACCACTTGTGCTGGCAGCTCGTTCCACACTCTCACTCACCACCCTCTGAGTGAAGAAGTTTCCCCTCACGTTCTCCCTAAATTTCCACCTTTCACTGTTAACCCATGTCCTCTGAACTCCCTGCCACCACCCAGGTCTCATCACCTATGAAGCACCAGAAGCGTTATACTGTTCACTCTTTAACCTGCATCATAAATGCACCTTATGCTAAATGTCAATTTTCTGGAATATTTTCTACTAATTATTCATTTATTTGTAGTAATATTACTTTATGTGGCATGTGTGTGAGATGTATGTACTGTGTTTTGCACCTAGGTCCAGAGGAACATTGTTTCTGCTGGTGGTATAAATCTGCACGGTTGAATGACGATTATCTTGAACTTAGTAATTGTTGCTGAACCTGGTGGTGTAGGACCCAAGGCTCCTGTACCTCCTTCCCAATGGTCGTAGCAAGACGAGAGCAGGGCCTGGATCATGGAGGTCCTCGATAATGGACAGTGCTTTCCAGCAATAGCGCTCCATATAGAATCAAGTTCATTATCGCTGTATCATGAAATCATGAAATATGTTGTTTATGTAGCAGCAGTACGGTGCAGACAGAGAAAATTATAATAAATTACTAAGTAAAAAGTACCACAAAAAAGCAAATACTGAGGTAGTGTTCAAGGACCATTCAGAAATCTGATGGTAGAGGGGGAAAAGCTGTTTCTAAAACAGTGCGTGTGGGGCATCAGGCTCCTGTCCCTCCTCCCTGATGAAAGTAACAGGAAGAGAGCATGTCTTGGATAGTGAGGGTCCTTAATGATGGATTCTGCCTCAGTATTGATGGATTCTGCCTGAGGTGCTGCCTTTTGAAGGTATTCTCAATGGTGGAGTGGGTTCAAAGACTCAGAGTACATTTATTATCAAAGCTTGTTTGTGGTATACAATTTGGGGCTCCACAGGGGACTGTCTTGTCTCCCTTTCTCTTCACCATTTACACCTCGGACTTCAACTACTGCACAGAGTCTTGTCATCTTCAGAAGTTTTCTGATGGCTCTGCCATAGTTGGATGTATCAGCAAGGGAGATGAGGCTGAGTACAGGGCTATGGTAGGAAACTTTGTCGCATGGTGTGAGCAGAATTATCTGCAGCTTAATGTGAAAAAGACTAAGGAGCTGGTGGTAGACCTGAGGAGAGCTAAGGTACCGGTGACCCCTGTTTCCATCCAGGGGGTCAGAGTGGACATGGTGGAGGATTACAAATACCTGGGGATAAGAATTGACAATAAACTGGACTGGTCAAAGAACACTGAGGCTGTCTACAAGAAGGGTCAGAGCCGTCTCTATTTCCTGAGGAGACTGCGGTCCTTTAACATCTGCCGGACGATGCTGAGGATGTTCTACGAGTCTGTGGTGGCCAGTGCTATCATGTTTGCTGTTGTGTGCTGGGGCAGCAGGCTGAGGGTAGCAGACACCAACAGAATCAACAAACTCATTCGTAAGGCCAGTGATGTTGTGGGGATGGAACTGGACTCTCTCACGGTGGTGTCTGAAAAGAGGATGCTGTCCAAGTTGCATGCCATCTTGGACAATGTCTCCCATCCACTACATAATGTACTGGGTGGGCACAGGAGTACATTCAGCCAGAGACTCATTCCACCGAGACGCAACACAGAGCATCATAGGAGGTCATTCCTGCCTGAGGCAATCAGACTTTACAACTCCTCCTTTGGAGGGTCAGACACCCTGAGCCGATAGGCTGGTCCTGGACTTATTTCATAATTTACTGGCATAATTTACATATTGCTATTTAACTATTTATGGTTTTATTACTATTTATTATTTATGGTGCAACTATAACGAAAACCAATTTCCTCCAGGATCAATAAAGTATGACTATGACTATGACTAATGCTGAGATTCTTCTTCCTGCAGCAACCAAAAAACAAAGAAATACCATGGAAAAATGTCAAAGAAAACGGCACACACCGAATGCGCAAAAGAAAACAAATCGCACAAACAGCAAAAATGAGTGAAAAACACAATATAAAACAAAAAATCCATTGAAACAGTCTCGGAATGTTAATACAGTTCAGTTCAGTTCAATTTAGCACTGTGTCATTCGCTAACTACAGGCCAAAGAGCCAGTCTGCCCCGATGAAAATCACACAAAATCGCAACAAAAAAACAACCAGAATCCAGATGCACATCAGAACATGAACACCATGACCCAGCAACTGTGACAATTAAACTTCCTTCCAGGAGCAGCGAATGAGAGCGAGAGACCAATCAGATGCAGGCGCCTTCCTCCGACAGCAGCAAGTGATAGGGAGAGAGACACTGGTCTCCGTAACACAGACAGATGGCCTGAGCTTCCACTCACCCTCCTCACTGATTTCAACCTTGCTTGGCAAGAAATGGAACCGATCGTGCACTGTATCTCCAGGTTTCTTGGCCTCCAGGCTGTACATTTCGCTTGAAGCCTCCCCAAACCCCCTCAGAGACAGTGAAGTGCCAGATCACTCAATTGCCCCCAAAAAAAACACCATCAAAATGTAAATCAGAAGTTCTAACAGTAGTAAAATCATATTTGAAATAAGAAGTAAAAGTAGTTTCAGCAACTGTCTGAAGGACATTGCCTCTGGTTGCATTGTTTGCTGGTGCCATCTTCTGCTGGTGGCCATGATGGAGATGGCCAAGTCGACAAGCCTCTGCAGCCTTTTCCGATCCTGTGCATCAGGGCCTCCAGACCAGATGGTGAGCAACCGGTCGGAATGGGCTGTAGAAATTTGCAAGAGTCTTCAGTGACATACAAAATCTCTTCAAACTCCATTCGCATACCTTCTTCACAATTGCATGACAGACTTCTGATAAAAATGGCACCTGCGTACAACTCTCCTTTGGTCGACATCTTCTGGATAAAAAAAATAAAACCATTTATTTCACTTCTGTTACTTCTTTTAAGTTTGCTTTTCATCTTGAATGTGTTTCTGGAACTGCTAGAGCCTGTAATTTCTGGTTTGGAGATCGATTGAGCTATCCAGCGCTTTGCTGTCTCTGAAAAGATACCAGGAAGAAGCGACCCCAAACCTCGAGGCAAAGAAACTGCAAGACAGGGCTGGTGGGATCACTCTGCACTCAAAGCAGAAGCATGTCAGGCCTATCACTGTGCCCGAAGTCTCTCTCTTTCGGTAATATTGGTGAACGTTACCGAGGCTTCTGTGTATGGATTCTGGACGACAACTTTTTTTTCCAGTCTTATGGTTTTCATATTCTGTGTTTTTGTCATTCTTTCTCATTGTTTTTTGTGGGGGGAGGGGATTTGGGTGCTGACATTCTTGTTGCATTTTGTACGGTGGGTGGGTGGGTGTTGATGATCGTCTCAGTGGGTTTGCTATTTGTCTCTGGGCTGATTCCCATGGTTTTCCTTTGTTCCGTGGCTATCCTGAGAAGGAGAATCTCAGAGTTGTATACTGCATACATACTTTCATAATAAATGAACCTTTTGAACCTTTGAACAGACCCTCTGAAATGTTGACACCCAGCAAATTGGCTCATTTGCTCAAATCAAAAAAATTCTGACTGCAGGTATAGAATTATATTTGAGTGCTTTAGGGTCCCACAGTTCCGTGCCAGCTCTGGAGCGTTCTGACTAGTTGGGTCATCTCCTGGTTTGGAAATGACAACGTACAGGATTATAAGAGAGGCTGCAGAGTGTTGTAGACTGAGCTAGCACCAATATCGGGCACATTAGAATCAGAATCAGTCACTATCACTGACATGACATGCAATATATGGTTCTGCATCAATGGTACATAGTAATTAAAAACGGAACTACAATACAATATTTATATTAAATAGTGCAAAAAGTGGGAGGTGAGACATAGGTACATCTCTACCAAAGGAGGTGCAAGGCAATCCTTCCCTCTGCTAGTCTGCAGGTCACCCTTGCGCAAGGTGTAGCACCTGTTTAGCCCTCCTACCCCCCACCCCCTATCAGGGTCACGTGAAGCCATGGGAGCAGGTGGTGGATGGTCGTATGAGCAGCTGGTGGCTATTGTCACAAGTCCTGGTTACGTGACCACTGACGCCAGGCAGACAATCTCTGTAGAGTATTGATAATGGCTGGGGTCACCCATCTTGTAACGACACTGCCCGGAAGAAGGCAATGGCAAACCACTTCTGTAGAAAAATTTGCCAAGAACGATCATGGTCACCATGATCGCCCAAGTCATATGACACGGCACATCATGGTGATGATGATGATAGTGCAAAAACAGAGCAAAGTATATACTGAGGTAGTGCTTATGGATTCACTGTGCGTTCAGAAATCTGAAATGTTGGATGTATGTCTTCAGGCTCCAGTACCTCCTCCCGATGGTAGCAATGAGAAGAGGGCATGTCCTGGGTGATGGTGGTCTTCAATGATGGATGCTGCCTTTCGAAGTTGTCCTTGATGCTGGTGAAGCTAGTGCCCATGATGGAGCTGGTGCCTATGATCATCAAGGCATGATGCCTTAAGAAGGCAACATCCATCAGGAAGGACCCTCACCATTTGGTACGTGGCCTTCAGGGAGGAGGTACAGGAGCCCAAACACCCACACTCAACGATTCAAGAACAGCTTTTTCCCCTCTGCCATCATATCTCTGAATGGTCAATGAACCCATGAGCAAATACTTCAAGCAACACACATAAAAGTTGCTGGTGAACGCAGCAGGCCAGGCAGCATCTCTAGGAAGAGGTGCAGTCGACGTTTCAGGCTGAGACCCTTCGTCAGGACTAACTGAAGGAAGAGTGAGTAAGGGATTTGAAAGTTGGAGGGGGAGGGGGAGATCCAAAATGATAGAAGACAGGAGGGGGAGGGATGGAGCCAAGAGCTGGACAGGTGATAGGCAAAAGGGATACGAGAGGATCATGAGACAGGAGGTCCAGGAAGAAAGACAAGGGGGGGAAGGACCCAGAGGATTGGCAAGGGGTATATTCAGAGGGACAGAGGGAGAAAAAGAAGAGTGAGAGAAAGAATGTGTGTATAAAAATAAGTAACAGATGGGGTACGAGGGGGAGGTGGGGCATTAGCGAAAGTTAGAGAAGTCGATGTTTATGCCATCAGGTTGGAGGCTACCCAGACGGATTATAAGGTGTTGTTCCTCCAACCTGAGTGTGGCTTCATCTTTACAGTACAGGAGGCCGTGGATAGACATGTCAGAATGGGAATGGGATGTGGAATTAAAATGTGTGGCCACTGGGAGATCCTGCTTTCTCTGGCGGACAGAGCGTAGATGTTCAGCAAAGCGGTCTCCCAGTCTGCGTCGGGTCTCGCCAATATATAAAAGGCCACATCGGGAGCACCGGACGCAGTATATCACCCCAGCTGACTCACAGGTGAAGTGTCGCCTCACCTGGAAGGACTGTTTGGGGCCCTGAATGGTGGTAAGGGAGGAAGTGTAAGGGCATGTGTAGCACTTGTTCCGCTTACACGGATAAGTGCCAGGAGGGAGATCAGTGGGGAGGGATGGGGGGGACGAATGGACAAGGGAGTCGCGTAGGGAGCGATCCCTGCGGAAAGCAGAGAGAGGTTGTTCCTGTTGTTGTTAGCAAGTACTTCATTATTCCTTTCTTGACCAATTTATTCACTTTTGTAATTCTGTAGCTTTGAACTGTACTGCTGCAGCAAAACAACAAACTTCACATAATCTAAATCAGCACATGCCCTCTTCGCATTACTACTGTTGGGGAGGAGGTACAGGAGCCTGAAGACACACACTCAGTGATTCAGGAACAGCTGCTTCCCTTCTGCCATCTGACTTCTGAACGAACAATGAAACCACAAACATACCTCATTCCTCTGGTTAAGATTATTACTGCTAATGCTGTAGGGCATTTCATTTTGTAGCTTTCTGTGGAAGCAGTGTGCACTGCTGATAGAGTTTGGGTTTCAGTTAAAGATAAGGGGCCGTGAAGTTCAACCTAGGAGTGCTGGGTCAGCCAATCAAAATGGTGGAATGGGAGAAGGTTCTAGAAAAAGCTGGATGGAGAGGATTCGTGACGGACACGAGTGTGGTTCGTGGTCTTTTGGCGAGCGATGCAGAGAGGAGAGGGTCGGGAGAGACAGCCGTAGGATTTGATCTGTTAGGAAGGCATGATTCGAAGGAGTCCAAGATGGGACGTTCTACCAGTGATCGGTGATGAGGGATTGGCGCCCTGAATAAGGGACACACCCAGCTTTCGGAAGATATGAGCTCCAACATGTGCATATTTAGTCTGGTTTTATTATAATGGGCCCTTTGATTTTTTTTTCCTTTTCCTTTTCCTCTTAATTGCTGTTTGTTAAAGTTGAAATCAGTAAATACACTTTCTTTATAATTGTATGCAATGTATGATCTGTTATTTCTTCATGGCAGATAATTACATGTGGGCAGTATTTACACAGCATTCACTCAAATCAGGGTTTCGTTAGTTGAAACATCCTAAACTTTCGGGTATGGTGGGACCCAAATCATACCAACATACACTAGACATACACTGCTTGAGAAAGGTGGTTTTCTCACCACGAAGTCCACTGGCTGTTAGCACAGCCAGCTAACGAGCTAACGTTCATACAGGCCCAGTGAGGGGGTTTCCCTCGATTTGGCATTTTCTCCCTTCCTTCTCAGTCCTGAGGAAGGATCTCGGCCCAAAACATCAACCCCATCATTCTGAGTGTATTACTTTGACTTCCAGCATCTGCAGATTTTCTCTTTTTTATGAGTCAACATTCTGATGGATGTATTGATACAGAAATATTGATAATTCCTAAGTCAGAGGAACTACACCATGAAGAATGTTGTTGAAGAATGTTGTTGAATGCTTTTCTAAGGACCATAAGACACAGGAAGAGAATAAGGTATTGGTATATTATTGTCACATGTACTGAGATACAGTGAAAAGCTTGTCTTACAGATCAGATCATTACACGATCTATTGAGATAGAATGATGTAAAACAATAACAAAGCAGAATAAAGTGTAAAGGTACAGAAAGACTGCAGTACAGATTAATGATAAAATGCAAGATGACGATGAGGTTGTTTGTGAGGACAAGAGGTCCATTCAAGTCTCTGATCACAGCAGGATAGGAGCTGCCCATGAGCCTGGTGGCACCATAAGACCATGAGATATAGGTGAAGAATTATGCCATTTGGTTCATCAAGTCTGCTCCACCATTTCATCATGGCTGATCCAATTTTCCTTTCAGCTCCAATCTCCTGCCTTCCCCTTGTATCCCTTCATACCCTGACCAATCAAGAATCTATCAACCTCTGCCTTAAATATACATAAAGACTTGGCCTCTGCAGCTGCCTGTGGTAAAGTATTCCACAGATTCACCTCTCTGTGACTAAGGAATTCTTCCTTATCTCCATTCTAAAAGGGCACCCTTCTATTCTGAGGATATGTCCCCTGGCCTTAGACTCTCGCACCATAGGACCAATAGTGTTCCACAGGGATCCATTCTGGAACCCTTCCTCTTTGTGAGTTTTATGAATGACCTGAATGAAGTAGATGTGTGGGTTAGTGGGTTTGCTGATGACACAAAGGTTGGGGGTGTTGTGGACGGCCTGGAGGGTTGTCAGAGGTTACAGCGGGACATCAATAGGATGCAGAACTGGGCTAAGAAGTGGCAGATGGACTTCAACCCAGGTAAGTGTGAAGTGGTTCATTTTGGTAGGTCCAATTTGAAGAGAAAATATAACATAAATGGTAAGACTCTTGGCAGTGTGGAGAATCTGAGAGATCTTGGGGTCCGTGCCAATAGGACATTCAAAGCTGCTACTCAGGTTGACAGTGTTGGCATTTATCAACCGTGGAGTTGAGTTCAAGAGCCGAGAGATAATGTTACAGCTATATAGGACCCTGGTCAGACCCCACTTGGAGTACTGTGCTCAGTTCTGGTCACCTCACTACAGGAAGTATGTGGATACTACAGGGAGAGCGCAGAGGAGATTTACAAGGATGTTGCCTGGATTGGGGAGCATGCCTTATGAGAATAGGTTGAGTGAACTGGGCCTTTTCTCCTTGGAGCCACGGAGGATGAGAGGTGACCTGATAGAGGTGTATAAGATGATGAGAGGCATTGATTGTGTGGATAGTCAGAGGCTTTTTCCCAGGGCTGAAATGGCTAACGTGTGGGGGCATAGTTTTAAGGTGCTTGGAAATAGGTACCGAGTGGATGTCAGGGGCAAGGTTTTCACACAGAGAGTGGTGGGTGCATGGAACACACTGCAGATGACAGTGGTGGAAGCGGATACAATAGGATCTTTTAAGATCTCCTTAGATAGGTACAAGAAGCTTAGAAAAATAGAGGGCTATGCACTAGGGAAATTCTAGGCAGTCTCTAGAGTAGGTTACATTGTGGGCACAATACTGTGGGCCACAGGGCCTGTAATGTGCTGTAAATTTCTATGTTCTATGAAACATCCTCTCCACATCCATTCTATCAAAGCCTTTCAACATTCGATAGGTTTCAATGAGGTCACCCCCCATTCTACTGAATTCCAGTGAATACTGGCCCAGAATCATCAAACGCTCTTCATATGACCAAGCCATTCAATCCTGGAATCATTTTCAAAACCTCCTTTAAACCCTCTGCAGTTTCAGTACGTCCTTTCTAAGATAAAGGGCCCAAAACTACTCACAATACTGCCAGTGAGGCCTCATCATTGCTTCATAAAGTTACAATATTACATTGTTGCTTTTATATTCTAGTCTTCGTGAAATGAATGCCAATATTGCATTTGCCTTCCTCACCACAGACTTAACCTGCAATTAACCTTCAGGAAATCCTGCACAAGGACTCCCAAGCCCCTTTGCACCTCAGTTTTTTGTATTTTCTCTCCATTTAGATAATTATCAACTCTTTCATTTCTTCTACCAAAGTGCATGACCCAACACAGCGTAGTGTGGAGTTTGGAGTCTGTCTTCAGTTGGGAGCAGCCCTCCCGTGTTCAACCAGCAGGACAGGCTGGATTGCCAGGAGCTGCACCATCAACTTGCATGTCACTCAGGGACTTGGACTACACGTGTTTTTCCTGCGTAATAGTGTGTGTGTGTGTGTGTGTGTGTGTGTGTGTGTGTGTGTGTGTGTGTGTGTGTGTGTGTGTGTGTGTGTGTGTGTGTGTGTGTGTGTGTGTACACACGCGCGTTTCTCTCTCTCACTATTTTGAATGCTTGTTATACACCTGACCCGCAGAGGAACGCTGTCTCGTTCAACTGTATCCATGTCTGGCCTGAATGATCATTAAACTTGATTTGATACTCGTCCTGACACTGTATTCCATCTGCCACTTCTTTGCCCATTCTCCTAGTCTGTCTATGTCCTCTCCGTTTCCTCAAAACTACCTGCCCCCTCCACCTAACTTCATATCATCTGCAAACTTTGCAGCAAAGCCATCAATTCCATCATCCAAATCACTGACATATGAAGTGAAAAGAATCAGTCCCAACACAGACCCCTATGGAACACCTCTTGTCACTGGCAGACAACCAGAAAAGGCCCCTTTGTTCTCACTCTTCGCCTCCTGCCAATCAGCTACTGCTTTATCCATGATAGAATCTTTCCTGTAATACCATGAGCTCATAGCTTGTTAAGCAGCCTCATGTGTGTCACCTTATCAAAGGCTCACTGAAAATCCAAGTACACAACATCAACCAATTCTACTTTGTCTTCCTGCTTGCTATTTCTTCAAAGAATTCCAACAGATTTGTCTGGCAAGATTTTCCCTTGAGGAAACCATGCTGACTATAGCCTATTTTATCATGTGCCTCCATCCTTAATAATCGACTCCAATATCTTCCCAACTACTAAGGTCATACTAACTGGCCTATAGTTTCTTTTCTTCTGCCTCTCTCCCTTCTTGGAGTGATATTTGCAATTTTCCAGTCATCCAGAATCTTGTGATTCTTGAAAGATCGTTTCTAATGCCTTCAACCAACTCATTCAGAACTCTGGGGTGTATACCATCTGGTCTAGTTGACTTACCTAACTTCAGACCTTTCTGTTTCCTAAGAACCTTCTCGCTAGTTATGGTAACTACTCACACTTCATGACCCCTGACACCTGGAACTTCTACCATACTGCTGGTGTCTTCCACAGTGAAGACTGAAGTAAAATACTTATTCAGTTCATCCGCTATTTCAATGTCCCCCATTACTACCTCTCCAGCATCTTTTTCCAGTGGTCCAATATCCACTCTCACCTCTCTTTTACACTTTACAGTGCCTATAAAAAGTATTCATGCCCCTTGGAAGTGTTCATGTTCTATTCTTTTATAACATTGAATCACAGTGGATTTAATTTGGCTTTTTTTGACGCTGATCAACAGAAAAAGACTCTTGCATTTCAAAGTGAAAATAGATCTCTGCAAAGTTATCTAAATTAATTACAAATATAAAACACAATATAATTGACTGCATAAGTATTCAGCCCCCTTTACTCATCACTGGTGCAGCCAATTTGTTCTAGAAGTCCAATATTTAGAAGATACTTTCCATTCCCATACAGGCAATTTTGGCTGATAACAACCTACAAAGTTACATAAATAATATTGACAACCCATGCGTGAAATGGACTCTTAAAATATGAAAAACTTTTATAAAAGAATATAAACTAGAGAGAGACATTGCAATTTTTAAATGGTGTGCATATGACTCGGATTTTACGCTGAATAAACTGGATGCTAGATTGAAGGACTGGACAGCTAAAGGAATAACAGCTATTTGCAATATAATGAAAGAAGGAACACTGTTCAGTTCTGAAATGTTCAAAGAGAAACACCTGTTAGAAAAACAAGACTTTTACTGTTATTTACAGATGCAACAGTATGTTAATAGGATGGTTAAAAATGTAACCAAGGCAAGTACATGTCTGATAGAGATATTTAGAAAAGCATATAATTCAGACAACGGTAGTAGAATCATTTCATAATTTCGTGTATAAGGGTTTGTCAAATCTTAAAACACATTTGACTTTATACATTAAAACAAAATGGGAGAAGGAAGGAGGGATAATTATATCTGAGGAAGACTGGACAATAATATGGAGGTATCAATGGAAGTGTACTGGTTCACAGAAATGGAGGGAGATCGGGTGGAAAATCTTGATAAGATATTTTATTACACCCTCTCAGAAATCCCATTATGATAGTAACCCCCCTGTTTGCTGGAGAAATTGTGGAAATCAAAATGTAAATCATTAATCATATTTCCTGGGATTGCTCTGTTATCAAAGACTATTGGAGTGGGATATACAATGCCCTATATCTTTAAATGTGAAATACCCTTAGAAGGTAAGACCATATATTTTGGGTACAGTATATACCTCAAGAATGGTTGAAAAGAGATAAATATTTAATGAATATACTGCTGGTGGCTGGTAAAAAGACCCTTACCAGGAAATGGTTATCACAGGAGAGCCCAACTTTAAATGTATGGATGGAAATTACAATGGATGTTTACAAACTGGAGAAAATAACAGCATCTGTTAATCATAAGTTGGAACAATTTTATTCATACTGGAAAAAAATGGTTTAACTACATAACATCTCATAGGCCTGATTTTATTCTCACAAGTCAATGAATATGTTCTAAAAAAAATCACTCCCTACTCTATACATAGTTTTCTTCTTTCAATTATTCTTTCTTTCCTCTCCTTTCTATAAGTGTATACCTCAGATAAATATTATGTGGAGATTTGTGACAAATACAATTATATGATATATATGTACAGTATCTGAAATACATCTTATGGAAATGCTTGTTTGTTGAAATACAATAAAAAATAAATTACAAAAAAAAAGACCAATATTTCGTTAAATGGAGATCACCTGTGTGCAGTCAAAGTGTTTCAATTGATTGTATTAAAAATACACCAGTATCTGGAGGGTCAGTATCCTAGCAAAAACTACACCATGAAGACAAAAGAATACTCCAAGCAACTCCACAAAAAAGTAATTGAAAAACACAAGTCAGGAGATGGATACAAGAAAATTTGCAAGTCATTGAATAGCCCTTGGAGTACAGTTAAGTCAATTAACAAAAACCAGAAAGAATATGGCACAACTGTAAATCTGCCTAGAGCAGGCCATTCTCAAAAACTGAGTGACCGTATAAGCGGACAAGTGAGGGAGGCTTTACAAGCTTCAGTGGCTGAGATGGGAGAGACTGTGCTAACAACAACTGTTGCCCGGGTGCTTCACCAGGCGCAGCTTTACGGGAGAGTGGCAAAGAGAAAGCCACTGTTGAAAAACACTCAGCTAGAGTTTACCAGAAGGCATGTGGGAGACTTTGAAGTCAGATGGAAGAATGTTCTATGTATGTTGAAACCAAAATTGAGCTTTCTGCCCATAGATTAAAAGCGTAAGACAAACACTGCACGGCATCAAAAATGCACCATGCCTGCTGTGAAGCATGGTAGTGGCTGCATCATGCTGTGGGGATGCTTCACTGCGGCAGGTCTGGAAGGCTTGTGAAGGTAGAGGGTAAAATGAATGTAGCAAAATACAGAGGAATCCTGGAAGAAAATCTGATGCAGTGTGCAAGAGAACTGCGACTTGGGAGATGATTTGTTTTCCAGCAAGACAATGACCAAAGCTACACAGGAATAGCTTTAAAAACAACAAAGTTAATGTCCTGGAGTAGCCAGAACAATTCAATTGAGAATTTGTGGCTGGACTTGAAAAGTGCTGTTCACTCACGATCCCCATGCAATCTGACAGAGCTTGAGCAGGTTTGTAAAGAAGAATGGGGAAAAATTGCAGTGTCCAGATGTGCAAAGCTGATAGAGACCTATCCACACAGACTCAAGGCTGTAATTTCTGACAAAGGTGCATCTACTAAATACTGACTTGAAGGGAGCGAATACTAATGCAATCCATTATTTTGTGTTTTATATTCATAATTAGTTTAGATCACTTTGTAGAGATCTGTTTTCACTTTGAGATGAAAGTCTTTTTCTGTTGTTTGTGTCAAAAAAGCCAAGTTACATTAGCTATAATTCAATGTTATAAAACATGAAAACTTAATGACTTTTTCAGTTGCCTTCTGTTGGTTTTTAAAAGCTTCCCAATCCTCTAACTTCCCACTAATTTTTGCTCTATTATATGCCCTCTCTTTGGCTTTCATTTCTCTTTAGCTTTGACGGTTGCGTCATCTTACCTTTAGAATACTTTTCTCCTCTTTGGTATGGATATATCCCGTGCCTTGAATTGCATCCAGAAATTCCAGTTATTGCTGCTCTGCCGTCATCCCAGACAGTGTTCTTTTCCAATCAATTCCATCCAAATCCTCTCTCGTGCTTCTGTTATTCCCTTTACTCCACTGAAATACTGATACTTCTGACTTTAGCTTCTCCTTTTCAAATTTCAGAGTGAATTTCATTGTATTATGATCACCCTCCCTGAGGCGTTCTTTTTCTTTAAGCTCAATTCTGAGTCCTTGCACAACACCCAATACAGAATAGCTGATCCCTTAGTGGGCTCAACCACAAGCTGCTCTAAAAAGTCATCTCATAGGCTCTCTAGAAATTCCCCCTCCTGGAACCCAGCATATTCCCAATCTACCTGGATATTGAAGTCCCCCCATGACTATTGTAACATTGCCAATTTTTCACATCTCCCATTGTAATTGGTAGGCCACATCCTTACTACTGTTTGGAGATCTGAATACAACTCTCACCAAGGTATCTTTACCCTTGCAGTTCCTTAGCTCTGTCAACAATGATTCAACACCTTCCGACCCTGTATCACCCCCTTCTAATGATTTTATTTCATTTTTTACCAACAAGGCAACACTGCCCGTCTGCCCTTCTGCCTGTCCTTTCGATACAACGTGCGTCCTTGGGCATTCAGCTCCTAGCTATAATCTTCTTTCAGCCATGATTCAGTGATGCCTACATCATATCTTCATATCTGCCCATCTGTAGCTTGTGCTGCAAGTTCATCTACCTTATTCCATATACTGCATGCATTCAAATACAACACCTTCACTCTTCTATTCACCTTTTTGAACTTTGTCCGCCTTTTACATTGCAACTCCTGTCGACTCCTTTTGCGCTATCAACAGCTTCTCATCACTTCCAATTTCTTCTGTTTGTAAACCAGATACCTCATCGTCAGCACTGTTGCCTGGCTTCCTATGATACTTCTTGCATTGAAATATATGCATCTCAGGGCACTAGCTGCACCCTGCTCGACCTTCCGATTCCTAACTCTGTCTGAAGTCTTTCCAGCATCTCCACTAACTGTCCTGGCACTCTGGTTCCCATCCCCCTGCAACTCTAGTTTAAACCTCACCATCCAACATTAACAAACCTTCCCACTAGACTATTAGTTCCCTTTCAGTTCAGGTGCAAACCGTCCCTTCTGTACAGGTCCCACCTTTCCTGGAAAAGAGCCCAATGATCCAAAAATCTTCAGCTCTCCCTCCTACACCAGCTCCTTAGTCATGTATTAAACTGTATAGTCTTCCTAGTTCTCACATGACATGGGCAGGAATCCTGAGATCACAACCCCAATCCTGCTCTAACTTGGCATCTAACTCCCTGAACTCCCTATGCAGAACCTCATCACTTGTCCTACCCATGTAATTGGTATCTACAAAGACCACAACTTCTGGCTGTTCTCCCTCCCACTTAAGAATGCTATGGACTCAATCCAAGATAACCCAGATCCTGGCACCCTGGAGGCCACATACCGTTAGGGAATCTTGTTCTCGCCCACAGTACCTCCTGTCCATTCCCCTAACTAACAAATCCCTATCACCAGACTGTGTCTCCTCTTCTCCCCACTTCCCTTCTGAATCACAGAGACAGACTCAGTGCCAGATACCCAACCACTGTCACTTCCCTCTGTTTGGTCATTTGGTCATCCCCTACACCTCTTCTTCCCCCCCCCCCAAACCCCCCAGTAACCAAAGTGATATACCTGTTGTTGAGAGGGATGGCCACAGGGGTACTCTGCACTGGTTCCTTAACTCTTTTCCCCTTCCTGGCTGTCACCCAGTTTCCTGTGTCCTGCACCTTGAATGTAACTACCTCTCTATATGTCCTATCTATCACCCCTTCAGCCTCCCGCATGACCCGGAGTTCATTCAGTTCCAGCTCCAACTCCTTAAAGCAGTTTGTTAGAAGCTGCAGCTGGATGCACTTCTCGCAGTTGTAGTCAGGGACACTGGAGGTCTCCCTCCCTTCCCACATCCCAGAAAAGGAGCAATCACTATCCTGCCTGACATCTCTACTGTCCTAGCTGAGCAGGTGTAAAGAAGAGAAGGTAAAATACTTAAGCTTTTCTTTCCTTTGCTTTCTCTGAGTGAAGTGTCTCTTCACTGAAGCCTCAGAGCTAAAGCTTTAGGATCACTGCTCTGACTCTGTCCACTCAGATGATGGCCGCTGCACTTGCCCCTGCCTTCCATTAATTTGTCCTTACTAATCAATCCCAACACCAACTGGTTGCTGGTCAAAGCTCTATTACACTGCCACAATCCACTCCTGCCTCTTATTATCGGGCAGAGGACCTGATTGAAGGGTCTTGGCCTGAAATGTCGACTGCACCTCTTCCTAGAGATGCTGCCTGGCCTGCTGCGTTCACCAGCAACTTTGATGTGTGTTGCTTGAATTTCCAGCATCTGCAGAATTCCTGTTGTTTGGACCTGATTGAAGACCCCTTCTCTCCAAATGTCCGATGTCCGGATTTTTCACTGGTCAAAGCAAAGCAGTTGCCTTACCAAGCCATTATCTATCCAGACAGAAAGCTTTCTGTCATACATAGCTAAATCTGCGAGATGCCGAATTTCTTTAGCCATCTGAGGAAACAGATATTGGTGAATCTTCTTGGCCTTAACATCAACGTGGTCGGGCCAGGACAGTCCTGGGAACCCGAGGCTCTTAACCCTCTCAAACTCAACACCGTTGGTGTAGACAAGAATGTGTGCACCACCCCCTCCTACCTGAAGCCAATGACCAGCTCTTTTGTTTTGTTGATAGTGAGGGGAAGGTTGTTGTCATAACACCTTGTAACTAAGCTCTTTATCTCCTTCCTGTGCACTGACTCATTGTTATTTGAGATACAGTCCACTCTGGTGATATCATCTGCAAACTTGTAGATGGAGCTGGAGCAGAATCTGGCCAGACAGTCGTGAGTGTACAGGGAGTAGAGCAGGGGGCTGATCACCAGTGTATAGTAAGCTGTATGTTACTATTACAAACCCCATTACCAGAAAAGTTGGAATATTTTCCAAAATGCAATAAAAACAAAAATCTGTGATATGTTAAATTCACATGAACTTTTATTTAACTGACAAAAGTACAAAGAAAAGATTTTCAATAGTTTTACTGACCAACTTAATTGTATTTTGTAAATATATGCAAATTTAGAATTTGATGGCTGCAACACACTCAACAAAAGTTGGGACAGAGTTAAAATAAGATTGAAAAGTGCACAGAATATTCAAGTAACACCGGTTTGGAAGACTCCACATTAAGCAGGCTAATTGGTAGCAGGTGAGGTATCATGACCGTGTATAAAAGTAGCGTCCATCAAAGTCTCAGTCTTTGCAAGCAAGGATGGGTCGTGGCTCACCCCTTTGTGCCAAAATTCGTGAGAGAATTGTTAGTCAGTTCAAAAGGAACATTTCTCAATGCAAGATTGCAGAGAATTTAGGTCTTTCAACATCTACAGTACATAATATTTTGAAAAGATTCAGAGAATTCAGAGACATCTCAGTGCGTAAAGGACAAGGTCGGAAACCACTGTTGAATGCGCGTGATCTTCGAGCCCTCAGGCGACACTGCCTAAGAAACCATCATGCTACTGTGACAATTATAGCCACCTGGGCTCCGGGGTACTTCGGAAAACCATTGTCACTCAACAGTCTGTCGCTGCATCCAGAAATGCAACTTGAAACTGTATTACGCAAGGAGGAAGCCATACATCAACTCTATGCAGAAACGCCGGCGAGTTCTCTGGGCCTGAGCTCATCTCAGATGGACCAAAAGACTGTGGAACAGTGTACCGTGGTCAGATGAGTCCACATTTCAGCTAGTTTTCAGAAAAAACGGGCGTTGAGTTCTCCATGCCAAAGATGAAAACAACCATCCAGATTGTTATCAGCGAAAGGTGCAAAAGCCAGCATCTGTGATGGTATGGGGGTGCATCAGTGCCCATGGCATGGGTAAGTTGCATGTATGTGAAGGTACCATTGACTCTGAGGTGTCTGTTAGGATTTTAGAGAGACATATGTTGCCATCAAGGCAACGTCTCTTCCCCGGACGTCCATGATTGTTTCAGCAGGACAATGCCAGACCACATTCTGCACGGGCTACAACAGCATGGCTTTGTAGACACAGAGTGCGTGTGCTTGACTGGCCTGCTGCCAGTCCAGATCTATCTCCTATTGAAAATGTATGGTGCATCATGAAGAGGAGAATCAGACAACAGAGACCACGGACTGTTGAGCAGCTGAAGTCTTATATCAAGCAAGAATGGACAAAATTTCCAATTGCAAATCTACTACAATTAGTATCCTCAGTTCCAAAACGATTAAAAAGTGTTATTTAAAGGAAAGGTGATGTAACACAATGGTAAACATGCCTCTGTCCCAACTTTTGTTGAGTGTGTTGCAGCCATCAAATTCTAAATTTGTGTATGTTTACAAAATACAATTAAGTTGGTCAGTAAAACTATTGAAAATCTTTTCTTTGTACTTCTGTCAGTTAAATAAAGGTTCACGTGAATTAACATATCACAGATTTTTGTTTTTATTGCATTTTGGAAAATATCCCAACTTTTCTGGAAATGGGGTTTGTAAGTAGTGATGTAGAATAGGAGTGTAGCAGGCTGAGGAGTGATCTTATAGAGATATGAGAGGGGCAGAGACAGTGCGAATGCACCCAGAGGCTGGGAAATAGAGATCTAGAGAGCATAGGTTTAAGGTGAGAGGGGAGAGATGTAATAGGAACCTGAGGGTCAATGTTTTCTCACAGAGGCAGGTCAGTGTATGGAACGGGCTGCCAGAGGAAGTGGTTGAGGCAGGTACATTGGACGTGTACATGGATCGGAAGGTTTCGAGCAGAGATTCCCAACCTGGGGTCCACAGACCCTTTGCTTAATGGCATGAGTCCACAGCGTAAAACAAAATTGGAATCCCCGGTTTAGAGGGATGTTGGTCAAATGTGGGCAAATGGACCCAACTTAGATGTAAATCTTGGTCAGCATGGACTGGTTGGAGCGAAGAGCCTGTTGCAGTACTGTACAACTTGATAACTTAACCTAGGATAAGAAGACCATAAGACATAGGAGCAGATTTAGGCCATTGGGCCCATCAAGTCTGTTCTGTCATTCCATCAAGGCTCATTTTTTATCCTTCAACCCCATTCTCCTGCCTTCTCCCCACAATCTTTAATGTCCTTACTAATCAAGAACCTATCAAACTCCACTTTAAGTATACCCAATGACTGCCCTCCACAGCCTTCTGTGCCCATGAATTCCACAGATTTACCACCCTCTGGCTCAAGAAATTCCTCCTCATTTTTGTTCTAAAGGGATGTCCTAGTATTCTGAGATTCCCTCTGATTCTAGACTTCCCCATTATAGGAAACATCCTCTCCACATCCACTCTATCTATGCTTTTCAATATTTGATATTGAAAATGAGATCTTCCCCTCATTCCTCTGGACTCTAGCAAGTATAGGCCCAGAGCCATCAAACATTCCTCCTTATGTTAACCCTTTCACTCCAGGATTATTCTACCGAACCTCCTTTGGACTCACTCCAATGCCAACACATCCTTTCTTATAAAAAGGAACCCACAACTGCTTCCATACTCCAAATGCGGTCTGACCAATGACTCAGGAATTTCACAGCAACCTGAGGGACAACTTTTTCAATACATATGGAACGAGCTGCCAGAGGAAGTATTTGAGGCAGGTTCAGTAACATTTGAAAGACACTTGGACAGGACGTGCATAGGAAAAGTTGTAAACAGAGGTTCTTAACCAGGATCCACAGACCTCTCGGGGTCTTTATTTTCACTGACCTCAGCTGAAATTTAGCATATCCTTCCATTAAGAATGTAGGCAACTAACCACAGCACTATTAGCAGTTCCATGTTGCAGTGTCACTGAACTTGGCAATTGGTTTGCAGACATTTCATCACCAAGAGGTAGCCAATCACTACCGAAGCAAGCGAACGGGGGCCTATATAAATGCAAGCACTCGCAGAGAGAAACACCAACAACTGCACACTAAAGGTGTCTCCTCAACTGGTGATTAAATGTCTACAAGCCAATTACCAAGCTTGGCGAATATCGCAAAAATCAAACACCTCAAACTTAGCTACCAACATCCACCACCATCCTGAAGTATTAGCAGTACCTGAGACTTTGGCTTTAATTCCATTTGCAACAACATATCTTTGTGAATCAGGATTTTCAACATGTGTAATCATTAAAACACAAAAAATCTAAATCGATTGAGTCCTACATGACATGCACGTTGCTTTGTCAAAGACCAGCCCACAATTTAATGCTCTCACTCAAGCCGAGCAACAACAGCCGTTAAAAATTAAAAAAAATGATTTTAGCTCGACTGTTTTAATATAGTCCTATTATTTAATGCATTAGTAAAGAAATGTTTTTTTTAATATTTTGATAACTATTTCAATATAACTGATTTCTTTTATAATCCTATGGATTTTATTTTGTACATTTCAATATATTATTTTGAGAAGGGGTAAGCAGGCTGCACCGGACTGGCAAAGGGGTCCATAGAAAAAAAATGGTTGAAACCCCCGGTTTATTTATTTATTGAGATACAGCACGGAACAGGCCCATTGCACCTTTGAGCTACACTGCCCAGCAATCCCCTGATTTAACCCTAGCCTAATCATGGGACAGTTTACAATGACCAATTAACCTATCAACTAGTAGACCTTCGGACTGTGGGGGGAAACCGGACCACCCGGAGGAAACCCAAGCAGTCACGGGAAGAACATACAAACTCCTTACAGGCAGTGGTGGGAATTGAACCTGGGTCACCTGTACTGTAAAGTGTTGCACTAACCACTACACTACCATGCCGCCCCATTTAGAGTGTGGGCAAATGGGTCGATCTTCAGTGCAAATCTTGGTCAGCACAAACTGGTTGGGCTGAAGGGCTGTTTCGGAGCTTGATAATTTAACCTGAGATTAAACCATGGAGAGTAATAAATCGTCAATGTTTTGGGCTGAGAACCTTCAACAGGCCTCAGCCTGAAACATCGGCTGTTTAGCCCTCTCCATTGACGCGGCCTGACCTGCTGAGTTCCTCCAGCAATCTGCATGTGTGTTACTCTGCATTTCCACCACATGCAGAATCTCATTGTGTTTATAATCAGCAAACCTGTTCCAACTTTAAAAGGCACGTTGCAAGTGGAAACATCTTTTTCATTCTATCAGTACAGAGGCAGCCAGAGAGTGTCTGTTGCCTGGTAGATCTCTGAAACAATACAACTCATTGTCCAAAGTGCACCAGGCAGCTTTATACACAGAAACACTTGTAACCTGAGAAAACAGACTGCTCCCAATAAAAGGATTGTGTGCCAATATAATCAAAAAGAAGGCGAGATTAACCAAACATTTAGACTGCAGAAGCAGTGGAGAATCTTTTCTGAAGGTATTAACATCCTGACACTAACATAGACTACCACAAGCAGAATTATTTGTTATCCCTCATTATTACAGGGAATCAACCTTTGTACAGATCTTGACTCTGTACACAGTGCGGCATCACCCAGCCAACGACCATTATTCCGCTCCGTCCACAACAGGCAGGTTTTCCCAGCAGCCCCCCACTTTAATTCTACTCCCCATTCCCATTCCAGCATGTCAGTCCATGGTCTCCGAGTCCTCCACTGCCACAATGAGGCAAGACTAAAGCCGGAGCAGCAACACCACATAATCCATCTGGGTAGCCTCCAACCTGATGGCATGAACATCGATTTCTCCAACTTTCTCCCATTACCCTTTCCCTCTTCTTCAGTTCCCCATTCTGGTTACCTTCTTAACTCATCTCTTTTCTGCACCTGACCATCACCTCTCTCTGGTTCCCCTCCTCCTTCCCTTTCTCCCAAGGTCCACTCTCTTCTCCTATCAGATTCCTTCTTCTTCAGCCCTCTTCCTCTTCCCCCTATCACCTCCTGCTTCTAACTTCATCCTCCCTCCCCCACCCACCCATCTTTCCCTTCACCTGGTCTCGCCTATCATCTGCCAGCTTGTACTCCTGCCCTCCCCACCCTCGTATTCTGGCTTCTACCCTCCACTCCCCTTCTTTCCACTCTGCCAGCATGACAGCACATCCTTCTGGTGGCAATGCAACACAGCCTTCTCCTGATATCACAAGCCACCCCTCACCATCCAAATCCACAATGTAAACTGCTCTTGGTATTTTAGTCACAGAAGTTATTGCAACATGTGAAATGATTCATTTTGGAAGGTTGAATTTGAAGGCAAATTCAACTCTGGGAAAGGCACTTGGAGATAGAACAACAGGTGGCTATGGGGAAAGGAAGGGTTAGGTTGATCTTAGAGTAGGTTAAAAGGTTGGCACAAGATTGTGGGCCGAATGGCCTGTACTGTGCTACAGTGTTCTATGTTCTATGGACCCTGTACATCAAGATAATCTTATCGATGTAAAATTATAGTATATTTGAAATCAATAACATTAGGATGGATTGCTTTCATCATGATTCTGTACACCCACTGGAAAGGCCAAAGGCAAAGTATGGAGGTTAATAGCTCAGCTGTGTGTTATGACATCTCTTAGAGTACAGACAACCTGGTAACCTCCCCGATCAATCAGCCTTCAGGACCGCACTGCTGTAGGAGGATGACTTTCATTAAGTTACTTATCAGGAAGAGACAGAAGCATGTAAGGCATTAGAAGGGACCAATAAGACAAAATAAGAGCACAAGTATAAAATGGGTCGCCATGGTAAGGTCGCGGTTACAGCACCAGCAATCTGCAAGCTGGGTTCAGCACCCGCCACTGGCTGCTAGGAGCTTGTATGTCCTCCCGGTTCCCTCCGGGTGCTCCGGAAGTGACTTGTGGGTATGCTATGTTCATTCAAGATTGCCTAATGTCATTTTCTGTTCACAAGTATAAAGGAGAATGATATAATTGTTACTCCAGATCTGATTGATTTCATATGTATATGAAATATGAGAGTTTTGTCAATGTGGAGCGGAGAGCAAGTTTGTAAATCTGTCGAGAGCAGATGATGTTGGGAATGGCGGGGGACAGATGGCAGGGAAGGAGTGCCAGGGACGTGGATGGCGGGGGGGGCAGGGGTATGGAGGGCTATGATCACGTGCAGGTTGGGGAGACTAGGCAGACTAATAGTTCGGCAGTAGTTGGACCGAATGGCCTGTTTCTGTGTTGCAGTGTTCTCTGACTCGATGACTAATAAAGTATTACAGTTGTTTGTAGGGTTGTTCGCCGAGCCTATGGGTTGGGTCACAAATGTTTCGTCACCAGTTGAGGTGACAACATCAGTGTGCAACTGAGTGCTGTTTCTGGGGAGCGCTCTCGTTTATGCTGGTCTGACTCATTGTTCTGATTGGTCGGCAGGGTCACTGCCAACTGGATAGCCGTGTGATCTCTGCCGGCCCGTACCACGTTTATCGGTCGTTGTGAGCGCTGGTTCCTCAGGAGTTGGCAGCTGATCCCTCAGCCTGATCCTGCTGGCGCATAGGTGTGTAAGTTGTGTCCAGTTCAGTGTGCTTGTTACAGAGTCCTCCGCTGAGAACTACTTGCAGTTACAGTGTTACAGATACAGAGGAGGTGTAGTGCAGGTACACAAACTATGAGGGTCATGATGAGACAGACTGAGAGATGAAGAGTTCTGATAACAGTGGGGTAGAAGCTGTCCTTGGATGGAGAAACGGGTTTTTGTAGCTTCTGCCAATGGGAGAGAGGAGAGAGGTGAGAGGTGGCATGATAGTATATCAGTAAACGTTACAGCACCAGTGACCAGCGATGGGCAATTCCTGCCACTTCCAAGAAAAGGAGGGTGAGCTGCCTCAATCACTATCACACAGGGGCACTCACATCTACGGAGATGAAGTGCTTTGAGAGGCCGGTCATGGCTCGACTCAACCTGCCTGGACCCACTGCAATTTGCCTATCACCACCTTAGGTCCACAGCGGATGCTCTCACACTGGCTCTCCACTCTGCCTTAGATCACCTGAACATCTACGTCAGGCTGCTGTTTATGGATCGCGGCTCAGCGTTCAACACAATCATACTCTCAGTTCTAACCAACAAGCTCAGAAACCTGAGTCTCTGTATCTCCCTCGGCAACTGGATCCTTGACTTCCTCACCATAAGACCACAGTCTATGCGGATTGGAAATACTGTAACATCTCCTCACTGACGATGAACAGTGACAGTGGTGCACTCAGAGATGTGTGCTTGGCCCACCACTCTACTCTCTTTACAAAGGCAACCATGTGACTAGGCACAGCTCAATGCCACCTAGCAATTTTCCAACAATGCAATTATTGTTGGCTGAATTTTAAATGGGGATGAGGGGGCATACAGCAAGGAGACAGATCAGCTGGTTGAGTGATGTCACAGCAACAACCTTGTACTCAACATCAGTCAGACCGAGGAATTGATTGTGGACTTCAGGAAGGGAAAGTCAAAGGAACACACACCAGTTCTCATCAAGGGATCAGAAATGGAAAGGGTGAGCAATTTCAGTTCCTGTGTGTCAGGATATCTCTGAGTATCTATCCTCGGACCAAAATATTGATGCAATTGTAAAGAATGCACGATAGTGTCTACATTTCATTAGGAGTTTGTGGAGAATTGGTATGTCACCAGAGATACTTGGAAATTCCAACAGATGTATCATGGAGAACATTCTAACTGGTTGCATCACCGTCTGGTATGGAGGGGCCACTGCACAGGATCAGAAAAGGCTGCAGAAAAGTCGTAAACGCAGCCAGCTTAATCATAGGCACCAGCCTCCCCAGCATCGAGAACACCTTCAAAACGTGATGCTTCAAAAAGGCGGCAGCCATCATTAAGGACCCCCGTCACCCAGCACATGCCCTCTTCTCCTTGCTATGATCAAGGTGGAGGTGCAGGAGCCTGAAGACAATTTAAGACACTCAACAATTTAATAAGAGCTTCTTGCCCCCTGCCAACAGATTTCTCAATGAACAGTGAACCATGAACACTACCGCACTATTTTCCCTCTCTTTTTGCACTATGTATTTAAATTTTAATATACTTCTTTTTGTAATATATTTTTATTATTATGTATCGCAGTGTACTGCTGCCAGAAAGACAACAACCTTCACAACATATGCCAGTGACAGTAAGCCTGATTCTGAATCTGTCTGTAAGGAGTTGGTTTGTTCTCCCCATGACTGAGTGAGTCTCCTCCGCATAGTCTGGTTTCTTCTGTTACAGTAACAGAGGAAATGCAGTGTGGGACGACAAAAAGCCGCAAGATCATAATGAGCTATGGCGAGGACAAGGCTCCATCATGTCGCACTGGGGAAACGTGATTACAGCAGTGGAAAATCTGTGCTTGAACCTGGTGGCATCTGCTTCCAGGCTTTTGTATCTTCTGTCCGACAGGAGGGTGGAGAAGAGAGAATATCTGGGATGGGAGGGATCCTTGTTAATAGAGACACAAGATTGTGGACAGACAGAGTCACAGAACACTAGCACATCTAGTCTGTACAGAACTATTACTCTGCTTAGTCCCATCAGCCTGCACTAGAACCATAGCCTTCCGTACCCCTCCCATCCACTTACCTATCCAAACTTGAATTAAATGATGAAATCGACCCTGCATCCACCTCTTGCCCATTGCACACTTTCATCACCCTCTGCATGAAGAGCTTCCCCCCACATGTCCCCCTTTCGCTACCATGCTGCCCATAAGACCTGACCTACCCCAGACACACTCTTTTTCCTCTCTCCCATCGAGAAGGCACTGGGATCTGAAGCAATCACACAAACTGCGAGAGGAACTCAGCAGATCTGTGGAGGGAAATGGACAGATGACATTTTGGGAAGAGCCCCTTTGACACGACCTAGCTGACAATTTGGATCTGCAAGGGCCTGAAACAAAAACATAGCCTCTCGATTGCCCTCCATAGATGCCGGCTGACCCATTGAGCTCCTCCAGCAATTTTTTTGTGCCTTGGTAATGCTGACTACTTCCCCGAATGTTTTCATTGTACCTTTACCTCACTGTTCCAGTGCACTTGGCAATAAGCTTGACGGGACTTGAAAATGTTGGAACAGTTCTTGATGAAGTTATTCAGAAGTGATTGTTAGGATGTCTTCCAAGAAGGGGGATGAAAACAAAGAGACGAAAAACAATGACTGTGAAACAATAATTCAGAGTTAATCCTTACCTGACAAACCCAACTGAGACAAACTTGCTAATGGTGTGGGTGGAAATGGTGTTCAACGTGCTGTTCCACAGCTCAGCCGGAACATAGAAGACGTGAAGTTCTAAGACCTGAAAGAGTTCATTACCGTAGGCATGTAAATCCATACAAGTGCAACGTCAGAATCACTCAGAGGTCACTCCTGTGTCAGATTTGTGAATGGACAAGTAACCCCTGTACACTACTTTATCCACTTCTTGCTCTCTTTTTCACTGACTTATTTATTTTTTATATATTTTTCTCTGTGTAATTTTTATCAGGTATTGCAAAGTACTGATACAAAAAATGAGTGCCTAAGACTTTTGCACAGTACTTTGTCAATGAGGAGCAGAGAGTGAGTTTGAAAATCTAGCAGCAACAAAGGATGTTGGGAATGGCACAGGTGGAGTGCCATAGGAGGGGTGTGGGACAGTTGGCAGAGAAGTGCCAGCAACGAGGGCTGGGGATAGCGCGGGTGCAGACACCCAGCCCTGAGACACTAAATAAGGTCATTCGATTCCAAACAATTGATTTATTGATCCTTACAGAACATCTCTCTGGTGCTTCCCGCTCCCTCCCCTCTTCCTTCCCCATATCCCAACCATGATTCCCCTCTCTCTGCTGCCTTCCCACTCTCAGTCCACCGTAGAGACCCGTATCAGAATCAGGTTTATCATCACTCATGTGTCATGAAATTTGCTTTTTTTTGAGGCAGCAGTACAGTGTAATATATATATTAGATTATGAGAACACTCAGTCCTCTTTTATTGTCATTTAGAAATGCATACATGCATTGAGAAATGATACAATGTTTCTCCGGAGTAATATCACAGAAAACAGGACAAACCAAAGACTAACACTGACAGAACCACATAATTATAACATATAGTTACAGCAGTGCAAAGCAATACCATAATTTGATGAAGAACAAACCATGGGCACGGTAAATAAAGTCTCACAGTCCCCGAGTCGATCGACTCCCGAGTTTCTGATAGCAGGCGGCAAAAGGGAGAAACTCCCTGCCATAAACCTCCAGGCACTGTCAACTTGCCGATGCCTTGGAAGCAGCCAACCACAGCCGACCCTGAGTCCATCCGTCCAAAACATTCGAGCTTCCGACCAGCCCCTCCGATACAGCCTCCCGAGCGCCATCCTCTGCCGAGCGCCTTCCACCTCGCCCCAGCCGCTGAAACAAGCAAAGCTGAGGATTTCAGGGCCTTCTGCTCTGGAGATTCCAGTTACCACACAGTAGCAGCGGCAGCGAGGCGGGCATACACATACAATTAGTCACACAGATATATACGTTAGGATCATGTGAAACCATGGGAGCAGATAGTTGTACAAACAGCTGGTGCATATCACAAGTCCAGGTTATGCGACCACTGACACCAGGCAGACAATCTCTGAAGAGTATTGATAATGACTGGGGTCACCCATCTTGTTGTAAAGACACTGCCCAGAAGAAGGCAATGGCAAAGCATTTCTCTAGAAAAAATTGCCAGGAACAACCCCATGGTCATACGACACACCACTTAACAAATGAAGGATACCTCTCTCTCTATCTCTCTCTCTGTCTCTCCTTAAAGTAAAATAACCCTTGGGAGCCAGTGATCACAATATGATTGTGTTCAACTTGAAATTTGATAGGGAGAAAGTAAAGTCTGACGTAGCAGTATTTCAGTGGAGTAAAGGAAATTACAGTGGTATGAGAGAAGAGTTGGCCAAAGCAAATTGGAAGGAGATGCTGGCAGGGATGACAGCAGAGCAGCAATGGTGTGAGTTTCTGGGAAAAATGAGGAAGGTGCAGGACAGATGTATTCCAAAAATGAAGAAATACTCAATGGAAAAATAGTACAACCTGGCTGACAAGGGAAGTCAAAGCTAATGTAAAAGCAAAAGAGCGGACATACAACAAAGCAAAAATCAGCTGGAAGATAGAGGATAGGGAAGCTTTTAAAAACCTAGAGAGTGCAAGTAAAAGATTCATTAGGAGGGAAGAGATGAAATATGAAAACAAGCAAGCAAACAATATCAAAGTGGATAGAAAATCTTTTTCAAGTACGCAAAAAATAAAAGAGAGATGAGGGTGGATATAGGACCGCTAGAAAATGAGGCCGGAGAAATAATAACGGGGACAAAAAGATGGCAGATGAACTAAATGAGTATTTTGTGTCAGTCTTCACTGTGGAAGACACTAACAGTGTGCCAGATGTTGTAGTGTGTGAAGGAAGAGAAGTGGGTGCAGTTACTATTACAAGGGAGAAGGTGCTCAAAAAGCTGAAAGACCCAAGGGTACACAAGTCACCCAAAGCAGATGAATTAGAGTTAGAGATTATGGAAGCATAATCAATGATCCTTCAAAAATCACTGGACTCTGGCATGGTGCCAGAAGACTGGAAAATTGCAAATGTCACTCTACTCTTTAAGAAAGGAAGAAGGCAGCAGAAAGGAAGTTATAGACCAGTTAGCCTGACCTCAGTGGTTGGGAAGATGGTAGAGTCAATTGTAAAGGAGGAAGTTATGGAGTACTTGGTGACACAGGACAAGAAAGGGCAAAGTCAGCATGGTTTCCTTAAGGGAAAATCTTCTCTGACAAACCTGTTGGAATTTTTGAAGAGATTACAAGTAGGATAGATAAAGGGGATGCAATGGATGTTGTATATTTGGACTTTCAGAAGGCCTTTGACAAGGTGCCACACATGAGGCTGCTTACCAACGTAAGAGCCCATGGTATTACAGGAAAGTTACTAACATGGTTAGAGCATTGGCTGATTGGTAGGAGGTAGTGAGTGGGAATAAAAGGATCCTTGTCTGGTTGGCTGCTGGTGACTAGTGGTGTTCTGCAGGGGTCGGTGTTGGGACCACGTTTTTGTGCTGTATGTCAATGATTTAGATAATGGAATAGGTGGCTTTGTTGCCAGGTTTGCAGATGATACAAAGATGGCAGGAAGTATTGAGGAAACAGGTAGGATGCAGGAGGAGTTAGACAGGTTAGGAGAATGGGCAAGAAAGTGGCAAATGAAATACAATGTTGGAAAATGCATGGACATGCACTTTGGTAGTAGAAATAAATGTGCAGAATACTTTCAAAACAGGGAGAAAATCCAAAAATCTGAGCTGCAAAGGGACTTGGAGTCCTTGTGCAGAACACTCTAAAGATTAACTTGCAGGTTGAGTCAGTGGTGAGGAAGGCAAATGCAATGTTAGCATTCATTTCAAGAGGTCTAGGATACAAGAGCAAAGATGTGACGCTGAGGTTTTATAAGGCACTGGTGAGGCCTCACCTTGAGTATTGTGAACAGTTTTGGGCTGCTCATCTTCGAAGAGATGTGCTGGCATTGGAGAGGGTTCAGAGGAAGATCACAAGGATGATTCCGGGAATAAAAGGGTTATCATACAAAGAACATTTGATGGCTCTGGGTCTGTACTCGCTGGAACTTAGAAGAATGAGAAGGATCTCACTGAAACCTTTTGAATGTTGAAAGGCCTAGACAGAGTAGATATGGAAAGGATTTTTCCCATGGTGGGGAGTCTAGGACAAGAGAGCATAGCTTCAGGATAGAGGAGCGTCCATTTAAAACAGAGATGCAAAGAAATTTCTTTAGCCAGATGGTGGTGAATTTGTGGAATTTATTACCACAGGAAGCTGTGGAGGCCAGGTCATTGGGTGTATTTAAGGCAGAGATTGATAGCTTCCTGACTGGACACGGCATCAAAGGTTACAGGGAGAAGGCCGGGGAATGGGGTTGAGGAGGGGGAAGAAAGGATCAGCTATGATTGAATGGCAGAGCAGACCCGATGGGCCAAATGGCCTAATTCTGCTCCTAGGTCTTATGGTCTTAATTTATTTATTAATTAACTATGTATTGCACTGTATTGCTTCTTCAGCATTTAAAGAACAGCTTCTACTCCTCCGCCAGCAGATTACTGACTGGACAATGAACCCTCGAACACTACCTCACTCTTTATCCCCTCTTTTCACAGTAGTTATTTAATTAATATAAATACCTAATGTAATTTGTAAGTTTTTTTATTATTATGCACATTTTTTATAATGTATGTTGGTGATATTAAAGATGACCCTGATTCTGATTGCGATACCGAAACAGCCCAGGTTTGGCTGGACATGGTCGTCAGTCAGCTTGGGTGTTGGGGCACAGTACAAAAATCATTGATCAAACTCCACTTGAATGGCACTGACAGTACCATTTTCTTTTGGCCCGTAGTTCTGAGAACAACTGAAGCAGCAATCAGTGCGTCACGACTAAACATTTATCACATCCCTGGCTAAATACTGGCTCATGTTTAATTCAGCCACTAACAGTACAAAGAACAATATTAACTCACAAACAAATTCTTTGGGTCACTGTAGTCTGGGAAATCGGTACATCCTTAACAAACGAGAAGTGAAAATAGGAGCCCGACATTTAAAAAGGCCTATTTTATTTCTTAAGACTTTGTCTAATGTTTACAAAAGGACATATGGTCTCCTTTAGCAAACCCAGGCTGAAGACTACAATCACGCTGTGAACAATCCAGTTATAAATTTACATAAAACCAAACAAAAATGGCACCTCCTAACAACTGTATCTGTTTACGAATTCCTGGCATGCCCAGAGGTTTCTGGTACTAAACCACCTCTTGGAAAAAATCTCTTTTTAGACTATCAAGGATCAACTTCATTCAGCATACACATTTACATGGATTAGGAATTTGCTCTGGTGTGTTGGGCAGGGCATTAAATGCAACAAAAAAGAACATTCAGCAATTAAAAAGACTGGGGTAACATGGTTAGTGCAATGATTTACAATGCCAGTGACCCAGGTTCAATTCCTGCCGCTCTGTAAGCAATTTGTACATTCTCCCTGTGACTGCATGGGTTTCCTCCGGGTGCTCTGGTTTCCTCCCACAGTCCAAAGACGTACCGGTTGGTAGGTCAGTTGGTCACATGGGTGTAACTGGGCAGCATGGGCTCTTTGGATTGGATGGGCCATCACCGTGCTGTATCATTAAATAAAAATATTAAAATAAGGAATTAGATAAAATGTTACAATTAGAGACTGAAATACCGATAGGAAATTAAATGTAAATAAAGACATAAATATCAGCATGTATTTACAGCATTATAAAAAGTGGTTTAAAGTGTATCCTGTGTACAAGTGACAGGTTTCATAGACAGAGGTTAAGGTTGCCATAGCCAGCTGGGTGGCAGTGGGGCACTGCTTCCACTACCTATTAAACGCTCCCAACGGCATGCACCTTAAATAGCCTCTGACAACCAAGTCCAGCTCCTGGTCTCCACGTATGGCTCAGCTCCTAAGCCCAGCAGAATAGTTTCTACTGACAGAAGGAGGATCAAACGTAGTCTACTGGCGCCTTAAAGCCAGTCGCTCCGGGCCGATGGAGCCCGTCAGCTGCGGTTGGCAGCTCATCGAGGAGAAGGAAAAGTCTGGTCTCAAACCTCCGCTGCCTTGCGGCTATGCCCACTCTTGGCGAAGGCTTCTGGAGTCAAACCCAAGGGAAAAATCCAGAGCTTGAATCGCAAAGGCAATCCTACAATGAAATCAACGTTGCTGGTGCCATTCCTTTGGGTTCATCAGGTGTGTGGAGAGGGGGAACCTGCTACATGGGCAACAGCTTGCTCTCCACATCGTACTGCCCTGGCTTGTGTAGCCAGACAGCCAGGACGCAACAACCCTGACAACGGAGGTCTCAGAATAGCTAAAGGGTTTGATAAGGGGTGGGGAGGGCTAACTAGAATGGTTGATTAGATTAACTGGCTAGGGAAAGAAAGTTTTAAGATCACGTGAGGTTTTTGTTTTACTAGACCTATAGTGCTTTCCAGAAGGGAGCTCTTGAAAAAGGCAGTTTACAGGATGGGTAACAACACACAGTTGATTTATCAGGTATCTGATGGCAGAGGGGAAGAAGCTGTTCCTGAAACGTTGAGTGTGTGTCTTCAGGCTCCTGTACCTCCTCCCTGACAGTAGCAATGAGAAGAGAGCATGTCCTGGGTGGTGGGAGTCCTTAATGATGGATGCCATAACAGTCAGAGTTCGTAACATTAAAGAAATGGGGAGCGATGGTGGGATAATTTTTTACGACATATGCCAGTGATATTAAAACTGATTCTGATTTTGATACTGACATGATTTCAGATGAATGAGACGTTATTCCAGTTGCATTCAGACCATTCATCCACTTCTTCAGGCCAATGTTTCTGTACCCACCACCACCCCCCAAACTTTCTGTCATTATTCCACACTTGTACCATCCTGAGACAGGTTCCCAAACCCCACCTTCTTATCCCAGCTTCTCCTCCCTCTCTTTCCAGTCCGGAGCGAAGGACTCCCACCCGAAACATTGACCCTTTGTTACTTTCATAGATCTTCTGAGTTCCTCCAGCATTTTGTGTGTGTTACCCTGGATTTCCAGCATCTGCAGAATCTCACGTGTTTATGATTTACAGAGTGGGAGGTCCCACTTCCTTGTCTAAAACACATGATGTTCCCACAGATGGATATTGTATTAACAGATTACATGCCTGACAAAATAGCAATGTTAAATGCATTACATTTTGTAATGACAGCAGAGGAAAGTAAGGTGATTCAACAGGTGGATAGAAAATGTATGCTGTTGTTTGTTTCAGTAGGAAGAATAAGGCGGCAAATTTTCAAAGTTCAAAGTAAATTTATTGTCAAGCTACGTATATGTCACCAAATACCACCCTGAGATCCATTTTCTTTCAGGCATTCTCTGGAAAGTAAAGAATAATAGCATCCACGAAAAAAAATACACACACACACACTGACTGGCAAACAACCGACCTGCAAGACAAGTCATGCAGATAATTTTTAAAAAATAAATAAATAATACTGAGAAGATGAGTTGTAGAGTCCTTGAAAGTGAGTCTTTAGGTTGTGGGGTCAGTTCAGTATTGAGGTGAGTGAAGTTATCCCCTCTGGTTTAGAAGCCTGATGGTTGAAGGGTAATAACTGTTCCTGAACACAAGGTGAGGAACCTAAGGCTCCCGTCCCTCCTGTCTGATGGTCGTAGTAAGGAGAGATCATGGCCTGGACGTTGGGGGCCTTTGACTATAGAAGCTTCTTTCTTGTGGCAGTGCTCCTTGTAAGAGTACTAAGTGGTGAGGAGGAGTTTGCCTGTGATGGACTGAGCCGTCCACAACTCTTCGTAGGCTTTTCTGTTCCCGGGCACTGGTGTTTCCATACCAGGCTGTGATGCAACCAGTCTATATACTCCCTCTGTACATCTATAGAAGTTGGTCAAAGTTTTAGATGACATGTCAAATCTTCGCAAACTTCTAGGCAAATAGAGGCATTGCTGTGCTTTCTTTGTGATTGCACTTCAGTGCTGGGCCCAGGACACGTCCTCTGAAATGATAACACCAAGGAACTTAAAGTTGCTGGCTCTTTCCACCTCTGATCCCCCAATAAAGACTGGTTCATAAACCTCCAATCTCCTCCTCCTGAAGTCACTAACCAGCTCCTTGGTCTTGCTGACATTGAGAGAGAGAGAGAGAGAGAGAGAGAGAGAGAGAGAGAGAGATTGTTGTTGTGGCACCACTCAGCCAGATTTTCAATCTCCCTCCTATATGCTGACTCATCACAACCTTTGATTCGGCCAACGACGGTATGGCACTGAAGCTGTGTTTAGCCACGCTGCTGTAAGTATAAAACAAGTTGAGCAGGGGGCTAAGCACACGGCCTTGTGGTGCACCTGTGCTGATGGAGATTATGGAGGAGATGTTATTGCCAATCCAAACTGATTGGAATCTGCAGGTGAGGAAATTGAGGATCCAATTGCAAAAGGAGGTATTGAGGCCAAGGTCTCAAAGCTTATTGATTAATTTTGAGGGGATGATAGTATTGATATAGGTAACTTTAGAAACTTTAAACTGCTCACCCTTTCCATCACTGACCCCTCAATGAGGACTGATTTGTGTTCTCCTGAGTTTCCCTTCCTGAAGTCTACAATCAATTCCTTGGTCTCGTTGACAATGAGTGCAAGATTCTTGTTGTCACAACACCAGAACAGCCATTCTACCTCACTCCCGTATGCTTCCAAGTTGCTATTTGACATTCTGCCAACACTGGAGTCATTGGGGAATTTGCAGATGGCATTTGAGCTGGGCCTAGCCACAAAGTCATGGGTGTAGAGAGACTAGAGCAGTTGGCTTAAGCACACATCTTTGAGGTGCACTGGTGTTGATTGTCAGCAAGGAGATGTTACTTCTGAACTGCAGTGACTGTGGTCCCTCGATGGGGAAGTTGAAGATCCAGTTGCACAGGAGGGTACAAAGGCCCAGGTTTTGGATCTTGTAGATGGCGTTGCACACTGAGCTGTAATCAATAAATAGCAGCCCAAAGTTAGTATTGCTGTTGTCCATATGGTCCGAGGCCGAGTGGAGAGCCAGTGAGAGTTCATCTGCTGTAGACCTATTGTGGCGATAGGCAAACAGCAGTGGGTCTGGGCCTCTGCTTAAGCAGAGGCAGGAGTAGAATCTGGCCATGACCAACCTCTCAAAACAATTCATCACAGTAGACACGAGAACAACTGGGTGATAGTCACCGAGTCAGCTCACCCTGCTCTTTGCTATATTTATTTTAATTGAATGGATTTGACTTTATTATTTATATCCTTCATATACATGAGGAGTAAAATCCTTTACATTATGTCTCCATCTAAGTGTGCAATTTATAGTAATTTATAATAAATAGTATGAACAGGAGGACACAGTAGGGCAATCGAAATAACATAGAAATACAACTGTGTCAGCATGAATTAATCAGTCTGATGGCCGGGTGGAAGAAGCTGTCCCAGAGCCTGTTGATCCTGGCTTTTATGCTGAAGTACTGTTTCCCATAATCTTCAAGGGCGATAATTTGTTCTATTACTAATTCATCAGGACCTGCTGCCTTTCCTTTCTTCATCTTATTTATTAAAATCAGTATTTATCACTCTTCCTAAGAAACCTGGAGCAATAGAATGTGAATTACATAGGACCATAAGTTTAATGAGTCATATCACCAAGATATTTCTCAGAATTTTGAGCTAAAAGTAAGATACAAGCTGAAATAGGTAAAGAACAATGTGGTTTTGTGAAAGACAAAGGTTCAAGAAATGCGATATTGATGTTAAGGATATTGTCAGAACGAGCTATTCAAGTGCAAAAAGATCTGTTTGTTTGTTTTATCGATTACACAAAAGCATTTCATCAAATGAAGCACAACAAGTTGTTTGAAATATTACAGGAAACTCTAGATCTAGATTCGAAAGACCTCCGCCTAATCAGAAATCTGTACTGGGAACAAACTGCCGCTGTAAGAATAGATGGAGAAGTGAGTCAGTTTACGAAAATCAAGAGAGGTGTTAGACAAGGGTGTGTTTTCCCCCCGATTTATTAAATGTATACAGTGAAACAATATTACAAAAAATAAGAGACATCTTGGGAATTAAAGTTGGCGGTGAAAACATCAATAATTTCAGATATGCGAATGACACTGTGTTAATTGCAAGTACGGAGGAAGAACCACAAAACTTAATTGATATAGTTGTTGAAGAAAGTGCAAAAATGGGTCTATCAATTGCAAAAAGACAGAATGTATGGTGATATCCAAAAAGAAGGAGAATCCTATCTGCCGGCTGAGAATAAATGGAGAAGACATAAAACAAGTACAGAACTTTTGCTACTTAGGGAGCTGGGTGACATCAGATGGCAGGTGCGACATGGACATCAAAAGAAGAATAGGGATGGCAAAAGACAACTTTACGAGAATGAAGAGTATACTGACCAACACTAAAATAGGCATGACAACCCACCTCAGAGTACTGAAAAGTTACGTTTATCCAGTTATGTTACATGGCTCAGAATGTTGGACAATATCTAGTAACATGAGGAAATGAATTGAAGCAGCAGAGATGTGGTTTTTGAGGAGGATGCAAAGAATATCATGGATGAAATGAATATCTAACGAGGATGTCATGAACAGAGCAAACACAAAAAGAACAATAATGTATGAGATCATGAAAAGGCAACGTAACTTCATTGGACATGTGATTAGGAAAGAGGAGTTAGAATGCACGGTAATTATGGGAAAGATTGAAGGGAAGAAAACAAGAGGAAGACAAAGACAAATGATGATGGGACAGCAGCCAGAGAGCTGGAAATGAATACCAATGAATTGATCCACTTGACCCAAAACAGGAGTGTGTGGGCCATGGCAGTCAAAGCTCAAACTGGGCAAGGCACTTGATGGTGATGATGATGACCATTTCCCAGATGACAGCAGATGGAACAGTTTATGGTTGGGGTGACTCGGGTCCCCAATGATCCTTTGGGTCCTTTTTACACACCTGTCGCTGTAAGTGTCCTGAATAGTGGGAAGTTCACATCTACAGGTCCTCTGGGCTGTCCGTACCACTCTCTGCTGAGTCCTGCAGTTGAGGGAAGTTCCCATATAGGCAGTGATGCAGCCAGTCAGGATGCTCTCAATCGTGCTCCTGTAGAAAGTTCTTAGGATTTGGAGGCCCATACCAAACTTGCTCAACCATCTGAGGTGAAAGAGGCGCTGTTGTGCCTTTTTCACCACACACCCAGTATGTACAGACCACGTGAGATCCTCGGTGATGCGGATGCCGAGGAACTTAAAACTGTTCACCCTCTTAACCCCAGATCTATTGATGCCAATAGGAGTTAGTCTGTCTCCATTCCTCCTGTAATCCACAAGCAACTCCTTTGTTTTTGTGACATTGAGGAAGAGATTGTTTTCTTAACACCACTGTGTCAGGGTGATGAATTCTTCTCTGTAGGCTACCTCATTATTATTTGAGATTAGGCCAATCAGTGTAGTGTCCTCAGCAAATTTAATTAGCAGATTGGAGCTGTGGGGTGGCAACATGATCATGGGTATACAGAGAGTAAAGGAGGGGTTTAGTACACGGCCCAGAGGGGCACCTGTGTTGAAGGTCAGAGGGGCAGAGGTGAGGGAGCTCACTCTTACCACCTGCCGGCGATCTGACAGGAAGTCCAGGATCCAGTTACACAAGGCAGGATGAATGCCAAGGTCTCTGAGCTTCTTGTCGAGCCTGGAGAGAATTATGGTGTTGAATGCTGAATGTGTAATTTTATTGAGATCCATTGCGGATCAGGCCTTTGCAGCACTTCCAGCCATGCTGCCCAACGATCCCCCAATTTAACCCTTGTCTAATCACGGGACAATTTACAATGACCAATTAACCTACTAACTGGTACATCTTTGGACTGTGGGAGGAAACCAGGGCACCTGGCAGAAACCCACCCCAACGCAGTCCCATGCCATAACACAAATTTCACAACATATGCCAGTCATACTAAATCCAATTCTGATTCAGGTCAGGCAGTATCTATGGAAATGAATAAACAGCCGATGTTTTTGCCGGGACCCTTCATCAGGACGGAAAGACCACAGACATGCCAGATGCTGCGATTTGCAATCTGCCAAGGCCTGAACAAGTGCTGCCTTGCCCTCTGAGTTCCTCCAGTGCCTCGAGCATCACTTTAGTTCAGGCTAAATTCAGCATTTTATCTCTCTAAGCCAACAGCAAAAGCAGATATAAATGGTTACCATGGTGAAGTGGAATGCTAATTGGTAAACAAATGGGAAAATGGTCCTGTGCATTTGACCCTATTGAAATGAAGTGTTCCTCCTGGATGGACAGATCTGTCATCAGTGCCTTGCCTCAGGCAGATGTTAAAGAGCATTTGGTTTCTATGACAACAGCAAACCATTTAAAGCAGGGTGGAGGCTTTGCTCGCTAACTTAATGGGAGCTAGAAAGTATTTTATTTAGATATACAGCATGCAACAGGTCCTTCCACCCCGCCCAGCAACCCATTTACTTAACTCTAGCCTAATTACTGGACAATTTACAATGACCAAGTAATCTCCTGACCGGTATGTCTTTGGACCCTGGGAGGAAACCAACATGGTTCACAGTGAGAGTGTACAAACTCCTTAAAGACTGGCGGAATTAAGCTCCAAGCTCCAGATCACTCCGAGCAGGAAGAGCATCGTGCGAGCCATATCTACTCTGTTTTATTTAAAAACTAGTCTAGCACGTGCAAATTGCATTACCAAGATGGATAGATCCAGGCACAGAAAGCTCATGCGGGAATCTTTCTTATTCTTACTATAAAGAATTTTGGTAACATCACGTTGGACAAACCTGAACCCAAAGAGGTCTAAATCCTAGCAGGCAGGTTTAATAGAGCTGTTACGGAGGGTTTAAACTAATTTGGCAGGGGGATGGGAACCGGAGCGTCAGGAAGGAGAAAACAGAAATAAATCAAAGATAAGACTGCAACGGAGATGATAGAAAGGACGGGCAGGAGATGAAGCATAATCACAGCCAGTGGGATGATTTGCAGGGCAATAGAGGCGTGGTGCAGTTAAAACAGAAAGCAACAAATACTGGACTGAAAGTATTTTATTTGAATGCACGCAGCACAAGAAATAAAATGGATGATCTTGAAATTCAGCTACAGATTGGCAAATATGACATTGTGGCCATTTCTGAAACTTGGCGAAAGGATGGCTGCCATTGGGAGTTGAACATTCAAGGATGTACGGTGTATTGGAAAGATAGGTTAGTAGGCAGAGGGGGTGGTGTGGCCCTGTGTATAAGAAATAATATTAAATCATTAGAAAGAGATGACATAGGATCAGAAGGTGTAGAGTCTCTATGGGTTGAGTTAAGAAATGGCAAGGGTAAAAGGACCCTAATGGCAGTTGTATACAGGCCTCCAGACAGCAGCTGGGATGTGGATTACAAATTACAGCAGGAGATAGAAAAAGCATGTCAGAAAGGCAATGTCATAATAATTATTGTATATTTTAACATGAAAGTGGATTGGGAAAACCAGGCCAGTACTGGACCTCAAGAGATAGAATTTGTAGAATGTCTAAGGGATGGCTTTTTAGAACAGCTTGTTGTTGAGCCCACGAGGGGATCAGTTGTGCTGGATTGGGTGTTGTGCAATGATCCGGAGGTGATAAGAGAGCTTAAGGTTAAGGAACCCTTAGGGAACAGTGATCACAACGTGATCGAGTTCACTTTGAAATTTGAGAAGGAGAAACTAAATTTTAATGTGTCAGTATTTCAGTGGAATAAAGGAAATTACAGAGGCATGAGAGGGGAACTGGCTGAAGGTGACTGGAAAGGGACACTAGCAGGAAGGACAGCAGAGCAGCAATGGCTGGAGTTTCGCAAAAAATAAGGGAAGTGCAAGACAGATATATTCCAAATAAGAAGAAATTTTCAAATGGAAGAAGGACACTATCGTGGCTGACAAGTGAAGTCAGAGTCAAAGTAAAAGCAAAAGAGAGGGCATACAAAGAATCCAAAGCTAGTGGGAAGATAGAGGATTGGGAAGCTTTTAAAAACTTGTAGAAGGAAGCTAAGTAGGTCATTAAGAAGGAAAAGATGAAAGGAAGCTGGTGACTAATATCAAAGAAGACACTAAAAGCATTTTTAAGTATATAAAGAGTAAAAGAGAGTTGAGGGTAGACATAGGACCAATAGGAAATGTCACTGGAGATATTGTAATGAGAGACACAGAGATGGCAGAGGAACTGAATGCGTATTTTGCATCAGTCTTCACAGTGGGAGACATCTGCAGTAAACCAGACATTCAAAAGTGTCAGGGAAGTGAAGTATGTGCAGTGAAAATTACGACTGAGAAGGAGCTCAGGAAGTTTAATGGTCTGAGGGTGGATAAATCTCCTGGACATGATGGAATGCACCCTCAGGTTCTGAAGGAAGTAGCTGGAGAGATTGCGGAGGCATTAACAATGATCTTTCAAGAATCGTTAGATTCTGGCATTGTACCAGATGACTGGAAATTTACAAATGTTACTCCACTATTTAAGAAGGGTGGGAGGCAGCAAAAAGGAAACTATAGACCTGTTAGCCTAACATCAGTGGATTGGAAGTTGTTGGAATCGATTGTTAGGGATGAGATTATGATATACCTGGAGGCATATGACAAGGTAGGCCAAAGCCAGCATGGTTTCCTGAAAGGAAAATCCTGCCTGACTAACCTACTGCAATTTTTTGAGGAAATTACAAGCAAGGTAGACAAAAGAGATGCAGTGGATGTGGTGTATTTGGATTTTCAGAAGGACTTTGACAAGGTGCTGCACAAGAGGCTGCTTAGCAAGATAAGAGCCCATGGAACTACAAGGGAGTTACTAGCATGGGTGGAGCATTGGCTGATCAGCAGAAAACAGAGAGTGGGAATAAAGGGATCCTATTGTGGGCTGAAGGGTCTGTAATGTGCTGTACTATTCTATGTTCTATTCTGGCTGGCTGCTGGTTACCAGTGGAGTTCCACGGGGGTCGGTGTTGGGACCGCTGCTTTTTACAATGTATGTCAGTGATTCAGACTACGGTATTAATGGATTTGTGGCTAAACTTGCCAATGATACAAAGATAGGTGGAGGAGCGGGTAGTATTAAGGAAACAGAGAGCCTGCAGAGAGACTTAGATAGTTTAGGGGAATGGGCAAAAAAGTGGCAAATGAAATACAATGTTGGAAAGTGTACAGTCACGTACTTAGGTGGAAAAAATAAACGGGCAGACTATTACTGTATTTAGGTGGAGAGGGAATTCAAAATGCAGAGATGCAGTGGGACTTGGGAGTCCTTGTGCAGGATACCCTAAAGGTTAACCTCCAGGTTGAGTCGGTAGTGAAGAAGGTGAATGCAATGTTGGCATTCATTTCTGGAGGTATAGAACAGGGGCCCCCACCCTTTTTTGCACCACGGACCGGTTTATTATTGACGATATTCTTGCGGACCGGCCACCGGTGGGGGGGGGGGGGGGGGTTGGGTTGCCAACGGACAAGAGTAGCAGTCAAATACGTTGCGTTTACCCCAAAAAAGACTACAATGACCATGAAGCCTTGCACGGGAACTTGCATGCGTATGCATGTCCTGGTTTTTTTCTACAAATCACTTCTGGCGATTCTGTTCAGCGAAACTACACTGTACATACATTATTTCTACTTTATATAGGCTGTGTATTTATCATATTATTTCCCCTTTTACTATATGTTACTGTTATTTTAGGTTTTATGTGTTATTTGGTATGATTTGGTAGGTTATTTTTTGGGTCTGGGAACGCTCAAAAATTTTTCCCATATAAATTAATGGTAATTGCTTCTTCGGTTTACGTCATTTCAGCATGAAAGGTTTCATAGGAACACTCTAACTTAGCGAGGTAAATACGGGACAAGGGCGGTCTCTTATGGGATAAACCAATTTAGCCCAATATACGGGATGTCCCAGCTAATACGGGACAGTTGGCAACCCTCGGTGCGGGGGGGGGGTGGGGGGGGTGTTAATCACGACTGGAATATAGGTGATAAGCCAACTATAAGTGGCTAATACACTCAATTTCATTTCTAAAAGGGTTTATCTAACAAATTTAATATTAAACACACAGCACCTATTTTCCTTGCATGAATATAGTGATAAGTCAATTATAAGTCACTTATAAGTCAATAGTATGATAACGTTTTAAGTAACGTTTGGATATTAAATGCACAGCACATATTTTCCCCGTATTAATATATAAAATCATTGCAACACACCAATATCGCTGAATCAGTGGGAGCCCTGGGCTTGTTTTCCTGCAACAACACAGTCCCATCGAGGGGTGACGGGAGACAGCGATACTCGAAGGGGGTTCCTGATGTCCAGTCTATTCCGCAATTTAGTTTTCATTGCATTCATTGCAGAAAACCCAGTCCATGGTCTCCTCTACTGCCACGATGAGGCCACACTCAGGTAGGAGGAACAACACCTTATATTCCATCTGGGTAGCCTCCAACCTGATAGCATGAACCTCGATTTCTCGGATTTCCAATAAATTCCCACCTCCCCTTCAGCATTCCCCATTCCTGTTTCCCTCTCTCACCTTATCTCCTTACCAGCCCATCACCTTCCTGTGGTGCTCCTGTCCCTTCCCTTTCTTCCATAGTCTTCTGTCCTCTCCTTTCAGATTCCTCCTTCTCCAGCCCTGTCTCTCTTTCACCAATCAACTTCCCAGCTCTTAACTTCACCCCTTCCCCTCTCCTGGTTTCACCTATCACCTTGTACTTCTTCCTCCCCTCCACCCCCCCACCTTCTTGATCTAACTTGTCATCTCAGTTTTCCAGTCTTGATGAAGAGCCTCGGCCGGAATCATCAACTGTTTACTCTTTTCCATCCATGCTGCCAGGCCTGCTGAGTTCCTCATATTCTGTCTGGGTAGCCTCCAAACTGATGGCATGAATATTGATTTCTCCTTCCAGTAACACAAATTTTCCCTCCCCCTCCCCTCTTCTTCTATTCCCCACTCTGACCACTTACCTCTTCTCACCTGCCCATCACCTCCCTGGTGCTCCTCCTCCTTCCCTTTCTCCTACACTCCATCCTCCTCCTATCAGATTTCTTCGTCTTCAGCCCTTGACCTTTTCCACCTATCACCTCCCAGCTTCTGACTTCACTGCCCCCACACCCACCTACCTTTACCTGCCAGCTTGTTGTACCTATCACGTGCCATCTTATGCTCCTTCACCTCCCCCCACTTTTTTATTTTGGTTTCTGCTCCCTCCCTTTCCAGTCCTGATGAAGGATCTCAACCCTAAACGTCAACTGTTTATTTCCCTCCATAGATGTTTCCTGACCTGTTGAGTTCGTCCAGCATTTTAGGGCGCCACAGTAGAGCAGCATGATGCTATAACAGCTCAGGGTGTCAGAGTTCAGAGTTCATTCCGGCATCCTCTGTAAGGAGTTTGTACATCCTTCCCATGGACTGCGGGGGGTTTCCGAGTGCTCTGGTTTCCTCCCACAATTCAAAAACGTTAGTTGGTTAGTTGATCATTGTAAACTGTCCTGCGATCAGGCTAAGGTTAAAACAGGGGTTGCTGGGCGGTACAGCTCTAAGAGTTGGAAAGACCTATTCCACGCTGTTTCTGTAAGTAAATAGATTTTGTGTGTGTTGCTCAAGATTTCCAGCACCTGCAGAATCTCTTGAGTTTATAAAGAAAGATGTGACTGTGCTAGAGAGAGTGCACAGGAGATTCACCAGGATGGTGTCTGGATTGGAGGACTTTAGTTACGGGGAGAGATTGGAGAGACTGGGCTTGTGTTCCCTAAAGTGAAGGAACTGAGGGGTGACTTGATAAGTGCCTTTGTGGTTTGATGTTTTATATTCTGTGTTTTTCCCTCTCTTTTTTTTTTGCTGTTTGCACAATTTGTTCTTTTTTTATGCGCTGGGTGTTTGATGTTTTCTTTGAATGGGTTCCATGGTTTCCCTTTGTTTCATGGCTGCCTGTGGGAAGACGAATCTGCATATGTACTTTGATAATAAATGTACTTTGAACTTTGGACTTTGATAGATATCTACAGCATTCTGAGAGGCATCAATAACATATTTTTCCATTGTTTGGGGATCAAAACCAAGAGGCCTTGAACTTGAGATGAGAGGTTGGAGCTTCAAAGAGGACCTTAGAGATAGGTTAACAGTGAGATGTGTACGTTTGGAACGCGCTCTATTTAGTTAGGTACTTAAATAGGCAAGGCATAGAAGGATACAGACCTAGTGCATGTAAACAGAATCAGCGTAGATGGACAGAAAGTCTACAATGGACTGAAGAATCCAATAACACAAGATTCCACAGATACTGGATCTGCAGTCCTGAAGAAGAGACTCAGATCAAAACGTCGACTGTTTATTACTATCCATAGTTGCTGCCTGACCTGCTGAGCTCCTCCACCAAGTTGTGCTACAGGAGACTTCATTAGGAGTTTGTGCAGACTAGTGAGGTACAACGGAGGGAATTCTGACTGGATGCATCACCACTTGGTTATGGAGGCTCCAGTGAGGATTGAGGATCAAGGATCAACTTTAAGCACCAGATACAATCAGAGTGTGACATTCAACAAAAATATTAACATTCAACTGTAAAGAATTAAGAATTATACTTAAAGAAAGTTACAGGTTAAAGGTTGGAAATTGAATAAAATGTGCATAAATAAATAAATACCAGAATATTTACGATGTAAACGATATTATTAAAAGTGTCTGCAGTGTAGTGGATTAACTGTGGTGGTAGATGGGAGGGGGAGGACTAGAATGGTTGATCAGATTAAATGGCTTCAGAAAGAAACTTTTATGATGGCGTGAAGATTTTTGTTTTAATAGCTCCAATGCAAGAGGATGCAGACTCAGCCAGATCCATCAAAGGCATGATCCTCCTCACCATCGAGGAGATCTTCAGGAGGAGATGTGTCAAGAAGGCAGAATCCATCATTAAAGATGCTCACCATCCCTTCTGGCGCTTCGAACTGTGCTGCCCAGCAATCCACCGATTTAACCCTAACCTAATCACAGGACAATGTCAACTAACTACTAACCACTACATCTGCGGACTGTGGGAGGAAACCAGAGCACCCTGAGGAAACCCTCACATGCCCTGGAAGGAACGTCCAAACTTGCTTACTGAGGATGCCAGGACCGCGATACCTGAGCTGCAATAGCGTCACGCTAACCACTACTCTACCATGATGCTCCATCATCTTGTATCTTATTGTCTACCAACATTCAGCTGTTAAACTTTATTCTGAACTCCGCTATTGTTTTACCTTGTTCTACTTCAATACACTATGTAATGAATTATCTGTGTGAACAGTAGGCAAAAATGTTTTTCAGTGTAACCCTGTAAAATAATAAACCAATTCCAACTCCCAGTTATTATTAGACGTTGAAGTGTACTGGATGCAAGTTCGACAGTACCTTGCCTGAACGTATGCGTATATCTCGGTGCACTGTCCCATTCTGTAGGTTAATGTGTGTTTACAAAGGACAAGTCCCCTGTCCCCACCCCGGGAGCCTGCTAATATCCTCAGAAGACAGGCTCTGCAATTAATCACAGTCCTTTCTCACACAGTGTCATTCCCACTACATTATCCTAACCACATCTGTTCCCTCCACTTCCCGGTCCAATCCCGCCACCATCTGTTGCTCACTGAAACTCACATTGCCAACAGAAACAATGATACTGAGAGGCAGTACAGAAACAGGCCATTCGGTGGGAGGGGGAGGTCGAACTGTCGGGTCAACGATAGTTGTTGGCTGCAGATCATGGTCTCTCTTTGCTGTTTAGTGGACGGTGGGGGCTGACACTTTCTGCTGAAGTGGGTGGGGGGGGTGGATGAGACTGATGCCTGCATGGGGGAGGGGGGAGAATGAGAGCGGGGTCTTTGGGGTTCTAACATTTTTCTGTTGTTCCTTCTTTTGGGGTTCTGCTGTTTTTTGCAGATGTCTGCGAAGACAAGTATTTCAAGTTGTATACTGTATACATTCTCTGACAATAAACAGAACCATTTGAATAATGAAAACACAATAATATAAATACATGAAATAACTTATACACATAGATTGATTGTGTGTCCATAAAGTGACGCTAGGCACAGGAGTGTCTATACATAAGGTGACTCTGACAGAAGTAGAGGTGGTTGGGGGTGTGGAGGGCTGAGTCAGTGGGTAGTTGGGTGTGTGTGAGGGTGGGTTAGTGGGTTGAGGTGTTGATCAGCCTCACTGCCTGGGGAAAGTAACTGTTTTGAGTCAGGTGGTCCTGGTGTGGATCACTCCCTGATGGGAGTGGGACAAACAGTCCACAAGCAGGGTGGGTGGGATCCTTCATGATGTTACTGGCCCTTTTCCGGCACCTTTCTGTATATATGTCTGGCACAACGTCTGTGCCGAACACAATGCCAAATTACACTTCTTCTTTCTGCACAATCTCCTTCTCCCCCCAGTTCCAGCTGTGGGCCGATGGAGAAGGGCAGATTAACAGTTCGGCATGGACAAGATGGGCCGAAGGGACTGTTTCTCCGCTGAGTCTGAGACCCTAGTAAACCAACCAGCAACTAACAATGCCTCAAATATGTCTCCTTTGCTCAGTGAGAGGGACTGTAAATAAATGAGGTACCAGGTGACCTATTTGTCCCTCTGCGTGGATCATGACACGTTACTATCAGATGTTTAATTTATTTATTCCTGTTACTGAGATTCTGCTCGGAACAGGCCCTTCCGTCACACCGAGCTGCACTGCCCCGCCACCCACTGATTTAACCCCAGCCTAATCACAGGCCTGCTTACAATGACCAATTAACCCTACTAAGCAGTACGTCTTTGCGGCAGGATTGTGAGAGAAAACCACAGCACCCGGAGAAAACCCTCACACTTATGAGACGAACGTACAGATTTTGTACAGAGGAGGCTAGAAGTGACCTCCAAGCTTCGACACACCGATCCATAATGGTGTAACACTAAATTCTCATGATCAGAAAGGCAAACAGTACATCAGCCTCCATTCCAAGGGGTTTGAAGTTTCAAAATGAGGGGGTATTGGTTACAATTCTACGGGGTATTGGAGAGCTGTACATTGTTTTGGTCCCCTTGCTCAAAGTAAATCTTTTCTATGGACGGCTTCCAGACCGTTCAGGCTGACCGGAAGTGCACTGAGAGCGGTAAGCGTAAAGGAGTTGGGGGCTTGCTGTTCTGGTTAACAACGGATGGTGCAATCCTGGTCATATTACGATCGAGGAACGTGTTTGAAGACCGGATACCGAACTTTTTGTTGCTGGACCCCGGCTATTCCACCGAGATACAACACTGGGCGTCACGGGAGGTCATTCCTGCCTGTGGCCATCGAACTTGCAGCTCCTCCTGTGGAGGGTCAGACACCCTGAGCCAATAGGCTGGTCCTGGACTTATTTTCCATCTGGCATAGTTTGCATTTTGTTGTTTGATTGTTGATGGTTTTTGTATTTCTATATTTATACTCTATTCTTGGTTGGTGCGGCTGTAATGAAACCCAATTTCCCTTGGGATCAATAAAGTATACTATCTATCTATCTTATTATCTAAGTACATTTATGTCACCATATACAACACTGAGATTCCATTTCTTGTGGGCATTCACAGTAAATATAAAACACAACAGAATCAATGAAAGATTACACCCAAAGACAAACAAACAACCAATGTTCAAATGACAACAAATACAATAAAGGAAAGGATTAGACAGATAGAGAGACGTACAGACATGAGAGTCTGCAGATGCTGGAAATCCAGGGCAACACACACAGAATGCTGCAGGAATCAGCAAGTCAGGCAGCATCTATCGTGAGGACTAAGTAGTCGACATTTTGAACCAAGACCATTCTCCAGGACTGGAAAGGAAGGGGGAAGTCACCAGATTAAACTGGTGGGGGAGAGGAAGGAAGATAGCTGGAAGGTTGAAGAGTCGGAGGGCTGCAGAGATCACGGGAGGAGCAGTGAGAGAGGGTCTCACTGAACTCCCATCGAAGGGAAGATTTAAACGTCTTCAGGGTAGGCATCCCTGGAGATTTCCTAGTGGAGCAACAACTCAGATAGATAATGAATATTCAGATCATGCATTAGGGTTCGGGTTGGAAGGTGGTATAGGAGGATTAGCAACCACACCACTAGGTTCAGGAACAGTTATTACCCCTCAATCATCAGCTCCTGAACCAACATGGATAACTTCACTCACCTCAGCACTGAACTGATTCCACAACCTACGGACTCACTTTCAACTCATGTTCTCAGTATTATTTATTATCATTTGATTTTGTGTATTTGCATTTTGTTTTCTTTCACACATTGGTTGTTTGTCATTCTTTATGTGTAGTTTTTCACTAACTCTATTGTGTTTCTTTGTATCTAACTGAATACCTGCAAAAAAATTAATCTGAAGGTTGTAAATGGTGACATACATATATACATACATACATAAATAAATAAATACTGAGAACATGATTTGTCGAGTCCTTGAAACTGAGTCCATAGGTTATGGAATCAGTCTCACTTTCATGGACTCTACAATTCATGTTCTCAGCATTATTTATTTAATTTATTCATTATTATCAATGTTCCTGCTAAGGTGTGCGCGCGCACATCATCTGTTACTCGCGCACAAAGGAATTTAAACTGCACACAGATTGTTGTCACCCTCTACCTCGCTGGCATGTCAAGCATACTTCACGATCGTACACAATCACATTTCCTTTTCCGGTTTCTGATGTGGATGGTGTTGACAACATGGAGTTTGCAATGATTTGTCTGCAGAGTTTAGAACTGGCTTATTTACTGTTTTTAATTGAAGAAATTATTCAGCACACACATGTTGAGGTCACTAGGCAATAAATTGCACAGCACAGAATTTTGCGCACACTGGTCATTAAAAAAGAGGGAATGCTGATTATTATTATTAGCTTGCTTTTGTATTTAGCACAGTTGTCTTCATTTGCACATTGTTGGTCAGTCTCTGGGTGTAGTTTTTCACTGATTCTATAGTATTTCTCTGTTCTACTATGAATTCCTACAAGAAAAGGAATTTCAGAGTTGTATATGGTGACATATATGTACTTGGATAATAAATTTACCTTAAACTTTGAACTATTGAACACCAAGGCAGGCTTTTGGGTGAGGCAGCAGCCTACTCCAGCTCCTACCTTTCGACATTGTAACAGCCTCCTCTTTAAAATACCTTCAGTGATTCTGCCTCTGCAAATTCCTCAGATCCACAACAAGAAACTCCCCCTTATTTTGAAACACATTTTTTTTACATTCTTGTTTCGTGAAACTACACCCTGTGAAAATCGCCCTCGTAGACTGGCTTGTTTAGTCGGCTGTAAAAAGCTTTCAGCCGCTCCTGGCTGACAAAGTATGCTATAAACGCAAGTTCTTTCTTTTAAACCATCATTTTTGTTTGACAGCATTTTATTGCTGCACAAAAGACAGCCAAGGCCGAGGCGACTGGGCACTTTCACTACTAAATGTACAATGGATTTACATTTAAATGTAAATCCTCCACTCACACAAGTTTCTTGAGAATGTTCTCTGCCTTAAATGGGGGACGTTGTTATAGTTTCTGTTTCTTCTGACTTGTAAGCAGCAGGAGACCTTAAGACATAGGAGCAGAATTAAACCATTCGGCCCATTGCGTCTGCTCCACCATTCTATCATGCTCATTTATTACCCCCTCAATCCCATTTTCCTTCCTTCTTCCCGTAATCTTTGACATCCTCACTAATCAGGAATCTATCAGCCTCTGCTTTAAACATACCCAATGACTTGGCCTGTACAGCCATCTGTGCCAATGAATTCCACAGATCACTACCCTCCAATGACAGAAATTCCTCCTCATCTCTGTTCTAAATGGACGTCCTTCTATTCTGACACTGTGTCCTCTGGTCCTAGACTCCCCTACCATAGGAAACATCCTCTCCACATCCACTCTATCGAGGCTTTTCAACATTCGATAGGTTTCAATGAGATCCCCCTCCCCCACCCTCGTTCTTCTAAATTCCAGCGAATACAGGCCAAGAGCCATCAAGTACTCCGCATATGTTAATCCTTTCATTCCTGAGATCTTTCTTGTGAACCTCCTCTGGACCCTCTCCAATGCCAGTGCATCCTTTTTTAGATAAGGAGCCCAAATGCTCATAATACTCCATGCAGACTGTCACGTGTGACGCCAAGCAGAGCTACCGGACGGATGATGCTAATGAGAGAGTTAACAATGGAGAAACATTCAAAATGCTAATAAGAGAGAAGAGAGAGATTAACGAGAAAGAAACACAATTCACATATTGACAGACCGTTTGCTTTGAACCTGAACTGTTTGAAGTTTGATGGACAGGTGATACCCCAGCAGGGGGATAAAAAGAGCAGGTTTGCTAAGGCACGATACGCCACGAGACCCTGGAAAGAGCAGTGTGCCCCCACAAGTTGGTGGGAGTTTGGAGGACCGGTTCGCGGGAATCGATCAGACGCTCACAGGGTGTAAAGGTACAATCGGTGGGAACCTGGGGTGTGTGTCTGCCCTTGCCTGGGTGCCGGGTTCACTGCGGAAGAACAATCGTATCTGGAACGGAGGGGGTCACAGTCGGTGACCACAGCGGGATCAGAAGGCATCAAAAGGTCTGCCCGAAACCAACTGCATCTCTCACTCTCTCTCTCCCCAACGGTACAACAACAGCGATTACTTCGAACTGCACTAAACTGAACTGAACTCTGCTTCACTTAAGACTGATCATTTTACCCTTAGACTGCGATAGAGCTTGGTTGATTCCTATTACCCTATTTCTGTGTATAAGTGTGTATTATCATTGCTAACCTGCTACATTTATACCCTTGCGATTAGTGTACTGTATTACTTATTTCTTTAATAAAACTTTATTAGTTCCTAGTAATCACAGACTCCAACGAGCGTTCCATTTCTGCTGGTTTGGCAACCCAGTTACGGACCAACCAAGACCTTATAAATCCTCAACATTAAATCATTGCTCTTTTGTTTTAGTCCTCTCGAAATGATTGCTAGCATTGCATCTGCCCTTCTTATCACCAACTCAACTTGCAACTTAACCTTTAAGGAATCTTGCATGTGGACTCCCAAGTCCATTTGCACCTCTGATTTCTGCATTTTTGCCCCATTTAGAAAATAGTCCATGCCTGTATTCCTTCTGCCAAGGTGCATGACCATGTACTTCCCGACACTGTATTCCATCTACCACTTCTTTGCCCATTCTCCTAATCTGTCTAATTCTTTCTGCAGACTCTCTGCCTTCTCAACACTACCTGCCCTCCACCTATCTTCATATCATCCACAAAGCCATCAATTCCATCATCCAGATCATTGATTTCAACCCAGTGATCACTTCATTAGGTACCCCTGAACATCTGAACATTAATCCAGATATCTAATCAGCTAATCAAGTGTTACAGTTGCAGAGAATGTGCAGTTCAGGTATACAATATGGTGTGTGGGCATAACAAAGCAGGTTGGGAGATCAAGAGTTCATGCATAACTTGTATATGTTGTGGTTCCTTAAGGTTGCCAAAGCCAGAGGAGTAGTGAGGAGAAGCTCCCACTACCTATTTAAATGCTCCCAACAGCCTCTGACAACCAAGTCTTCACTTGTGACTACTAAACCTGGCAGGATCATCTCTACTGGCAGGAGAAGCGGCAAATGCAGATTACTGGTGCCTTAAAACCAGTTCTCCAGGCACCTGGGGCTTGTCAGCCGTGGCTGGCAGCTCATTAAGGAGAAGGAAAACTCTGATCTCAAACCTCCGCTGCCATGCAGCTAATGCCACTCATGTGATGGTTCAGGAGTAAATCCAGAGGGAAAATATGGAGCTGGAGTCCCTAGGTTTTATTCTAAGTTGAGTTCAATGGTGCCTGGCAACTCCTGTGACTCTGCTAGTGCCAAACTGTATCGGTCTCTGTCGTTCCTTTGGATTCATCACTTATGTGGAGAGGAAGAGCGTTCTACAGCTTGTTCTCCATACTGTACTGCCCTGGCTCGGGTACTAGCTTGCATACACACAGACAGCAGTATGTAACATCAAGCCCAACCAACAGGGGGCCTCGTGGCATATATTGTAATAGAGTTATAAAGCATGCCGACACAAGAAAGTTAATCTCAGGTTTGTATATGGTGACCTACAGTATATGTACTTTGATAATAAATTTTCTTTGTACTTTGAGCCCATTTACATTAATGCCAGTTTATTGTCCCTGCAGTCTCATCAATTGATGACCACTCCCTATGTTGAAGTGCAGTAAGGCAAGGGTTAACATAATATCCAGGCAAGGATAGAGCCGAGACAACGAAGATCTTTGAAGAACATAATTTCCATTTGCACATCAGGGCTCTGGAGTTGAGATAATTGATCCAACCTGCACGCAAACTAAGGGAAAATTACTTTACGAAGAAACTATCATCTGACAACCGATAAGATTTTGAACTATGTCTTGACGAAGGGTCTCAGCCCGAAACGTCGACTGTACCTCTTCCTAGAGATGCTGCCTGGCCTGCTGCGTTCACCAGCAACTTTGATGTGTGTTGCTTGAATTTCCAGCATCTGCAGAATTCCTCGTGTTTAAGATTTTGAAGTATCATGGGTTGTCAGATGGTAGTTTCTATTGACTTTTCACACCTCTGTAACACACACAAAATGCTGGAGGAATTCAACAAGTCGGGCAGTAACTACGGAAATGAATAAACAGTCAACGTTTCAGGCTGAGACACTTCCTCAGGACTGAGAAGGAAGGGTGAAGATGCCGGAGTAAAAACATGGGGGGGGGGGGGGAGAGAGGCTAGCTGGAAGTTGATAAGTGAAGCCAGGTGGGTGGGAAAGGTCATGGGCTGAAGAAGGAAGAATCCGATAGGAGAGAGTGGACCATAGGAGAAAGGGGACACGGGGAAATAATGAGCAGAAGTAAAAGGTCAGGGTGGAGAATGGTGTGGGGGGGAAAAAGGGGTAATTTTTTTGACCAGAATGAGCAATAGGTATTCATGCCATCACGTTGGAGGGTACCCAGACAGAATATAAGGTGTTGCTCCTCCACCCTGAGGGTGGCCTCAAATCATGGCTCCTCTGTTGTGAATGGTGGTTGTTCTTGGAAATAAAGAATTGAAATATATGCAGTTTACCAAACGGCCAATATCTGTAACTGCTAGCCAATTCTGTGATAAAAAAAATAGCATCTCTCTTCATAATTCAGAACAGGGCGGGTGACAGGGGCCATGTTGTTCTCCCGGTGCACAAGTAAAATAAAGTACGTTCCAGTAGTAAGTTTGGTAACTTTATTGGAGTTTATTATCGGCAACACCTACACTCACGTCTTCAACACTCATGGCAGGCATTGAGCACAGGTGTTAGGACAACATATTCCAACTGTACAAGTTATTTATGAGACTACACCTAAAGCATTGACACAGCTCAGAACAACACAAGAACCACTCTCCCCTCACGGACTCTGTCTGCACTTCACACTGCCTTGGTAAAGCAGTCAGCAGAATCACAGAACCCACTCACTCCCACAGAATTGTATTCTGGCTAGTAAAATTGATGTATAAATTACTTATTCATAAATTAATTATTATTTATACATAAATATATGAGGCAGCATTCATGCCAAGGTCACCAGACTCAGGAAACAGTTACTTCCTCCAAGCAGTGAGGCTGATCAACACCTCCACCCACTAACCCACCCCTCCACACCCCCGACCACCACTACTTTATCATTTCCTGTCAGTCACCTTATGTACAGACACTCCTGTGTCTAGCGTCACTTTATGGACAGACAATGTGTATAAGCTATCTTTATATTTATTGTGTGCTTTTATTATTGTGTTCATTATCATATTCTGTGTTTTCGTGCTGTATCGGATCTGGAGTAACAATTATTTTGTTCTCCTTTACACTTGTGTACTAGAAATGGCATTAAACAATCTAGAATCTTTAATTTCTAATATGTTTTTCTTATGAGTACTGCTTTTCTGAAGCTCCCCTCACCTGCAGCTTCCTATTCTGGCTTTTTCCTCTTCCTTTCAGGTCCTGATGAAGGGTCTCGGCTTGAAACGTCGATTGATCGACAGATGCTGTGTGACCTGCTGAGTTCCTTCAGCATTTTGTTTGCGTTACCCTGATACTGCTGCCTCTAAGATGATCTTTATTGCACCTGTATATACGTGTACTTGTGCAGATGATAATAAACTTGACTCTGACACTTGTTGAACCCCAAACCTTGTGATTAGGGGCTATTAGTAAAGTCACAAAGAGTGCAATAATTCTGCAGTATAGTCGGTGTGGGAAATGTCTTACCTGTCCTGTTGGGGCAATGTGGTTCTATGGTGGGCTGAAGGTCAGTTCCTGTGCTGTACTGTCCTATGTTCTACATAGCCCAGCAGTATCTAACATTCGCAAATTTCTACAGATGTGGAGAGCATTCTAAACGGATGCCTCACCATCTGGTACGTGGGGTGGGGGCACGGCCCAGGATCAGAAAAAAGCTGCATAAAATTGTAAACTCAGCCAGCTCCATCATGGGCACGAGCCTCCCCAGCATCGAGAACACCTTCAAAAGACGATGTCTTGAAAAGGTGGCATCCATCATTAAGGACCCCCATGACCCAAGACATGACTTCATCTCATCGCTACCACCAAGGAGGAGGTACAGAAGCCTGAAGGCACCATTCAAAGATTCACGAACAACTTCTTCCCCCCTGCCATCTGATTTCTGAATGGACAATGAACCCATGAACATTTCCTCACTATTTTTGTACTAATTTATATGCCGTGTTGTATAACATTGACTAACATGTCTAAGAATGTTCTTGGCAATTTTTTCTCCAGAAGTGATCTGCCATTGCCTTCTTCTGGGCAGTGCCTTTACAAGACGGGTAACCTCAGCCATTGTCAATTCTCTTTAGAGATTGTCTGCCTGGTGTCAGTGGTCACATAACCAGGACTTGTGATATGCACCGGCTGCTCGTACAACCATCCACCACCTGCTCCCATGGCTTCACGTGACCCCGATCAGGGGAAGGGGATGCCTTAGCAAACGCTACACCTTGCCCAAGGGTGACCTGCAGGCTTGCGGAGGGAAGGAGTGCCTTACACCTCCTTTGGTAGAGACGTATCTCCATCTCCAACCAATGCACTTCTTATCGTAACTTACAGTTGTTTTATAATTATGTCTTGTCCATACTGCACCAACCGGCGCCGCTGGGCTATAAACGTGCAGCCCTTCATGCATGCAGTTGTAATTTAAATTGCGGTGTTTAAAAGCAGCGACTTGTAAGTTTTACTATCAGCGGCAGATTTAATGTGTGGTGGGGCGGCAGGGAGTCCCAAACTGCAATGGTCCCGGGGCACAGTGAGTAGCGGTAGCCGTCCTTGTTGGTCTGAATGGTCTCGTAGTTCAGGGATTGGTTTTGTCGGGTTGCTGACCTGTTATTCTGGTTGCACAAAAGGTGACTAATGTTGGAAGGAGTTAATGAAGGAGTTTCCTTGTAAATTGTGCGGCGTCTTTGGAGGGTATCCTATTTGAGGTCGAGAAGCATATCTGTAACACTACTGGTCTTTTCGTAATCACTTGTTACAAACCTGGCAGCTCTTCTCTGGACTTTCTCAAGGTTATTGATATGAATGGTTTGGTAGGGATCCCAAATGGCACTACAGTATTCAAGTCTTGGACGGACGAGAGGTCTATAAGCAATTTCTTTTGTGGTTTTTAGCAATTCCAGAAGCTACCGCACGACATATGCCAGTGATATTAAACCTGATTCTGATATTTGCCTCAGTTAGCAAATTGCTGCCGTTGACCAGTTCAACTATTCTTGCTAAGTTTTAAACGATCTTATAACTAAGACACCGAACGCATTGGCTTACCCCAGCACTGGGTGCTCTGCGGCTCCCCGAACAGTTCATACCGCCGGCCTCCATGTACTTTAGAAGGAATAACGCCGAGAGCAGCCGTGTGCGACCCACGCTCACCACTTCTCCCGGGAGCCGCTCCGCTGAGCAACGGGCTGAAGAGCGACATCGGAGCCTAATCCAATCAGAGAGCAGAAGCAGCTCTGATTGACAGGACCAGCACCCAGTCACCCTCAAATCCTACAAAGTTTTTGGCCTGCCCATCATTGATTGATATCCATCTAGCCCAATAATAAATTGCGTTGACCGTGATTGAAATAATTCCCAACCAATCAGAAACTGAGCTGTTAATACAAGCGTTCCTGCGGATGCTGGAAATCAGGAGTAACACACGCTAAATGCTGAAGGAATTCTGCAGATCAGGCAGCATATTTATGGATGGTTCGCCGAGGTACTTCATCAGGCCCAATAATTTCGCCTTTCTTGACTCATTCACCGCTCACAGGAGAACGCGTTCATACCGCCGGCCTCCATGCACTTCAGGTTAAAGAATAAGTCCCTCATAGGAGCCGTGTGCGTATAATTCTTTAATTAGGGTATTTTTTCTGCCCCTAGGGTAGATTTTCGGGAAGAAATAGATTTTTCAAAACAAATACTGTAGTTTAAAAGTTACAAGTATTTTAAAAGTTAGGTAATAGTAACTCTAAACTTTTTCAGTATGCTTCATAAATAATTTTCCTTAATTTTTAAGCGAGTTGAAATCTTGAATGTGCCAGAATTTCACTATTTGGGCTTGTCCCCTACCCAGACTCTGTAAGACATGGGAGCAGAATTAGGCCATTTGGCCCATCGAGACTGCACCACCATTCAATCATGGTTGATCTTTTTTGTCCTCTTCAGCCCCACTACCCAGCCTTCTCCCCGCAATCTTTGAGGCTGTGTCCAATCAAGAATCTATCAAGCTCTGCCTTAAATACACCCAACGACCTGGCCTCCACAGCTGCCTGTGGTAATAAATTCCACAATTTTACTCCCCTCTGGCTAAAGATATTTCTCTCCATCTCTGTTTCAAATGGATGTCTCTCTATCCTGAGGCTGTGCGCTCTTGTCCTAAATTCCTCCACCATGGGAAACATCATTTCATTATCTACTCTGTCTAGGCCTTTCAATGTATGATATTGTGGCGAGCATTTGGTCCATAATAACAGATGAGGAAGCTCTGTCACTCAAGAATGGTTTTATTGCGGTAGACACAAAACAGATCAGGCACCATGACCCAGAGAGTGAACCCAACCATTCTCATAGAGACAGGGGAGGTAACCATCACACACCCCTGTTACAGTCAGGGTGACCCACAAATACACAAGCAAATAACACTATAACCCAAGCTAAAATGTAACAATAAATGAACTGGAACTTCCCACCATAATCCCACAAAAGCATTTTAACACAAGAACAGTAAACAGTACTCTTCAGTAGAAATGCAGGGGTGGGCTGTCAGCCACGCCCCCCCCACCCAGAACATCACACTATGTTTCAATGAGATCCCCCATCATCCTTCTGAATTCCAGCGAGTACAGGGCCAGAACCATCAAACATTCCTCGTATGATAACCTTTTCATTCCTCTAATCATCCTTGAATCTACCTCTGAACCCTCTCCAATGCCAGCACATCTTTTCTAAGATGACGAGCCCAAAGCTGTTCACGACACTCAAGGTGAGGCCTCACCAGGTCCTAATAAAGCCCCAGCATCACATCCCTGCTCTTGTGTTCTAGTCCTCTTGAAATGAATGCTAACATTGCATTTGCCTTCCTCACCACCAACTCAACCTGCAAGTTAACCTTTAGGGTGTTCTGCTCAAGGACTCTCAAGTCCCTTTGCATCTCAGATTTTTGGATTTTCTCCCCATATAGAGAATAGTCCACACATTTATTTCTACTACCAAAGTGCACGACCGTGCATTTTCCAACATTGTATTTCATTTGCCACTCTCTTGCCCATTCTCCTAATCTGTCTAAGTCCTTCTGCAGCCTACCTATTTCCTCAACACTACCTGCCCTGCCAACATTTACAAACTTGGCAACAGAGCCATCTATTCCATCATCTGTCCTCAAAATAGAGTCATAGTAAGTATTAAATTAATGAAACTTTTAGTTTATATTTTCTCACAAGAACTTTTAAAAATACATGCCAAATTCATGTGGGTTTTTTTTTACACAATTTCTACATTTTTTATAACAAAGTCTGTCTTAACACATCTGTCATTTTACCAACACACAACATGTTTTAGAAACCAATCAAGTTTTGTCTGGTGCTGTCAGTTGGTGAGACGCGAAGTAGATTGGAAGACCATTTCACTGAGCACTTACGCTCCGTCCACCAGAAGCAGGATCTCCCAGTAGCTGCCCTCTTTAATTCCACTTGCCATTCCCATTCCGCTATGTCAATCTGGCCTCCTCTACTGTCAAGATGAAGCCACTCTCAGGTTGGAGGAACAACACTTTATATTCCATCTGGGCAGCCTCCAACCTGATGGCATGAACATTGACTTCTCAAACTTCCGGTAATGGCCCCCCGCCCCTTCACCGTTATCTCCTTGCCTGCCCATCGCCTCCCTCTGGTGCTCCTCCCTCCTTTTCTTTCTTCCCTAGCCTTTGGTCCTCTCCTATCAGACTCCCCCTTCTCCAGCCCTGTATCTCTTTCACCAATCAACTTCCCAGCTATTTACTTCATCCCTCCCCCTCCCGGCTTCACCTATCACCTTGTGTTTCTCCCTCCCCTCCCCCCAATTTTTACATCTACTTCTCATTTTTTTTTCTCCAGTCCTGCTGAAGGGTCTCAACCCGAAACGTCAACTGTACTTTTTTTCCATAGATGCTGCCTGGCCTCCTGAGTCCCTCTAACATTTTGTGTGTGTTGCTAAGTTTTTTCAAACTATTGCTTATGTGGTTTCCATGGAAATGAGAAGTGACAGAGGGAGCATGCGGCTGTCGTGGCAGAAGTCTGAGATTTTGAGGTCCAGAAATGTGAGTAATTTAAAGATTTATACCTCTCCTGATCTGAGAGTATGTTTATTACATGTCATTACCAAATTCATTACTATTGAGTGTTTTAACTGAGAAATAAATAACTTCACTTTAATTCTGTATACTTAAATTATATTTAGAAGCTAGCTATCTGGGTGAGTTAGCAAGTGCAAGACTTAGCCAACACTTTCTTTAAAAAGTGTGAAATGTCATTACCATCACACAAATGGCGGTGAAATTGTCAAGATGGTCCCAAGATCATCAGCAGTCTGATCAAAAAAAATACAAAGGCACAATTAAAGAAGACCAAATCAGTAGTACCTTGAAAGAGAAAGGGATACAAAAAAACGAAGGGGGACAGGAAAACTTAAGATCACCTCACAATTATCGAAGTGCAAACAGACTGAAAAGACGACAGTGGAGAGTTAATCAAAGAAACAAAAGGACTGCTGATAAGAAAAGACAGGCAGCACAAAGTTTTATAGCAGAGAATATCCCGCCAGAATCTCCAGTAGGCCAGCAACAAGAACAGAGTGACCTCCACTTTCCCGTGGCTTCACCTATTCATATGAGACTACAAGAAGGTGCTTCAAATTTCAAGTGTTACTTTTTTCAGAGTTGTTGAGATTTCTGTGAATGTCTTACTGATGTAAAAGCAAGTGTGTAGATGGTTGAGTAAATGTTTTGTCAGTGTTAGTAAGAGTTCTGACTTATGGGCGGTTGAAAAGTAATGATCTCCATAATCTGCTTGAAATTTGAATTGCTGCTTATTCCAGCCTTGGGGAGGGTTATGTAGATGTTTTGTAAGCATTGTTTTTAATTAGACAGTGCCTAGTTTAGCTGGGCAGCCTGTGTTCAGGTTTCATGTGGATGTTTTAACAGTTCTCCAGCTCCTGCCTTAAAAACTGTGATCTCTTATGGAATTTTAATAAACAGTACAGACTCTATGGATGTGTTTTTAATTGTAAGAGTTGCTTCTAGTTAGATAGATATTTTATCAGAGTTCATAGGAAACTAAAACCATTGTCTGTCAAGGTCAGAACTATTTTGTCATTACCATCACAGTGCATATTTTGATGGGAAATAAAGCTTTAGTTTGTATTTTTAATAGATTTGAACTCTTAACTATCTAATTTAGTGGTCATAGTCAACCAATGTTAGACTCGTTGGCAGTGTACATATTTTAATGATTTTTTTTCAGTATTCAAATATCAATATACACCATTGAATATGCAACAGATCAAAATGACAAAACAAACAAATGTCAGTTAAAATTTTATCTACTATTAACTTACCAGTGGAAGCCTTATTTTGACAATTCCCAACCAAAGAAGAAAACTTTAGCAAAGAAGAAAAAATTTAGCAAGATAGTTCAGTCCAAAATCATGGGCCCTTTATTGTGATATATTTAACTGAGATCTTATCAAAAATGTTAAGGCAGATGTTAGAGATCTGTTGAAAGAAGAGCATAGAATTCTGCCTGGTCTCAAAAAGCTGATCACTTGTATGCTCTTTCCAGGCTTTGTGGGTACAAATTAGATCTTGTTTGTAAATGACTCTGCTTCAGCAAATAGATTCATTAGCTGTGGGACCCTTCTGGATTCAATATCATATTCTTCAAGCTGAGGCCAAAACATGTTAGAACTGGCCATTTCTACTCTAATTTAACAATTTACAATATTGACATAGATGTTCTTTCAATGTTAGTGCAACCTGACATTTCTATAACCCTGCAGTTTTCTCTTTTTGTTTTATTATAGATTAACCGCCCTTATCTCACAACATCAAAAATATATTTATATTTTGTTTTATAAAAAGGGATTCTAATATACACCATAAGAGCTTTATTGCACAAAAATTACACTGAATGACAAACAGATGTTAAACAACATAATAAAGGGGGGTAAGTGTTGGCGCATGGCCAAGTGGTTAAGGCGTTCGTCTAGTGATTCGAAGGTCGCTAGTTCGAGCCTTGGCTGAGGCAGCGTGTGTGTCCTTGAGCAAGGCACTTAATCACACATTGCTCTGCGACGACACTGATGCCAAGCTGTATGGGTCCTAATGCCCTTCCCTTGGACAACATCGGTGGCATGGAGAGGGGAGACTTGCAGCATGGGCAAATGCTGGTCTTCCATACAACCTTGCCCAGGCCTGCGCCCTGGAAACCTTCCAAGGCGCAAATGCATGGTCTCACGAGACTAACAGATGCCTATAAAAGCTTTAGTTAGTAATGTTGGTCTGAACTCATTTGAGGGAGCCAAGTGCTTTGATTCCAAAATCAGCATTCCGTCAAAAAGAGTTAAAATTCCAGTATACTAATTAGTAAACAAATATTTTGTTGTTTAGCCATGGAAAATATTGACATGCTTAAGAAAATGTGTGTCAAAAATATATTCTGATTGTACTTAAAAATGAGTTAAAAACAAATTTATTGAAGGGCATGGTGTTTATTTCACTTTGAAATCTTTGTTTGTTATTTTGATGGTGTGATGGTAATGACACTCATCCATGAAAACTGCAAAAACCCCCTAAAATATAAAAGTTCCCTTAAAAGTTGATCAATGCCAAGATCTGGTCTTCATTCCAGAGCCTAAAATAAAAGTTATAACATAAACAAAACAGAGTTTCAAGAAATTTCATTTTTCGCAATTTCAAGTAGTCAAAGTGCCCCTAATTGAAGAATCACCTATGTATGAATGACCTCAGAGCTCGTAACATGGAAGAAAGAGGAAAGAGAATCAGGGAGCAATAATGAGGCTGAATGGACATGATTCAGTAGGAACTCACATTACTGATTCACCCCTTCGGGCCAACGTTTCAAATAAAGAGACAATTTCAAACGAGGTTGGAGGCGACATCGGATGCACGGTAACTCTGGCAGGGTTTGCAAGACGTTACTTCCTACAAAGCGAAACCCAATAGCATGAATGGCAGTGGTGATGCTTCACTACCAGATGAACACAACGCCTTCTATACACACTTTGAAAGGGAGAACACAACCACAGCTGTGTAGATCCCGAAGGAGTACCTGTCGGGAGGAGAAGATGGCGGCGCGGCAGCAGCGCGTGGCCTGTCCAGTGATGAGTATCTGTTATCTGTCAAGTAGGGGACCGTGCACAATTCTGATTTGATGGAGACGAACATGAGAGTATGGAGGAACATCTGGAAAACTCCTGAAATGCCCGCTTCGCTGCCACTGCTACTGTGTGGTAACCGGAATCTCCGGAGCAGAAGGCCCCGAATCCTCGGTTTTTCGTGTTTCAGCGGTCGGGGCGAGGTCAAAGGCACTCGGCAGAGGATGGCGCTCGGGAGGCTGTATCGGAGGGGCTGGTCGGAGGCTCGAAGTTTTCGGACGGACGGACTCAGTGTCGGCTGTGGTCGGCTGCTTCCAAGGCATCAGCAAGTTGACGGTGCCTGGAGGTTTATGGCAGGGAGTTTCTCCCTTTTGCCGCCTGCTATTGGGAACTCGGGAGTCGATCAACTCGGGGACTTTTGAGACTTTATTTACCGTGCCCATGGTTTGTTCTTCATCAAATTATGGTATTGCTTTGCACTGCTGTAACTATATGTTATAATTATGTGGTTCTGTCAGTGTTAGTCTTTGGTTTGTCCTGTTTTCTGTGATATCACTCTGGAGAAACATTGTATCATTTCTTAATGCATGTATGCATTTCTAAATGACAATAAAAGAGGACTGAGTGTCCTCATAATCTAAAATAAAGATCCCTGCTGCACCTGATGATCCTGTGATCTCTGTCTCAGAGGCCGATGTTAGACTGTCTTTAAACAGAGTGAACCCTCGCCAGGCAGAAGGTCCCGATGGAGTACCTGGTAAGGCTCTGAAAACCTGTGCTAACCAACTAGCGGGAGTATTCAAGGACATTTTCAACCTCTCACTGCTACGGGCAGAAGTTCCCACTTGCTTCAAAAAGGCAACAATTATACCAGTGCTTAAGGAGAATAATGTGGGCTACCTTAGTGACTATCGCCCGGATGCACTCACATCTAAAGTGGTGAAATGCTTTGAGAGGTTGGTCATGACTAGACTGAACTCCTGCCTCAGCAAGGACCTGGACCCATTGCAGTTTGCCTATTGCCACAATAGGTCAACGGCAGACACAATCTCATAGAAACATAGAAAACCTACAGCACAATACAGGCCCTAAGGCCCACAAAGCTGTGCCAAACATGTCCTTACCTTAGAAATTACCCATAGCCCTCTATTTTTCTAAGCTCCATGTACCTATTCAGGAGTCTCTTAAAAGACCCTATGGTATCCCACAATCGCCGGCAGCCCATTCCACACACTCACCACTCTGAGTAAAAAAAACTTACCCCTGACATCTCCTCTGTACCTACTTCCAAGCACCTTAAAATTTCAGTGGCTCTCCACACAGCTTTAGACCACCTGGACAACACGAACACTTATGTCAGAGTGCCTTTCATCGACTATAGCTCAGTATGTAATACCATTATTCACATAATCCTGATTGAGAAGTTACAGAACCTGGGCCTCTGTACCTCGCTCTGCAATTGGATCCTCGACTTCCTAACCAGAAGACCACAATCTGTGCGGATTGGTGATAATATCTCCTCCTCGCTGACAAGCAACACTGGGGCACCTCAGGGGTGTGTGCTTAGCCCACTGCTCTACTCTCTCTATACACATGACTGTGTGGCTGGGCATAGCTCAAATACCATCTATAAATTTGCTGATGGTACAATCATTGTTGGTAGAGTCTCAGGTGGTGACGAGAGGGCATACAGGAGTGAGATATGCCAACTGATGAACTGGTGTCGCAGCAACAACCTGGCACTCAACGTCAGTAAGACGAAAGAACTGTTTGTGGACTTCATGAAGGGTAAGACGAAGGAACACATACCAATCCTCATAGAGGGATCAGAAGTGGAGAGAGTGAGCAGCTTCAAGTTCCTGGGAGTCAAGATCTCTGAGATTCTAACCTGGTCCCAACATATTGATGTAGTTATAAAGAAGGCAAGACAGCAGCTATACTTTATTAGGAGTTTGAAGAGATTTGGCATGTCAACAAATACACTCAAAAACTTCTATAGTTGTACTGTAGAGAGCATTCTGACGGTCTGCATCACTGTCTGGTATGGAGGGGCTACTGCACAGGACCAAAAGAAGCTGCAGAAGGTTGTAAATCTAGTCAGCTCCATCTTGGGCACTAGCCTACAAAGTACCCAGGACATCTTCAGGGAGTGGTGTCTCAGAAAGGCAGCGTCCATTATTAAAGATCTCCAACACCCAGGGCATGCCCTCTTCTCACTGTTACCATCAGGTAGGAGATACAGGAGCCTGAAGGCACACACACAGCAATTCAGGAACAGCTTCTTCCCCTCTGCCATCTGATTCTTAAATAGACATTGAATCTTTGGACACTACCTCACTTTTTTTAAATATACAGAATTTCTGTTTTTGCATTTTTTTAGTATATTCAATATATGTAATTGATTTACTTGTTTATTATTATTATTTTTATTTTATTTATTTTTTTCCTCTTCTGGATTATGTATTGCTTTGAACTGCTGCTGCTAAGTTAACAAATTTTACGTCACATGCCAGTGATAATAAACCTGATTCCGATTCTGATAAAGTCAAATCAAATCAAGTTTAATTATCATTCAACCAAACATGGATACAGCCAAACGAAACACCATTGCTCTGGGACCAAGGTGCAAAAAAATACACAGCATATTCAAGATAGCAAGCAAAACATAGTCACGCAAAAAAAAAATTGATGGTACAGTTCTGAACACTGCAATCTGCCTGTCATTCCATTGATCAAACACCAGAGGGCAGCACTGACAGGAGAGGAAAACCGTACATGGACGCCATGCTATACCACTCCAGCGTCTCCTCTCCCGGACTCTAGCACACGGCTTGAGGCCTGGTTCTCATTACAACCAAGCTCCCATGCCACTTGCTGTACCACCAAACAAGGGAAAGAGGCCTGCGGCATCTTACGTTATCAATGTCCAACAGGGTCTTGTGATCGCAAGAGAAACATCCGAGGCAATCACCCATAGTTACAATACACACACCATTTCCGATGTTTCCAACACAGCTCCTCCGAATTCAATTCTGGCTCCTCCAACATGTCCGCCGGCTACGCCGACCAACAAGCAGCTCACTGATGCTGTAGACCTGCAGTACCCACAGTTCTTGGAATCCAGTAATATCTTACAATCATAAAAAAAACACATTTAACAAGAAAAAGAGGCCCCTGCGTCCGAACTCGCCCATCTTACCAGAATGTTTCTATCCCCACTCTCCCAAACTTCCTGTCCTTGTTGAGAATCAGAATCAGGTTTAATTTCACTGACCCATGTCATGAAATTTGTTGTTTTATGGCAGCAGTACATTGCAATACTCTTTAAAATTTATTTGTTGAGATACAGCGTGGAATAGGCGTGTCGAGTCATGCCGCCTAGCAACTCCCAATTTAACTGTAGACTAATCACAGGACAATTTACAATGACCAATTAACCTATCCACCCGTATGTCTTTGGAGTGTGGGAGGAAACCAAAGCACCTGGAGGAAACCCACACAGTGATGGGGAGAACTTGCAAACTCCTTACAAGCAGCAGTGGGAACATAATGCATAATAATAAAAACTATAAATTACAATGAATATATATAAGTGGTGCAAAAAGAGAGGGAAAAAGTAGTGAGGTCGTGTTGTTGGGTTCATTGTCCATCCAGAAACCTGATGCAGAGGGGAAGAAGCTGATCCTGAATCGTTGAATCTTCAGGCTCCTGTACCTCCTCCCTGATGGTAACAATGAGAAGAGGGTGTGTCCTGTGTGATGATGTCCTTAATGATGGATGCTGTAACATTCAGAGTTCATGACATTGAAGAAAGAGGGAAAGAAATGGAGAATGATAGTGGGACACTTTTTACAACATCTGCTGATTCTGATTCTAATTCCGTCGTGATTTCAGATGAAGGAGACATGAATTCAGTCAATAATTCGGTCCTCCACCCCCTCCCAAATTTCCTGTCCTTATCCCACACTTCCACTACAGATTCCTAAGCCCCACCTTCTTATTCTAAACACAAGAAATTCTGCAGATGCTGGAAATCCAAAGTAGCGTACACAAAGTTTTGGACAAACTCAGCTGATCAAGCAGCGTGCATGGAAATGAACAGTTGATGTTTTGAGTTGAGACCCTTCTTCAGGACAGGTAAGAAAGGGGGAAGACACCATAAGACCATAAGACAAGGAGCAGAATTAGGCCATTCAACCCATCGAGTCTACTCCACCATTCCATCATGGCTGATTCCGGATCCCACTCAACCCCAAATAACTGCCTTCTCACCATATCCTTTGATACCCTGACTGATTGGGAAACTATCACCTTCCACCTTAGATACACCCATGGACTTTTGGCCTCCACCACAGTCTGTGGCAGAAGATTCCACAGATTCACAACTCTGTCTAAAAAATTCCGCCTTACTTCTATTCTAAAGGGTCGGCCCTCAATTTTGAGGCTGTGTCCTCAAGTTCTGGATACTCCACCATAGGAAACATCCTCTCCACATTCACCCTATCTAGTCCTTTCTCCATTCGGTAGGTTTCAATGAGATCCCCCTACATTATTCTAAGTTCCAGTGAGTTACAGGCCCTAAGCTGCCAAATGCTCCTCATATGTTAACCTCTTCATTCCCAGAATCATCCTCATGAATCTCCTCTGGACTCTCTCCAATGACAACACATCTTTTCTGAGATATGGCGCCCAAAACTGTTGACAAGTCTCAAGTGCAGCCTGACAAGTGTCTTATAAAGGTTCAGCATTATCTCCTTGATTTTTATATTCTATTCCCCTTGAAATAAATGCCAACATTACATTTGCCTTCTTCACCGCAGACTCAACCTGTAAATTAACCTTCTGAGAGTTTTGCACGAGGACTCCTAAGTCGCTCTACACCTCAGATACTTGAACCTTCTCCCCATTTAGATAATTGTCCGCACTTTTGTTCCTTTTACCAAAATGTATTATCATACATTTCCCAACACCGTATTCCATCTGCCACTTTTTGTCCATTCTTCCAATTTGTCCACATCCTTTTGCAATTACATTGCTTCCTCACCACTACCTACCCCTTCACCTACCTTGGTATCATCTGCAAAATTTGCCACAAAGCCATCAATCCCATTATCTAAATCATCGAAAAACAATGTGAAAAGTAGTGGTCCCAATACTGACTCCTGAGAAACACCACTAGTCACTGGCAGCCAACCAGAAAAGGCCCCCTTTATTCCCACTTGCTGCCTCCTGCCTGTCAGACATTTCTCTATCCATGCCAGTATTTTTCCTGTAACACCACAGGATTTTATCTTGTTAAACAGCCTCATGTGTGGCACATTATCAAATGCCTTCTGAAAATCCAAGTAAATGACGTCCACTGCCTCTCCTTTGACCACCCTGCTTGTTACTTCCTCGAAGAACTCTTAACAGATTTGTCAGGCAGGGTTTCCCTTTACAGAAACCATGCTGACCTTGACTTATTTTATCATTAGTCTCCAAGCACACCAAAACCTCATCCTTAATAATAGACTTTCCCAACCACTGAGGTTAGGCTAACTGGCCTATAATTGCCTTTCTTCTGTGTTTCTCCCTTCTTAAAGAGTGGAGTGACATTTGCAATCTTCCATTTCCCTGGAGGGACTATGCCAGAATAAAGTAATTCTTGAAAGGTCATGACCAATGCATCTGTTATCTCTTCAGCAACCTCTCTCAGGACTCTGGGATGTAGTCCATCTGGTCCAGGTGACTTATCCACATTAAGACCTCTCAGTCTGCCTAGCACTTTTTCCTTTATAATAGCAATGGGACTCACTCCTGTTTCCCGACACTCATGGACCTCTGGCACACTGCTAGTGTCTTCCACAGTGAAGACAGATGCAAAGTACCCATTAAGTTCATCTGCCATTTCTTTGTCCCCCATTACTACCTGACCAGAATCATTTTCCAATGGTCCAATATCAACTCTCACCTCCTTCTTACTCCTTATACAACTGAAAAAACTTTTAGTATCCTTGCTTTATATGTATTATTGGCTAGTCTGCTCTCATGTTTCATCTTTTCCCTTCTTGTAGCTTTTTTTAGTTGCCCTTTGTTGGATTTAAAAGCTTCCTAATTATTCACCTTCCCACTCACTTTTGCTACCTTATATGCCCTTTCCTTGGTTTTAATGCAGTGCTCAACTTCCTTTGTCAGTCATGGTTGCCTACCCCCGCCATTTGAGAACTTTCTTCTCTGTGGGACATATCAACCCTGCACCTTGTGAACTATTTCCAGAAACCTCAGCCACCTCTTCTCTGCCATCATCCCTGCCAGTATCACCCCCCCCCCACCCCAATCCTCCTGGGCAAGCTCCTCTCTCATGCCTCTTTAATTCCCTTTATTCCATTGTGATACTGATACTCGTGACCTGTGCTTCTCCCTCTCAAATTGCAGTATGAATTCAATCATATTATGATCACTGCCTCCTAAGGGTTCCTTTACATTAAGCTCCCAAATAAGATCTTGGTTATTACACGGCACCCAATCTAAGCTAGCCCTTCCCCGAGTAGGCTCAAGCACAAGCTGTTCTAAAAAGCCATCTCGTAAGCTTTCAACAAATTCCCTCTCTTGCGATCTGACACCAACCTGATTTTCCAAATCCCCTTGCATTTTGAAGTCCCCATTACAGTTGTGTTATTACCCTTATTACATGCTTTTTCCAGCTCACTTTGCAATCTCCACCCCACATCTTGGCTAGTATTCAGAGGCCTATAAATGATTCCCATAATATACGAGGGTATAATATACGTGAGACCCTGTCAGTCAGAGCTGGTGCTGCACTCTGATTGGAGTAGACTGCTATGCGACCCTTCATGCATGCTTCCTGATGGGCGAGTTCCTCCAAGACTGTGTGTGAGAAATGTTCTGTCAAGTACTTACACAGTACCAGAGCAAGCTGCCAGGGCAGCTGAATATCTGAAATAAATCTTTGAGGAATGCACAGGTCATGTTGTGCCAAAGTTTCAGCCCAAGAGCCAGGAATGAGAACAGTTGAACAGTTGCATAGATACAGCGTGGAAAATCCCCTTGCAGCCCAACGAGCCATGCCACCAACACCCCACCTTTCTAACGCCGGCCTCTACACAGGACAATTTACAACGACCAATTAATCTACTAACTGGTAAGTGAGAGGAGACCGTAGCACCCGGAGGAAACCCACACATTCACAGGAAGAATGTACAAACTCCTTCCAGAGGGCTGAACTCTGAACACAATTGCCCCAAGCTGTAATAATGCCGTGCTAACCCCTACGCTACTGTGGCACCCCCATAGTCACAGTTACACAGCACAGAAGCAAGCTGACTTGTAAATTGATAGGGTTGCCAACTGAGCCAAAGGTCAAAGTAAATTTATTATCGAAGTATGTATACTCAGTATTAATAATACTTTATTATCTACCTCCTGTACCTAATAAAGTGGCCACTGAGGGTATGTTCGTGATCTTCTGCTGCTGTAGCCCATCCGCTTCAAAGTTCAATGTATTGAGTGTTCAGAGAGGCTCTTCCGCACACCACTGTTGTAACGCATGACTATTTGAGTTACTGTTGCCCTCAGGTCAGCTTGAACCAGTCTGGTCATTCTCTTCTGACCTCTCTCATTAACGAGGCGTTTTCACCCACAGAATGGCCGCTCACTGGATGTGTTTTTGCTTTTTGCACCATTCCCTGTAAGCTCTAGAGACTGTTATGCGTGAAAATCCCAGGAGATCAGCAGTCTCTGAGATACTCAAACCACCCCATCTGGTACCAACAATCATTTCATGGTCAAAGTCACTTAGATCACATTTCTGACATTTAGTCGGAACAACAACTGAACCTCTTAACCATTTCGGCATGCTTTAATGCATTGAGTTGCTGCCACATGATTGGCTGATTAGAATTTTGCATTAACGAGCAGGTGTACTGGTACTCCTAATAAAGTGGCCACTGCGTATATATTTCAACATATACTATCCTGAGATTCATTTGCTTGCAGACATTTCCTGTGGATGCCTGCATTTGGATCATTTCCCTCTCGATCTATCCATATACCTGTCCAGATGTATTTTGAATGTTGTAATTGCACCCCCCTCTACCACTTCCGCTGGGAGTTCATTCCATATACCCACCACCCTCCCTCTGGGGACAGCCCACAAGTGTCACAGTACTTCTAGCTCCAACATAGCACATCCCCAAATAACTAAACCCAATGTATACAATACTGGGCAAAAAGCTGAGGCACATACTCTATGGCTAAGGTGCCCAAGACCTTTTGCACGGTACTGTAGTAATTTTATGTATTACACCATACTGCTGCCACAAAAAAAAAAAACAATTTCATGACATATGTGAGTGATGATAAACCTGATTCTGATCTGGGTCTTTGTTGTGGACTGAGAGTGGGAAGGGGGCAGGGAGAGGGGAATCGTGGTCGGGGAAGCAGCATCCATCATCTCGGACCACCACCATCCAGGCAATGCTCTGTTCCTGCTGCTGCCATCAGGGTGGAGGTACAGGAGCCTCAGGTTCCATGCCACCAGGTTAAGGAACAGTTATGACCCTTCCACCATCACACTCCTGAGAGTGGGAAGAAGTCAGGGAGAGGGGAATCATGGTTGGGAAAATCGGAAGGAAGAGGGTAGGGATCGGGAAGCACCAGACATTGTGTAATGGTCAATGAACCAATTTGAATCGAGTAAATTTGCCTGGTGACTCAGGGCTGGATGTATCTGCACCCATTCCTCCCCCATCCCTGGCACTCCTTCTCTGCCACTTGTCCCATACCCCTCACACGGTGCTCAACCCTCGCCATTCCCGACATCCTTTGCTTCCCATTCCCCCCACCAACCAGTTAAACAAACTCACTCCCTGCTCCACGTTGACAAATACAGTAATGTGCACAAGTCTGAGGCACCCTCGCTATATATGTACCAAAGATTTTTGCTCAATACTGTATGTCTTTGGACTGTGGGAGGAAACTGGAGCACCTAGAGGAAACCCACACGGTCATGGGGAGAACGTACCAACTCCTTTGAGGAAGTGACAGGGATTGAACCCCAAATGCTGGCACCGTAAAGCAGTACGCGGACCACTACACTACTGTTGCAGTTGTACGAAGCATTGGCTGGCCTGCACTTGAGAACATTGTGTACAGTTCTATCGGCCAGGCTGCAGCAGGGTTGTGCAGCAATAGAGAAGGTGCAGATGAGACTCACCAGGGCGCTGTCTGGAATGGAGGGCTGTGCTTATAAGGAGAGACTGAAGACATTGGGATGGTTCTCATTGGGACCTAGGAGACTGGCAGGTGACCTGATAGGGGCATAGATGGGTTAGAGAGTCCTTACAGACGGTGGCAGAATTCAACACCATTCGCTGATCACTGGCGTTGGAAAGCGTAGTGCTAACCACAAATGGTGTATATCACTGTATGTTTTTACATATGTATGGAAAACAAAGCTAATCTTATATCTTTAAATTCTTCTCGCTCTCACCAACATATCACCGGAACCAGCCTGCCCACCATCAAGGACATGCAGTCCATACAGAAAGGTGCCAGAAAAGGGCCAGTAACATGAAGGATCCCACCCACCCTCTCATGGACTGTTTGTCCCACCCCCATCAGGGAGGAGGCTGCGTAGCATCCACACCAGGACCACCAGACTCAAAAACAGTTACTTTGCCCAAGCAGTAAGGCTGATCAACACCCCCACCCACTAACCCACCCCTCCACACCCCCAACCACCACTACTTCTGTCAGAGTCACCTTATGTATAGACACTCCTGTGCCAGCATCATTTTATGGACACACAATTTATGGAGATAAGCTATCTTATGTATTTATATTACTGTGTTCTTTTTTATTATTGTGTTGCTTATGTTGTTATGGTTTTTTTTTGGGCTGCATCATATCTGGAGGAACAATTATTTTGTTCTCTTTTATACTTATGTACTGGAAATGACATAAAAACTTCTTGGAAACTTGAAATCTTGTTAAATTCTCTATTTTTAGATGACTAGACCATCGGGGGGAAAAAATGACCTTCTCTCTGCCCCAACCCATGAGTCAGGTTATCAAGTTTAGGAACAGAGACATTATGTTGTAGTTATATACAGTATGTGGTTAGTGAGACTGCACTTGGACTATTGTGTGTCTGATCTTGCTCACTCCGATACTGTCAAGTTGCAGAAAGTACAGAAGAGATTTACAAGGATGGATCCAGAACAAGAGGGAAACGAGGAAGATTTAAAAGGACTCAAATCCTGATTCAAGTTTAATTAGGAGAAAGAATACTGAGATTCGGAGCGGGAGTGTGGAGGAAGCCTTTTTAAAATTTTTCGTTTTTTTTCATCAGTGTCGTGAGAGGCAGGACTGCGCAGGCGTGTGACGTCGTGGAGGGAAACGAGGAAGATTTAAAAGGAACACAGCCTTATATAGCGGGCAGCGGAGTGAGCCGGGAGTAGAGTGAAGGCTTAAAGGCTTTGGCTAAATGGGCTCAGGTGGAAACGGGCGAGGCGAAGTGGGTTTGGTTATTCATTTTTTTTTCACTGTTATTTGAAGAGAGGGGGAAGTATGAGTGTGAGGGCAGCTTGTTGTTCTCAGTGCCGGATGTGGGAGGGAGTGGAGTCTCCAAGCCTCCCGGACATCCACACCTGCGCCAGGTGCGTCAAGATGCAGTTCCTAAGAGACCGCGTTAGGGAACTGGAGCTGCAGCTCAATGACCTTCATCTGGTCAGGGAGAGTGAGGAGTTGATAGAGAGAAGTTACAGGCAGGTGGTCACACCAGGGCCACGGGAGGCAGACAAGTGGGTCACGGTTAGGAGGGGGAAGGGGAAGAGTCAGGTAATAGAGAGTACCCCAGTGGCTGTGCCCCTTGACAAAAAGTACTCCTGTTTGAGTACTGTTGGGGGAGACAGCATACCTGGGGGAAGCAACAGTGGCCGTGCCTCTGGCACAGAATCCGCCCTGTAGCTCAGGAGGGTAGGGAAAGGAAGAAGAGGGCAGTAGTAATAGGGGACTCGATAGTTAGGGGGTCAGATAGGTAATTCTGTGGACGCAGTCCAGAGACCAAGATGGTAGTTTGCCTCCCAGGTGCCAGGGTCCGGGATGTTTCTGATCGCGTCCAAGAGATCTTGAAGTGGGAGGGTGAGGAGCCAGAGGTCGTGGTACATATAGGTACCAATGACATAGGTTGGAAAAGGAGAGAGGTCCTGAAAGAAGAATACAGGGAGTTAGGAAGGGAGTTGAGAAAAAGGACGACAAAGGTAGTAATCTCGGGATTACTGCCTGTGCCACGCGACAGTGAGAGTAGGAATGCGATGAGGTGGAGGATAAATGCGTGGCTGAGGGATTGGAGCAGGGGCAGGGATTCAGGTTTTTGGATCATTGAGACCACTATTGGCGCAGGCGTGACCTGTACAAAGGGGACGGATTGCACTTGGATCATAGGGGGACCAATATCCTGGCGGGGAAATTTGCAAGGGCTACTGAGGTGACTTTAAACTAGAACGGTTGTGGGGAGGGAATCAAATTAAGGAGACTAGGAGCAGGGAAATTGATGTAGAGGAAAAAAAAGAAGAAGATAACAAAGTTGTTTGCTCAATTAAGGATAAACAGAGAGTGGGAGGTGGAGAGTTTCTTAAATGCATCTACTTTAATGCTAGGAGCATTGTAAGAAAGGTGGATGAGTTTAGAGCATGGATTGATACCTGGAAATATGATGTTGTAGCTATTAGTGAAATGTGGTTGCAGGAGGGGTGTGATTGGCAACTAAATATTCCAGGATTTCGTTGCTTCAGGTATGATAGAATAGGAGGGACAAGAGGGGGAGGTGTTGCATTGCTTGTCAGAGAAAATATAACAGCGGTGCTGTGGCAGGATAGATTAGTGGATTCGTCTAGGGAGGCTATTTGGGTGGAATTGAGGAATAGGAAAGGTGTTGTGACGCTTATAGGGGTGTATTATAGACCGCCTAATGGGAACTGAGAATTGGAGGAGCAAATTTGTAAGGAGATAGACGATATTTGTAGTAAGCACAAGGTTGTGATTGTGGGAGATTTTAATTTTCCACACATAGACTGGGAAGCCCATACTGTAAAAGGGCTAGATGGTTTGGAGTTCGTAAAATGTGTGCAGGATAGTTTTTTGAAGCAATACATAGAGGTACCAACTAGAGAAGGGGCAGTGTTGGATCTCCTGTTAGGGAATGAGATAAGGCAGGTGGCGGAGGTATTTGTTGGGGAGCACTTCGGCTCCAGTGATCACAATACAATTAGTTTAGGTGTAATTATGGAGAAGGATAGGACTGGACCTAGGATTGAGATTTTTGATTGGAGAAAGGCTAACTTTGAGGAGATGCGAAAGGATTTAGAAGGAGTGGATTGGGAAAATTTGTTTTATGGGAAGGATGTAACAGAGAAATGGAGGTTATTTAAAGGTGAAATTGTGAGGGTTCAGAATCTTCATGTTCCTGTTAGGTTGAAAAGAAAGGTTAAAAGTTTGAGAGAGCCATGGTTTTCAAGAGATATTAGAAACTTGGTTCAGAAAAAGAGAGAGATCTTCAATAAATATAGGCAGCTTGGAGTTAATGAGGTACCCGAGGAATATAAACAATGTAAAAAGAATCTTAAGAAAGAAATTAGAAAAGCTAAAAGAAGACACGAGGCTGCTTTGGCAAGTAACGTGAGAATAAATCCAAAGGGTTTCTACAGTTATGTTAGTGGCAAAAGAATAGTGAGGGATAAAATTGGTCCCTTGGAGAATCAGAGTGGATGGCTATGTGCGGAGCCAAAAGAGGTGGAGATTTTGAACTATTTCTTTTCTTCGGTATTCACTAAGGAGAAGGATATTGAATTGTGTAAGGTAAAGGAAACAAGAAGGGTAGTTATGGAAAGTATGACGATTAAAGAGGAGGAAGTACTGGCACTTTTAAGGAATATAAAAGTGGATAAGTCTCTGGGTCCGGACAAGATATTCCCTAGGACTTTGAGGGAAGTTAGAAATAGCAGGGTCTCTGACAGAAATATTTCGAAAGTCATTAGAAACGGGGATGGTGCTGGAGGATTGGTGTATTGCTCATGTGGTTCCATTGTTTAAAAAAGGTTCTAAGAGTAAACCTAGCAATTATTGGCCTGTGAGTTTGATGTCAGTGGTGGGTAAATTGATGTTAAGTATTCTTAGAGATGGTATATTTAATTTTCTGGATAGACAGGGTCTGATTAGGAAGAGTCAACATGGATTTGTGCGTGGAAGGTCATGTTTGACAAGTCTTATTGAATTTTTTGAAGAGGTTACTAGGAAAGTTGACGAGGGTAAAGCGGTGGATGTTGTCTATATGGACTTCAGTAAGGCCTTTGACAAGATTCCACATGGAAGGTTAGTTAGGAAGGTTCAATCATTAGGCATTAATATGGAAGTAGTAAAATGGATTCAGCAGTGGCTGGATGGGAGACGCCAGAGAGTAGTGGTGGATAACTGTGTGTCAGATTGGAGGACAGTGTGTAGCGGTGTGCCTCAGGGATCTGTACTGGGTCCAGTGTTGTTTGTCATATTTATTAATGATCTGGATGATGGGTGGCAAATTGGATTAGTAAGTATGCAGATGATACTAAAATAGGTGGCGTTGTGGATGATGAGGTAGGTTTTCAAAACTTGCAGAGAGATTTAGGCCAGTTAGAAGAGAGGGCTGAAAGATGGCAGATGGAGTTTAATGCGGAAAAATGTGAGGTGCTACACATTGGTAGGACTAATCAAAATAGGACATACATGGTAAATGGTAGGGTATTGAAGAATGCTTTAGAACAGAGAGATCTAGGAATAATGGTGCACAGTTCCCTGAAGATGGAATCTCATGTGGATAGGGTGGTGAAGAAAGCTTTTGGTTTGCTGGCCTTTATAAATCAGAGCATTGAGTATAGGAGTTGGGATGTAATGTTGAAATTGTATAAGGCATTGGTAAGGCCAAATCTGGAGTATTGTGTACAGTTCTGGTCACCAAATTATAGGAAAGATATCAATAAAATTGAGAGAGTACAGAGGAGATTTACTAAAATGTTGCTTGGATTTCATCTCCTAAGTCACAGAGAAAGGTTGAGCAAGTTAGGTCTTTATTCTTTGGAGCGTAGAAAGTTGAGGGGGGACTTGATGGAGGTATTTAAAATTATGAAGGGGATTGATAGAGTTGACGTGGATAGGCTTTTTCCATTGAGAGTGGGTGAGATTCAAACAAGAGGACATGAGTTGAGAATTAGAGGACAAAAGTTTAGGGGTAACATGAGGGGGAAATTCTTTACTCAGAGAGTGGGAGCTGTGTGGAACGAGCTTCCAGCAGAAGTGGTTGAGGCAGGTTCGATGTTGTCATTTAAAGTTAAATTGGATAGATATATGGACAGGAAAGGAATGGACGGTTATGGGTTGAGTGCAGGTCAGTGGGACTAGGATAGGGTAAGAGTTCGGCATGGACTAGAAGGGCTGAGATGGCCTGTTTCTGTGCTGTAATTGTTATATGGTTATAAGAGAGTATCAGTGAAAGGGAGAGGCTGACCACACTGGATCTTCATGCCTTGGAGCGCAGGAGATTGAGGGATGACCTTGTTGAAGTTTATAACATCATGCGGGGTGTGAATAAGGTGGACAGTCATAGTCTTTTCCACCTTCAACTCAATCCTGGGTTTCCTCACTTGCAGACCCCAGTCAGTCCAGGTTGGCAACAACATCTCCACAATTACCATCAGCACCAGAAGACTGCGTACTTACCCGTCTCACCACTCTGACTCTACTCGCTTTACACTTACGACTGTGAGGCTAAGTACAGCTCCAACACCATATTTAAATTTGCTGACAACACCGCTGTCATAGGCCAAATCAATGGTGGTGACTGTTACGTAACCGGCAACAATGAATATCAATCGAGACAGATTATACAAAAACAACCAAACATTTATTAAACACGGATAAATAATTAAAAAAAAACAAAAACCTTAACTGGAAGTTAACCGCTATGCAGCCGTACAACAAATTGTCACTCGGCACTGGCTCTTAAAGAGTTAAATGCAAAAACAGTTCTTAAAGCGGTAAAGTCAGATGCAGTTCTTAAAATGGTAAATTTGAAAGTCCAACAGATTTATACGTTCAATTGGGAGAGACTTCTCTGGAGAAGGATTTCTTCATAGATGCGACTTTCCTGCTGGTCCTGTCCAAAGGATTCACGATGTAGGAAATAAATGGCTTAAAACAACTGATCTTAATTTCTAGAGAGCAAACCTTGCGTGAACTTCCTTTTCTTTTGGCAAGAGTTATCTTCGGTGCAGGTCACTACTTCTTCAACGAAGACTCAATAAGGTTGATCCTTTATTAAACTGCCGAATGATACCAACTTCTCTTAATCCTTCAGGTCCTGTACTTCGATAAAGTCTTCACTCTCCCATACTACTGGAAAAAGGTACATCAACAAATCTAGCAAAAATTGCCAATCCAGCACTATTGTACCTTGCAACAGAACGTAACACTCCATTTTGAAAATGAAACTGCGTCATAAAATAAATACGTAACAGAAACGGAGACACAGACACGTTCTAGCTGGAAAACTAAAAACTAAAAACTAACTGCGTCATCTGAGGTCTTCCCTTATATACCCATGGTGCACATGTCATCATGTGACCTCCAAAAGATCATTACATCATTCTCACAAGAAGAAAAAAAAATCACAAGATTTCCTTGAGGTATGTAACGGTGACGAATCAGCATGTGGGAGGGAGATTGAAAATCTGGCTGGGTGGAGACACAGCAACCTCTCACTCAACGTCAACAAAACCAAGGAGCTGATTATTGACAATAGGAGGAAGAGGCCCGACGTCCTTTAAATTCTTTGGTGGGTTCATATAGGAGGATCTATCCTGGATCGGCCGTAAGTACCACCACAAAGAAGACATGGCAAGGTCCCTAATTTCATTGAAGTTTGTGTAGATATGGAACATCACCAGAAACTTTGGCAGACTTCTGTGGATGCACAATGGGGTGCATGCTAACTGGCTGCATCACAGCCTGCTGTGGGAACACCAGTGCCCAGGAATGGAAATGTCTACAGCCCAGTCCAACACAGACAAAGCTCTCCCCACCACTGAGCACATCTACTACCATCAGAAGGAAGGTACACAAGCTTTAGGTCCCACACCACCAGGTTCAGGAACAATTATTATACCTCAACCATCAGGCTCTTGAACCAGAGGGAATGACTTCACTCAACTTCACTCACCCCATCACTGAATTGTTCCCACACCCTATGGACTCACTTTCAAGGACTCTTCATCTCATGTACTCAATATTTATTGCTTATTTTTCCCCTCTTTAGATTTGCATAGTTTGTTGACTTTTGCAAAAATGGTTGTCCACACAAGATTGGCGGCTTCAACCCCATGCCCTGTCGATCCAGTGCTGGATTTACCACACAAACAATAACCTCTCACTCAATGCCAACAAAATCAAGGAGCTGATAATTGACTTCAAAAGGAGGAAATCAGAGGTCCATGAGCCAGTCCTCATCAGGGGATCAAAGGTGGAGAGGATCACTAACTTTAAATTCCTCAGTGTTATCATTGCTAGGATGTAAGCGCCTTTTCAAACAAGGAGCGCTCTTGCAGGAAGCAGCATCCATGATGAAAGACCCCCACCACCCAGGAAACACTCTGATCTCGCTGTACATTCTGGAAGGATGCATAGGAGCCTTAGGTTCCACACCACTAGGTTCAGAAATAGTTATTATCCCTCAACCATCAGACTCCTGAACCAGAGGGGATAACATCACTCATCCCCATTTTTCATCTTTTGGACATTGTTATTTCTCTGTCTTTGTTGGAATCGGTCTTTCAATGATTCTATCGCATTTCTTTGGACAGTGTGAATGCCCACAAGAAAATGCACCTCAGGGTGGGATATGGTGACTTATCCTTATGTACTTTAAGGATCCATTTTACTTTGATGGATCTTTGAACTTTGAGGGTTGGGGAGACCAAAACTAAAGGGCACAGTTGCAGGATTAGAGGGAAGAAATTGAGGAGACCTGAGAGGTATCTTCTTTACCGAGAAAGTAGTGAGTACCCGGACTGGACTGTTAGAGGGTACAATTACAGTATTTAAGAGGAATTTGGATAGGTACATAGAGAGCTGGCTCTTGGAGGGCTATGGGCCAAATATGGGCAACTGGGACTAGCAGAGAGGATGCTGAGGTCAGTATGGACCTGTTCTGTGCTGTGTTACTCTTATTACATCTCCTCCTCGCTGACGATCGACACTGGCGCACCTCAAGGGTGTGTGCTTCGCCCGCTGCTCTTCTCTCGCTACATCCACGACTGTGCGGCTAGGCACAACTCTAATGCCATCTGTAAATTTGTCATCACCCAGGGCATGCCCTCTTCTCATTGCTACCATCAAGGAGGAGGTACAGGAGCCTGAAGGCACACGCCCAACACTTTAGGAACAGCTTCTTCCCCTCTCCCATCAGATTTCTGAATGGACATCGAACCATGAACACTACCTCAATATTTCCTGCACTACTTATTCCATTCTGAATATGTATTTGTATATACATATTTTATACATATTGTGTATACATGTATATAAAATTGTAATATTATTTAAATTCATAGCTTTTTTATTATGTATTGCGATGTACTGTTGCCACAAAAAACACCTTTCATGACATATGCCAGTGATATTAAACCTGATTTGATTCCATTGAGTCAGTAAGGTCACCCCTCAGTCTCCTACCCTGCAGCTAACAAAGGCCCTGCCTAGCAAGCCCTCCATTCCTGATAACACCCTCATCAATCTTTCTGCACTCATTCAAGTTTAATGACATGCAGCCCATAACCGGGTGACCAGAACTGCACACAATACGCCTCATGTTGTCTCGCCAGCGTCTTGGACACATCCCAGATGCCCTGGCCCATGAAATCAAGCAGGCCAGGTATCTTCTTTGCAATCTTTGTTATCTTTATTACTTATAGTAAACTCAAGAAATACTGCAGATGCTGGACATCTTGGCCAGTGCACACACAATGCTGGAGGAATGCAGTAGGTCAGGCAGCATCTTTATGGACATACAATCAATCTATGTCTTGTGTATTTGTATTTATTGTGTTTTTTATTATTATGTTCTTTATCTTACTGTGTTTATTTTGTGCATCGGACCTGGAGTAACAATTGTTTCATTCTCCTTTACACTTGTGTACTGGAAATGACATTAAACAATCTTGAACAGAGTCATAGGAACAACCCCCTCAGCCCATCTGTTCTGTGCTGACCCGCATCTGGACCATGGCTCTCTATACCCATAAAGTCCTAGAACACTACAGCACAGAAACAGGCCATTCAGCCCATCTAGTCCAACCTTGTATATTGAATCTTGAGTCTATGCAGGAGAGTAAACAGTCGACATTTTGCACGGAGATAATTTATAGTGGAGGTTTTTGTAATTTATAGTAATCATAATTCTGTAATTTATAGTAATTATTATTTTGCATGCTAATTTACAGTGAAGGTTTTTGTAATTTATAGTAATTATTATGTCTTTGAACTGTACTGCAACAACATTCACATCAATGGTAATAATATGGATCTGATTCTGATAAATAAGATTGTAACTCTAATTCTGATTATCACCACACTGAGTAGCTGTGTTGTTACTTTTTGAGAACTATATAGCTGTACCCCTAGGTGTCTCTGTTCTACATTTCTACATTCAGAAGGAAGCACTGTCAACCCAAAGTATTGAAGTTAACAATTTCATTATTACTATAGGAATTGTATCACTATTGTACCATTGATCTTAAGGGCATAAAAATGTCATGTAGTTTTGGGTTTGTGGGTCTCTACCAAGAGAGTCTGCAGAAGAATGCCTGCTTGTTGTGATGAATTGTTGTTGTTCCTGTCCATGCGTTCTGGCTTATCGGGCAGCAACCTTATTGTTTCTTTATCACATTTGTCTGTTTTGTCAGTTGTGTGCGGCACGACTGGCGTGTGTGTTTGCAGTCATTTTTAATATTTCCCTCTCCCAGTGTAGAGTGCCCTCATACTTCAAAGCATCCACCATTGTCCCTGTACACAAAAAGACCAAAGATAACGTGTCTGAACAACTGGCGTCCTGTCACTCACCTCAATAATAAGCAAATGCTTTGAGAGGCTGGTCAAGGACTACATCTGCAGTTTGCTACCACACAAACTGGACCCCCTACAATTCACCTACCGACACAACTGATCGACAGATGACGCAATAGCCACAGCTCTACACACTGTCCTTGCACATCTGGAGAAGAGGATGCTTATGTGAGAATGTTGTTCTTGGACTACAGTTCAGCATTCAATTCCCTCCAGGCTCGACAAGAAGTTCAGAGACCTTAGCCTTCACCCTGCCTTGTGCAGCTGGATCCTGGACTTCCTGTCAGATCACCGGCAGGTGGTAAGAGTGAGCTCCCTCACCTCCAACCCTCTGACCCTCAACGCAGGTGCCCCTCAGGGCTGTGTCCTAAGCCCCCTCCTTTACTCTCTGTATACCCAAGACTGTGTCGCCGTCTACAGCTCCAATCTGCTAATTAAATTTGCTGATGATATCACATTGATTGGCCTTATCTCAAATAATAATGAGGCAGCCTACAGAGAGGAAGTCATCACCCTGACACAGTGGTGTTAAGAAAACAACCTCTCCCTCAATGTCGTAAAAACAAAGGAGCTGGTTGTGGGCTACAGGAAGAACAGAGACAGGTTTGCCTGTTGATGCAGGACAATTAACACAACCCCATTGTCTTAGTGTTTGGCTGATGCATATAAGACCATAAAAACTAGGAGCAATGTTAGGTCATTCAGCCCATCGAGTTTGCTCTACTGTTCCATCAGGGCTGATTTATTATTCCTTTCAACCCCATTCTCCTGCCTTCTCCCTGTAACTTTTCACATCCTGATTAATCAAGAACCTAAACACGAGGAATTCTGCAGATGCTGGAAATTCAAGCAACACACATCAAAGTTGCTGGTGGACGCAGCAGGCCAGGCAGCATCTCTAGGAAGAGGTACAGTAGACGTTTCAGGTCGAGACCCTTCGTCAAGAACCTATCAACCTCTGCCTTGAATGTACCCAATGATTTGGCCTCCACAGCCACTTGTGACAAAGAATTCCACAGATTCCCCACCCTCTGGATAAATAAGTTCCTCCTCATCTAAAGGAACATCCCTCTATTCTGAGGCCATACCCTCTGGTCCTAGACTCCTCCACAGTAGAAAACATCCTCTTCACATCCACTCTGTCCAGTCCTTTCAATATTTGAAAGGTTTCAATGAGATCCCTCCTCATTCTTTAAATGCCAGTAAGTACAGGTCCAGAGCCATCAGAAACTCCTCAAATGTGAATTGAATTGCCTTTATTACTTACATCCTTCATATACATGAGGATTACGTTATGTTTCTGTCTACATGTGCAACTTATAGTCATTTATAATAAATTCTATGTACAGCAGGATAGTCAATATAACACAGAAATACAGTAGCGTCAGCTTGAGTTCATCAGTCTGATGGCCTGGTGGAAGAAGCTGTCCCGGAGCCTGTTGGTCCTGGCTTTTATACTGCTGTACCATTTCCCGGATGGTAGCAGCTGGAATAAATTGTGGTTGGGGTGACTTGGGTCTTCAGTGATCCTTCTGGCCTTTTTTACACACCTGTCTTTGTAAATGTCTTCAATAGTGGGAAGTTCACAACTACAGATGCGCTGGGCTGTCCGCACCACTCTCTGCAGAGTCCTGCAATTGAGGGAAGTACAGTTCCCATACCAGGCAGTGATGCAGCCAGTCAGGATGCTCTCAATTGTGCATCTGTAGAAAGTTCTTAGAATTTGGGGGCCCATACCAAACTTCTTCAACCGTCTGAGGTGAAAGTGGTGCTGTTGTGCTTTCTTCACCACACAGTCGAGATCAAACCACGTGAGGTCCTCGGTGATGTTTACACTGAGGAACTTAAAGCTGTTCACTCTCTCAACCCCACATGTATGTATGTGTGTGTGTGTGTGAGCGTATGAGTGTATGCATGTGTGTGTATGGAAGAGTGAGTGTGTGCATGCGCATGTGTGCCTTTATTCTCTGTGTGTCTGTGCATGTATATGTGAGAGTGATGTGTGCATGTGAATGTGAGTGTGTGTGCCTGCACGTGTGTGTATGCATGTATGTGTGCTTGGATGTGTATGTGATCCCAGCGAGTGTGTGTAGGTGTGTATGCGAGAGTGATATGTGTGCATATACATGTGTGTGTGAGGGAGAGAGTGTGTGTGTGTGCGTGTAAGTATGTTAGTGTGTGTGTTTGTGTGTGCATGAGTGTGTTTCTGAATGGGTTAGTGTGAGAGAGTGTGCGTGTGTGTGAATTTGTGTGTGTATGTGACAATGTGTGTGTGTATATGTGAGAATGTGTGTGTGTGCGTGTGAGTGTGTTTGTGTGTGCATGTGAGTGTGTGTGTGTATATATGTGACAATGTGTATGTGTATATGTGAGAGTGTGTGTGTGTGTTGAGTGAGTGTGTGTGTGCATGTGCACATGATACAGGAGCAGGTGGGGTCGTTACAGAGATATGTTTAGTGGAACAGACTCGATAGGCTGAATGGTCTAATTCTGTCCCATGTAAAATGGTCCTATAATATCCTATGTGGGGACAGTGTTCCCTCTCTGTGTCCTGTGTTTTGAACTGTGTTCCCTTTCTCTGTTCTGTGTTTTGGACTGTGTTCCGTCTCTCTGCCCTGTGTTTTGGAATCTGTTCCCTTTCTCAGTCCTATGTTTTGGACTGTGTTCTGTCTCTCTGGTCTGTGTTTTGGACTGTGTTCTGTCTCTCTGGTCTGTGTTTTGGACTGTGTTCTGTCTCTCTGTCCTGTGTTTTGGACTGTGTTCCGTCTCTCTGTCTTGTGTTTTGGACTGTGTTCTGTCTCTCTGGTCTGTGTTTTGGACTGTATTCCGTCTCTCTGTCCTGTGTTTTGGACTGTGTTCCGTCTCTCTGTCCTGTGTTTTGGACTGTGTTCCGTCTCTCTGCCCTGTGTTTTGGACTCTGTTCCCTTTCTCAGTCCTGTGTTTTGGACTGTGTTCCCTCGCTGCTGCTCCGCCTCTGAACATTACGGGGCGCCCCACTAGCGCTCTGAAGGGAAACCGGAAAAAGCGCTGGTGAGAGCCGAGGAGGGAGCTCAGAGAGACGGACCCTCGCTCAGCACCCGACCGGAGAGGACAGAGAGAGGGGAAAGAAGAGCCCGTCCGCCTCCGACAATGTCCGGCACCGGCAACCTGGTCGCTACAAGGAAGCTAGTGGAACAGCTCCGCTTTGAGGTCGGCATCAAGCGGCTTAAGGTGAGCCGGTTACCCGGGGACGGAGCCCGCAGCAGGGCGGAGCCGCCGCTACTCAGCACCATTCCTCCCACTGCGCGCATTCGGCCCACGCTGCCCGTGATAGCCCCTTCCCGGTGATGGGTGGGGGCTGTCCACACATCTGATAGGACGTGCTGATTTTACAACGATTTACTGTCAACGCGACAGGTTACAACTGTGCAGTCGGTGACTGCGGGGCCGATCCTTCCGGGTGCGGGGGCCCCCACTCGGTTACCTCAGTCACTGTAATGCGAATATGACCACTTCAACCAATTATTATAGTACTGTTCGAGGCGTTAATAATGCTGTTTAGAGAGAGTTGGTGTGGGAGCCCAGTTTCACTTCCATCTAAACTCCAGGGTTGTTAACCTTTCTTTGAACTATCAGGTCTCACACTTTCATCCTTCCCCATCGCCGAAGTAAACCTCTCTCTCCCTCTCCCCCCCCCACACACACAACCTCTCTCTCTCCCCCCCACACACACAAAACCTCTCCCTCTCCCCCCCACACAACCTCTCTCTCCCCCCCCCACACACACAACCTCTCCCTCTCCCCCCCCCACACACACAACCTCTCTCTCTCCCCCCCACACACACAAAACCTCTCCCTCTCCCCCCCACACAACCTCTCTCTCCCCCCCCCACACACACAACCTCTCCCTCTCCCCCCCACACAACCTCTCTCTCCCCCCCCCACACACACAACCTCTCCCTCTCCCCCCCCCACACACACAACCTCTCTCTCTCCCCCCCCACACACACAAAACCTCTCCCTCTCCCCCCCACACAACCTCTCTCTCCCCCCCCCACACACACAACCTCTCCCTCTCCCCCCCACACAACCTCTCTCTCCCCCCCCCACACACACAACCTCTCCCTCTCCCCCCCACACACACAAAACCTCTCTCTCTCCCCACACACACCTCTCTCTCCCCCCACACACACAACCTCTCTCTCTCCCCCCCACACACACAAAACCTCTCCCTCTCCCCCCCACACAACCTCTCTCTCCCCCCCCCACACACACAACCTCTCCCTCTCCCCCCCCCCACACACACAACCTCTCTCTCTCCCCCCCACACACACAAAACCTCTCCCTCTCCCCCCCACACAACCTCTCTCTCCCCCCCCCCACACACACAACCTCTCCCTCTCCCCCCCACACAACCTCTCTCTCCCCCCCCCACACACACAACCTCTCCCTCTCCCCCCCACACACACAAAACCTCTCTCTCTCCCCACACACACCTCTCTCTCCCCCCACACACACAACCTCTCTCTCCCCCCCCCACACACACACAACCTCTCTCTCCCTCTCCCCCCCCCCACACACACAACCTCTCTCTCTCCCCCCCACACACACAAAACCTCTCCCTCTCCCCCCCACACAACCTCTCTCTCCCCCCCCCACACACACAACCTCTCTCTCCCCCCACACACACCTCTCTCTCCCCCCCACACACACAACCTCTCCCTCTCCCCCCCACACACACACAACCTCTCTCTCCCCCCACACACACCTCTCTCTCCCCCCCACACACACAACCTCTCCCTCTCCCCCCCCACACACACAAAACCTCTCTCTCCCCACACACACCTCTCTCTCCCCCCCACACACACAACCTCTCCCTCTCCCCCCCACACACACAAAACCTCTCTCTCTCCCCACACACACCTCTCTCTCCCCCCCACACACACAACCTCTCCCTCTCCCCCCACACACACACACAACCTCTCTCTCTCCCCCCCACACACACAAAACCTCTCCTCTCCCCCCCACACACACACAACCTCTCTCTCCCCCCACACACACCTCTCTCTCCCCCCCACACACACAACCTCTCCCTCTCCCCCCCACACACACAAAACCTCTCTCTCCCCCCACACACACCTCTCTCTCCCCCCCACACACACAACCTCTCCCTCTCCCCCCCACACACACACAACCTCTCTCTCCCCCCACACACACCTCTCTCTCCCCCCCACACACACAACCTCTCCCTCTCCCCCCCACACACACACAACCTCTCTCTCTCCCCCCCACACACACACAACCTCTCTCTCTCCCCCCCACACACACACACAACCTCTCTCTCCCCCCCACACACACAAAACCTCTCCCTCTCCCCCCACACACACACAACCTCTCTCTCCCCCCACACACACCTCTCTCTCCCCCCCCACACACACAACCTCTCCCTCTCCCCCCCACACACACAAAACCTCTCTCTCTCCCCACACACACCTCTCTCTCCCCCCCACACACACAACCTCTCCCTCTCCCCCCCACACACACACACAACCTCTCTCTCTCCCCCCCACACACACAAAACCTCTCCCTCTCCCCCCCACACACACACAACCTCTCTCTCCCCCCACACACACCTCTCTCTCCCCCCCACACACACAACCTCTCCCTCTCCCCCCACACACACAAAACCTCTCTCTCCCCCCACACACACCTCTCTCTCCCCCCCACACACACAACCTCTCCCTCTCCCCCCCACACACACACAACCTCTCTCTCCCCCCACACACACCTCTCTCTCCCCCCCACACACACAACCTCTCCCTCTCCCCCCCACACACACAAAACCTCTCTCTCTCCCCACACACACCTCTCTCTCCCCCCCACACACACAACCTCTCCCTCTCCCCCCCCACACACACACAACCTCTCTCTCCCCCCCACACACACACAACCTCTCTCTCCCCCCCACACACACAACCTCTCCCTCTCCCCCCCACACACACAAAACCTCTCTCTCTCCCCACACACACCTCTCTCTCCCCCCCACACACACAACCTCTCCCTCTCCCCCCCACACACACACAACCTCTCTCTCCCCCCCACACACACACAACCTCTCTCTCCCCCCCCACACACACAACCTCTCTCCCCCCCCACACACACACAACCTCTCTCCCCCCCACACACACAACCTCTCTCTCCCCCCCACACACACAACCTCTCTCTCCCCCCCACACACACACAACCTCTCTCTCCCCCCCCCACACAACCTCTCTCTCCCCCCCCACACACACACAACCTCTCCCTCTCCCCCCCACACACACACAACCTCTCTCTCTCCCCCCCCACACACACACAACCTCTCTCTCTCCCCCCCACACACACAACCTCTCTCTCTCCCCCCCCCACACACACAACCTCTCTCTCTCCCCCCCACACACACACAACCTCTCCCTCTCCCCCCACACACACACAACCTCTCTCTCCCCCCACACACACAAAACCTCTCCCTCTCCCCCCCCACACAACCTCTCTCTCCCCCCCCCACACACACAACCTCTCTCTCCCCCCCCCACACACACAACCTCTCTCTCCCCCCCACACACACACACAACCACTCTCTCTCCCCCCCCCACACACACAACCTCTCTCTCTCCCCCCCCCCACACACACAACCTCTCCCTCTCCCCCCACCACACACAACCTCTCTCCCCCCCCCACACACACAAACCTCTCCCTCTCCCCCCCACACAACCTCTCTCTCCCCCCCCCACACACACAACCTCTCTCTCCCCCCCCCCACACACAAAACCTCTCCCTCCCCCCCCCACACACACAACCTCTCTCTCCCCCCCACACACACAAACCTCTCCCTCTCCCCCCACACAACCTCTCTCTCCCCCCCCACACACACAACCTCTCTCTCCCCCCCCACACACACAACCTCTCCCTCTCCCCCCCCCACACACACAACCTCTCCCTCTCCCCCCCACACACACACAACCTCTCTCTCTCCCCCCCACACACACAAAACCTCTCTCTCTCCCCCCCACACAACCTCTCTCTCCCCCCCCACACACACACAACCTCTCTCTCCCCCCCACACACAACCTCTCTCTCTCCCCCCCACACACACAACCTCTCTCTCCCCCCCCACACACAACCTCTCTCTCTCCCCCCCCCACACACACAACCTCTCTCTCCCCCCCCACACACACAACCTCTCTCTCTCCCCCCCCCACACACACAACCTCTCTCTCCCCCCCCACACACACAACCTCTCTCTCTCCCCCCCCCACACACAACCTCTCCCTCTCCCCCCCCACACACAAACCTCTCCCTCTCCCCCCACACAACCTCTCTCTCCCCCCCCACACACACAACCTCTCTCTCTCCCCCCCACACACACAAAACCTCTCCCTCTCCCCCCCACACACACACACAACCTCTCTCCCCCCCCACACACACAACCTCTCTCTCTCCCCCCCCACACACACACAACCTCTCTCTCTCCCCCCACACACACAAAACCTCTCCCTCTCCCCCCCACACACACACACAACCTCTCTCCCCCCCACACACACAACCTCTCCCTCTCCCCCCCACACACACACACAACCTCTCTCCCCCCCCACACACACACAACCTCTCTCTCTCCCCCCCCACACACACAACCTCTCTCTCTCCCCCCCACACACACAAAACCTCTCCCTCCCCCCCCCACACACACAACCTCTCTCTCCCCCCCCACACACACAACCTCTCTCTCTCCCCCCCACACACACAACCTCTCTCTCTCCCCCCCACACACACAAAACCTCTCCCTCTCCCCCCCACACACACACACAACCTCTCTCCCCCCCCCACACACACAACCTCTCTCTCTCCCCCCCCACACACAAAACCTCTCTCTCCCCCCCCCCACACACACAACCTCTCTCTCTCCCCCCCACACACACAAAACCTCTCCCTCCCCCCCCCCACACACACAACCTCTCTCTCTCCCCCCCACACACACAAAACCTCTCCCTCTCCCCCCCACACACACAACCTCTCCCTCTCCCCCCCCACACACACAACCTCTCTCTCTCCCCCCCACACACACAAAACCTCTCCCTCCCCCCCCCCACACACACAACCTCTCTCTCTCCCCCCCACACACACAAAACCTCTCCCTCTCCCCCCCACACACACACACAACCTCTCTCCCCCCCCCACACACACAACCTCTCTCTCTCCCCCCCCCACACACACAACCTCTCTCTCTCCCCCCCCACACACACAACCTCTCTCTCTCCCCCCCACACACACACAAAACCTCTCCCTCTCCCCCCCCACACACACACAACCTCTCTCTCCCCCCCCCACACACACCTCTCTCTCCCCCCCCACACACACACCTCTCTCTCCCCCCCACACACACAACCTCTCTCTCCCCCCCACACACACAACCTCTCTCTCTCCCCCCCCACAACCTCCCTCTCTCCCCCCCCCACAACCTCCCTCTCTCACACACACACGCATTCCCTCCCCCCACACACAACCTCTCTCTCTCCCCCCCACACACACAACCTCTCTCTCTCCCCCCCCACACACAAAACCTCTCTCTCTCCCCCCCCACACACAAAACCTCTCCCTCTCCCCCCACACACACACAACCTCTCTCTCTCCCCCCCCCCACAACCTCCCTCTCTCACACACACACGCATTCCCTCCCCATCTCTCAGCAGGTCAGGCAGCATCCACGAGAGGAATACCTACTCAATTTTCAGGCCAAGACCCTTCATCAGGACTGAAAAGGAAGGGGGTGGGGGGAGAGACACCAGAATAAAAAGGTGGAGGAAAGGAAGGAGTACAGGCCGGGTGTTCCCTCTCCTTCATAGATGCTGCCTGACCTGCTGAGTTCCTCCAACATTGTGAGTGTGTGTGTTACTCTGCTGGAAATCCAGAATCTCTTGTCTATATGATTTATTGCTCTCTCGCTCCCTCTCATTTCCGTTTTAAGCGCCTTTTCTCATCACCTTCATAACATAAACGCCCACTGTGTGTTTGCGCCTGCCATCTTATGAGCAATCTCTCTCCACACGGCCCTTGCTTTGCATTCTAATTAATCTAACTGTATGGGGAAGGGAGTGTAAGGAGACGCTAAGTCTGTAGGAAGTGTGTTATCCTTCTGAAGCTTTATGTCCAAAATCTTTCAAAAGTGTAAAGAAACTATCCTCCCTTGTTTATTTATAACTCCTGCCCTATTATTTAAAGTAAACTTTGAAGACAAACGGAAGGGTTCCTAAACTTCCGGGTCACTGTCTAACATTGAGGAGAGACCTTATCTCATTAAGAGTCATCGGGGCATTAAATATTAAGGAAGGAGCGTCCATTTGCTGGTGGAGGGGAAAGAATAATGGGCTTGCAGGGTTATTTTTTTACCTACTGTTTGTGTTTGGTGACTGGCTGGGGAGACTTGTTTCACTTTGTGAGATCAACACAGAATGTTACCCCGTGTCCCGTGTTAGAATCGGTCAGCGGTGGGATAAACCCTCGCCGGAGGCTTTCTCAGCACCGGTGACCTGCCGATTGTTAATACGTTCGGCCAGCTTTAAATTTAAACTGCAGGGCAGAAATCGCGAACAACAAGCTCTTCTTACGAGGAAGTATTCTGGGGGTAAGTTGAGCAAGCTAGGACTCTGGACTTGCAACATCTGCAGAATCTCTTGTTTTTTTAACTGCAAACTAGGGGTTTTCTGTTTGGAGCGAAGGAGGATGCGAGGTGACACGTTAGAGTAGACAGCCAGAGACTCCTGCCGCCTTGGGCAGTAGTTAATAGCAGGGTGCATAAAGTTAAGGTGATTGCAGAAGGGTGGGGGGGGGTGGTAGAACATAGAACAGGAATAGGCCCTTCGGCCCACAATGTTGTACCGAACCGATTAAGTTCGTGCAGGCACGAGGAAATCTGTAGATGCTGGAAATTCAAGCAACACACGCAAAATGCTGGAGGAACGCAGCAGGCCAGGCAGCATCTATAGGGAGAGGTACAGTTGACGTTTCGGGCCGAGACCCTTCGTCAGGAGTAACTGGAAGAAGAGATAGTAAGACGAAGGGTCCTGGCCCGAAACGTCGACTGTACCTCTTTCTATAGATGCTGCCTGGCCTGCTGCGTTCCACCAGCATTTTGTGTGTGTCGATTAAATTAGTAATCAGAAAGCCAACTAAACTAATCCCTTCTGCCTCTCGAACAGATTAACTCACGCTGATTTGGGTGTAGTTCTATGTGACATTGACTGTTCTATTTATTATAAATTACTACGATTGCACATTTAGATGGAGATGTAAAGACTTTTACTCCTCATGTATTTGAAGGATATAATAAATAAAGTCGATTCAATTCACAATGGCCATATCCTTCCAGTTTCCTCATGTGCATGTGCCTATCTAAACGACTTTTAAAAGTCCCAAATGTATCTGCCTTTACCACCACCCTCCACTCTCTGTAAGTAACTTGCCCCTCACATCTCCTTTGAAATTACCCCCTTTCACCTTAAATGTACGCCTTCTGGTATTAGACATCTCATCCCTGGGAGAAAGATGCTATCTGTTTTCTCTATGTTGCTTGTAAACCTCTAGCCCCATGGTAGTATAGCAGTTTGGGCAATGTTGTTAAAGCTCTGGTGTGGGTGTTGGAGTTCAGTCCCGGTGTCCCCTGTAATGAGTCTCTGTTCGTCCTCCCCGGTGTAATGTGTGGGTTTTCTCTGGGTCCTCTGGCTTCTTGCCACAGTCCAAAGGTGCACTGCTATAGGTTGATTGGGCATTGTAAATTGTCCCGTGATTAGGTTAAGGTTGAGTATGGGTTGCTGGGCGGTGAGGCTTGAAGGGCCAATCCTATGCTGCATCTCTAAATAATTGAAATCTTATGAACCTCTATCCGATCTCCGCTCAGCCTCTGCCATTCCAGAGAAAACAACCCAGGTTTGCCCATCGTCTCGTTTAAGAGCAGTTTGTAGGTGGAAATAAGGAGCAACAAGCTCTCCTTATGAAGAGGCATTATGGGGAGCAGGGGAGGGCTGCACATCAAAATGCTGGAGGAGCTCAGCCAGTCCGGCAGCTGGACTCCCAACGAAGGGTCTGAGCCCAAAATGTTGACCATCGATTCTCCTCCGTGGATGCTGCCTGACCTGTCGAATAACTAGCATTTTAAATTTATTTATTGCAGTACAGTGCAGTCAGTAGGTATATGAAAGCTGGGGTTGATCAGGGCATCAAAGTTTACTGGGAGAGGGCAGGAGGATGGGACCATGATGGAACGGTGAAGCAGGCGCAAATGTGCACCACACTTTGTGTGACAAAGCTTCCCCCGGTGTCTCGTTTAAATCCCTCACTTCAGATCATAAATCTATGCCCTCGTGTGTACAAAGGGTCTCTCCAACATCTGTCAGTCTCAGCATTTACAAGATAATTCACTTTTTCTTTCCCCTTTGCCTCCCACTCATTCCCTTAATGACTTCCCTCGGAAAGTGTCTGCACCGTCCTCACAGCCCGGACAGTGCCATCTGCAAGCTTGGACATACGATACTTAATCCCCTCGCTAACAAAGTCCCAAAGTCGGGTTTATTGACATCTGCACAAGTGTGCACGCACAGCTGCAATGAAAAACTTACTTGCAACAGTATGACAAGCACAGAGTGTCTGATAAACACATTCTCATGTGGAAAAAAACAAATTAAACATAAAATAAACACAATTTTTCCAAGACAGAACAAAATTAAAAATCCATTTAATGAGAAGTGAAAACTAAACCAACGTACTGTGTACAGGCTGTATCACTGTCTGGTATGGGGGGTGGGGTGGGGAGGCTACTGTACAGGACCAAAAGAATTCAATAACTCTTCAAGATTTTCCAGGTTAACTGTTTGTCTTGTTTCCCAATGTACCATAGCAAACTTAGCAACTCCAGTCGTCATAGTTTGAATTGGTTTAGAATAGCATCTGGTTTCAGATTGAATGATACCACTCTCAGTACGTATAATATCTTGATCTTAATCACCTGCGCAGGGAGTGAGAGGTGTCTCTGTGCAACATTTTGACAGGTGGTTTAAGATGCCGCTGGTGACTCCTGGCTGGTAGCTAACGAAACAACTTTGTCAACCACACTTTTCTGGCAAAGTCATTGCAAGTAATAGTCTGCAACTTCCTTTTGGACTTGGGAGCAATTTGGTGCGGCAGAACCAGATTGATAAGGTTAGGGTGTAGGGGCCTGAGGCGAAGTACGGGCTGATTAAGGTCACTGCTCCACAGCTTTTACTTGACTCTGCACTTAACTATGGGACTCACTTCATGGACTTCAAATCAGAAGCACTATTTGCTTGCAGTTACTGTTTGCATGATGTGTTTTTTTTCTCTGCACATTGATAGATGGATATATAATTCATTCATATTCTTTTTGGGCTGTCTTTGTTTCATGGCTGCCTATTAGGAGAGGAATCTCAGTTGTATAATGTATACATACTTTGATAAATATTTGAAGTTTGAACCCTGTTCCCTATGGGGTAGTAACAAGGAAGGGGACATGTCCTGGGTGAGCAGGGTCTTAAAGATGGATGCTGCAGAACGCGTGCCATGAAATTTGTTGTTTTGTGGCTGCAGTACAGTGCAATATGTTAAAAGAAACTATTAAAAATATTGGCTTGTAAAAATATTCAGCCCCCCCCCCCCAACTCCTTTGTTCACACAAATGGGTATTACGATCAGGGGGTTTGATCAATTTAACTGAGAATTTTTATTTGTGAATCACATTCTCCTTTTTATCACAGTAGAGCCAGAAAATAGAAAATTGTAAAGCATGAAAAACTAAAAATTCAAATACTGAAATGTTAGCAGTTCGGAAGTATTCGTCCCCCTTTGTTCAGTACTTAGCTGAACCGCCTCTCACAGCTCTTACAGCCAGTAGTCTTTTTGGATAAGTCACTATTAGTACTCAGATTTGGGCAGCTTTGGTCTCCTTATTTAAGAAAGGATGTGCTGACGTTGGAGAGGGTACAGAGAAGATTCACTAGAATGATTCCGGGAATGAGAGGGTTAACATATGAGGAACGTTTGTCCGCTCTTGGACTGTATTCCTTGGAGTTTAGGAGAATGAGGGGAGACCTCATTTCGAATGTTGAAAGGCATGGACAGAGTGGATGTGGCAAAGTTGTTTCCCATGATGGGGGAGTCTAGTACGAAAGGGCATGACTTAAGGATTGAAGGGCACCCACTGAGAACAGAAATGCGAAGAAATTTTTTGAGTCAGAGGGTGGTGAATCTATGGAATTTGTTGCCACGGGCAGCAGTGGAGGCCAAGTCATTGTGTGTATTTAAGGCAGAGATTGATAGGTATCTGAGTAGCCAGGGCATCAAAGGTTATGGTGAGAAGGCGGGGGAGTGGGACTAAATAGGAGAATGGATCAGCTCATGATAAAATGGCGGAGCAGACTCGATGGGCCGAATGGCCGACTTCTGCTCCTTTGTCTTATGGTCTATTAGCTTTGCACAATGTGATGGAGCAGGATTTGCCCACTCCTCCTTGCAAAATTGCTCTAGCTGTGCCAGATTAGTTGGGGAGCAGTGGTGGACAGCAACCTTGAGGTCTTGCCAGAGATGTTCAATCAGGTTAAGACCAGGACTGACTGGGCCACTCAAGGCCCTTGTTGCTCTGGCAGTGTGTTTTGGGTTGTTTTCCTACTGAAAGATGAACTTCCCCTCCAGTTTAACCTTCCTGGCGGAGGCCAACAGATTTTTATCCAGAATCTCTGTGTATTTATCAGCATTCGTCTTCCCATCAATCCTGACCAGATTTCCTGTCCCTGTTGCTGAAAAGCATCCTTTTAGCATGATACTTTACAGTAAGAATGGTGCTACCTGGCTGACGCGCAGTATTAGATTTTTGCCACATGTACTGCTTAGAGTTGAGTCCAGAGTGTTCCATTTTAGTCTTATCCAACCCAAGCCCTTCTTCCACATCTCCTTAGTATCTTCTAAGTAGCACATTGCAAAGTCTTTACAGGCAAGGATATGCTTTTTATTTAGCTAACGGTTCTTCCTTGCCATTCTCCATAAATACCTTTTTTGTCCAAGGCCTTAGAGATTGTGGAGCCATGAACTTCATCTCCAGTTACAGCCACTGACTTTTGCAACTCACTCAGAGGGACTGTTGGCATCACACTAGTCTTTCTTACAAGTGCCATTCTTCTCCAGTGACTTAAGTTTAGGGAGGTGGCCTGACCTAGGCAGAGTGGCTGTGGTTTCATGTTTTTTCCACTTTTTCACAATGTTCTGCACAGAGCTCTGAGGTATGTTCGGTGCTTTTGAGGTGGTCTAGTATCTTTCCCCAGTCTGTGCTTCTCTATTATCATTTCCCTGACTTGTCTTGAATGCTCTTTTTTTTTTTTTTTTTGGTTTGGTCTGTTGAAAATCTACCATACTGTTGGACCTTACAGAGAGAGGGGGTATTTATTCTTGTGAATTCATTGCAAACAGGTGATCTTCCAATTTTCTACATCAATAATTTGAGTGAGTTGCCAAGGTAATATACAGTATTGCACCTGAGGAAAGTTAGTGTAGTCATTAGAAAGGAGATGAATACTTTACAGCCTCACAATTTTGGTTTCAATTTTAGTAAATTTTTGACAGGTTTTGGAATATTTCTTTTGATTGGACATGATGCTTTGTAGATTAGCTCAAACAATCCTACTTCAATATATTTTAAATTTGGAAAATGAGACAGTACAATGTGAAAATAGTTGTGGGGGCTGAATACTTTTTCAAGGCACTGTAAGTTACAATAAGAAATTTATTTAAAAATATAAGCAGTGCAAACATAGAACTTTGACCTTCAACCTTTTACCTCTATACTCACCGTGTTCTGGACTTTGACTTTCGGCTTCACCTTCACACCCTGGCTTCTCAATTTACACGGACCTCCGACCCCAGTAACCTGGGAGGTCACCAACCCTCCTGATTCCCACCTGTACCCAGGACTCTCCACCTGTACAGAGCTCCAATCCAGGACCGGTCTCTGATCTGGGGACCACTGATCTCCTTGGCATCTGCTAACACAGCCTTCCAGGATCACCGATGTTCATAGAAACATAGAAAATAGGTGCAGGAGTCGGCCATTCGGCCCTTCGAGCCTGCACCGCCATTCAGTATGATCATGGCTGATCATCCAACTCAGAACCCTGTACCAGCCTTCCCTCCATACCCCTGATCCCTTTAGCCACAAGGGCCATATCTAACTCCCTCTTAAGTATAGCCAACGAACTGGCCTCAACTGTTTTCTGTGGCAGAGAATTCCACAGATTCACCACTGTCTGTGTGAAGAAGTTTTTCCTCATCTCGGTCCTAAAAGGCTTCCCCTTTATCCTCAAACTGTGACCCTTCGTTCTGGACTTCCCCAACATCGGGAACAATCTTCCTGCATCTAGCCTGTCCAATCCCTTTAGGATCTTATACGTTTCAATCAGATCCCCCCTCAATCTTCTAAATTCCAACGAGTACAAGCCCAGTTCATCCATTCTTTCTTCATATGAAAGTCCTGCCATCCCAGGAATCAATCTGGTGAACCTTCTCTGTACTCTCTCTATGGCAAGGATGTCTTTCCTCAGATTAGGGGACCAAAACTGCACACAATACTCCAGGTGCGGTCTCACCAAGGCCTTGTACAACTGCAGTAGTACCTCCCTGCTCCTGTACTCAAATCCTCTTGCTATAAGTGCCAGCATACCATTCGCCTTTTTCACCGCCTGCTGTACCTGCATGCCCACTTTCAATGACTGGTGTATAATGACATTCAGGTCTCGTTGCACCTCCCCTTTTCCTAATCGGCCACCATTCAGATAATAATCTGTTTTCCTGTTTTTGCCACCAAAGTGGATAACTTCACACTTATCCACATTAAATTGCATCTGCCATGAATTTGCCCACTCACCCAACCTATCCAAGTCACCCTGCATCCTCTTAGCATCCTCCTCACAGCTAACACTACCGCCCAGCTTCGTGTCATCCGCAAACTTGGAGATGCTACATTTAATTCCCTCATCCAAGTCATTAATATATATTGTAAACAACTGGGGTCCCAGCACTGAGCCTTGCGGTACCCCACTAGTCACCGCCTGCCATTCTGAAAAGGTCCCGTTTATTCCCACTCTTTGCTTCCTGTCTGCCAACCAATTCTGTATCCACATCAATACCTTACCCCCAATACTGACACGGAACACTTTGACCTGGACATGAACTCCTGTCCAGAGTTTTCACTTACTGCCGCTGATCAATAACGCCCTCGCCCCTCTGTCCCTAAATCCTAACCTGATCTCTAACTCCCCCACATCCCTATCCCTAAACCCTAAACCCTAGTCTGGCCCGTCACTCCCACATCCCTGCCCCTAAACTCGAACCTGACCTCTAACTCCCCTACATTCCTGTCCCTAAACCCTGGATCCTGATCTGACCTCTAACTGGAGTGATAATGCTGAAGATGAGGTAGCTGGTTCACAAACAGAGGCAATGTGTCATGAGGAGAGGCTGATGATAGGGCAAAATTGCAGTCAGCTGGATGAGTTGCAGTGCAAGAGGTGGACTAAATGAAAAAGGGTGAATACTGGACTGAAGGTGTTGTATTTGAATGTGTGTGGTATTTGGAATAAGGTAGATGAGCCTGTAGCATAATTGCAGATTGGCATGTATGATGTTGTGGGCATCACTGAATCATAGCTGAAAGAAGATTATAGCTGGGAACTTGATAGCCAAGGATTAGATTATGAGGATTATGCTGAGTGGTTCCAGCATTGTGTGTTGTTCATAACCGTGTCCCTCGTTCAAACTTCTCCCACTCATGGAAACATCAACTTGTCATCTTCCCCTTTAATAAGATCTCCCCTCATGTTTCTAATCTCCTGGTATCTTGGGCCCAAGTCCATTTTCTCTGCTGGTTTCCATGTTTTCATGGTGCTGTTAACCTTAAGAGTGGGCAGGAAGATAAGCAAGGTTTGCAAGCTCACCTCTAATGCCCTCTCATCCTTGCCTCTGAATCCTAACTCCCTGCACTGTCCCAAAACCAGCCCTATGAACCTAAAGAAACAAAGTCTGAGCCATGACGTTGACCGACATCACAGCGTGATGCCATCTTGACAAGAAATCTGAAATTTGAGGCACAATGTTTGCAAGCCTAGGAAACCAGAGCCAAGGATAGGAGGCCTGGAAGCAGGCTAGCCTGGGGCTGGAGGCCTGTGTCTGTGTGTTGTGTGTGAGACACAGAGGCCCAGTTGAAGCTGGTGGAACATGGATAAATTTACTTGGAGAGAGAAGAGTGTAAATCATAAACAGAAGACATTCTGCCTGAAGTGACTGATTCTAAGGCGCCTGTAACCTGCCTTTGTTCCTTTTCCTGTCAGTGGAAACAATTCTGCCAGGCTTAGTAGCTAAGCCACACATGAAGGCCAGGAGGGGGACTTGGTTGTCAGAGGCCATTTGATATGTGCACCATTGGTAGCATTTAGTAGATAGTGCATACTTATCCTCAGTACCTCCCCCCTCAACTATGACAACTTTAGGAACCAGGGGCAGCATCACTGGAGGGCAATAAATGTCTTCCAGCTGGTAGTCCTCTGCTTCCCCCACAACTTTGTTATTCTGGAGCTTGTGTGGTTCTGCTGAGCAGTATGGCTGTGGAATGTGTGGTGACATTTGCAGGCTGCCCCCGCACATCCTTCGGTTGTGCTGGTTGTTAATGTACAGTGAAATGTGATGTTTGTGTTTTGATGTATATGAGATCAGTACATCTCTGTTGTGCCCGGTGCTCCCGATGCAGCCTTCCCCACGTTGGTGAGGCCCGTCATAAATATTTGTTTCTCCTTCCAGTAAACAAGTCCCCTCCCCCCACCTTCCTCTGTTCCCCTCTCTGACCTTCTACCTCTTCTCACTTGCCCATTACTTTTCCCCTTGTCCCCTTCACCTATGTCCACTCTCCTCTCCTATCAGATTCCGTCCTCTCCCACCCTTGACCTTTCTCACCCGCCTGGCTTCACCTATCACCTCCCAGCTAGCCTCTTTCCCCTCCCCATCTTCCCTCTTCCTCCTTAGACCTGAAGAAAGGTGTCGGCCTGAAATGTCAACTGTTTATTCATTTCCATCGAAGCTGCCTGACCTGAGTAACTCCAGCATTTTGCGTGTGTTGCTTTGAAAATGAAGCCCACTGTTCGGCACAAATGTAGGGGAAAGTTACGCTAATGGTCCCCAGCTTTCGGTGGTTGGCTGCGTGCCTGGTGCTCTGTTGTGATGGAAGTGTTTTTCCTTAAAATGATAAAGTCTGTTCAGAGCCTCGCTTTGTATCTCCTGAGCCACGAAGAGCAGCCAACTTTACAGTTTATGTTTCTAGACTTCAGTTACTCAGCAGTTGCCATGGAATGGAAGGGGGAAGGGATTTCTAATTTCAAATTCCAAGAAGCAAGAGATGCACTCAGTGGCCATTTTATTTGGTACACCTGTACACCTCGTTAATGCGAATATCTAATCAGCCAATTATGTGGCAGCAATTCAGTGCGTAAAAGCATGCAGACTTGGTCAAGAGGTTCAGTTGTTGTTCAGACCAAACATCAGAACAGGGAAGAAGTGTGATCTAAGTAACTTTGGCTGTGGAATGATTGTTGGTGCCAGATGGGGCGGTTTGAGTTTCTCAGAAACTGCTGAGCTCTTGAGGCTTTCACACACAACAGTCAAGCAAGAGATTACAGAGAATAGTGCAAAAAAAAACACAACAACAAAAAAAAATCCAGTGACCTGGAGTTCTGTGGGTGAAACTTTGAGACTTTTTTTTACCATGCCCATGGTCTGCTCCTTATCAAATTATAGTATTGCTTTGCACTGTTGTAACTATATGTTACAATTATGTGGTTTTGTAAGTTTTAGGCTTGGTTTATCTTGTGTTTTCTTGTGATCAAAACGGACTGTAAAAGCTTTTATAGATATGTAAAAAGGAAAAGACTGGTAAAAACAAATGTAGGTCCCCTGCAGACAGAAACAGGTGAATTGATTATGGGGAGCAAGGACATGGCAGACCAGTTGAATAATTACTTTGGTTCTGTCTTCACTAAGGAGGACATAAATAATCTTCCAGAAATAGTAGGGGACAGAGGGTCCAGTGAGATGGAGGAACTGAGCGAAATACATGTTAGTAGGGAAGTGGTGTTAGGTAAATTGAAGGGATTGAAGGCAGATAAATCCCCAGGGCCAGATGGTCTGCATCCTAGAGTGCTTAAGGAAGTAGCCCAAGAAATAGTGGATGCATTAGTGATAATTTTTCAAAACTCGTTAGATTCTGGACTAGTTCCTGAGGATTGGAGGGTGGCTAATGTAACTCCACTTTTAAAAAAAGGAGGGAGAGAGAAACCAGGGAATTATAGACCGGTTAGCCTAACGTCGGTGGTGGGGAAACTGCTGGAGTCAGTTATCAAGGATGTGATAACAGCACATTTGGAAAGCGGTGAAATGATCGGACAAAGTCAGCATGGATTTGTGAAAGGAAAATCATGTCTGACGAATCTCATAGAATTTTTTGAGGATGTAACTAGTAGAGTGGATAGGGGAGAACCAGTGGACGTGGTATATTTGGATTTTCAAAAGGCTTTTGACAACGTCCCACACAGGAGATTAGTGTGCAAACTTAAAGCGCACGGTATTGGGGGCAAGGTATTGGTGTGGGTGGAGAATTGGTTAGCAGACAGGAAGCAAAGAGTGGGAATAAACGGGACCTTTTCAGAATGGCAGGCGGTGACTAGTGGGGTACCGCAAGGCTCAGTGCTGGGACCCCAGTTGTTTACAATATATATTAATGACTTGGATGAGGGAATTAAATGCAGCATCTCCAAGTTTGCAGATGACACGAAGCTGGGTGGCAGTGTTAACTGTGAGGAGGATGCTAAGAGGATGCAGGGTGACTTGGATAGGTTGGGTGAGTGGGCAAATTCATGGCAGATGCAATTTAATGTGGATAAATGTGAAATTGTCCACTTTGGTGGCAAAAATAGGAAAACAGATTATTATCTGAATGGTGGCCGATTAGGAAAAGGGGAGGTGCAACGAGACCTGGGTGTCATTATACACCGGTCATTGAAAGTGGGCATGCAGGTACAGCAGGCGGTGAAAAAGGTGAATGGTATGCTGGCATTTATAGCGAGAGGATTCGAGTACAGGAGCAGGGAGGTACTACTGCAGTTGTACAAGGCCTTGGTGAGACCACACCTGGAGTATTGTGGCAGTTTTGGTCCCCTAATCTGAGGAAAGACATCCTTGCCATAGAGGGAGTACAAAGAAGGTTCACCAGATTGATTCCTGGGATGGCAGGACTTTCATATGAAGAAAGACTGGATGAACTGGGCTTGTACTCGTTGGAATTTAGAAGATTGAGGGGGGATCTGATTGAAACGTATAAGATCCTAAAGGGATTGGACAGGCTAGATGCAGGAAGATTGTTCTCGATGTTGGGGAAGTCCAGAACGAGGGGCCACAGTTTGAGGATAGAGGGGAAGCCTTTTAGGACTGAGATTAGGAAAAACTTCTTCACACAGAGAGTGATGAATCTGTAGAATTCTCTGCCACAGGAAACAGTTGAGGCCAGTTCATTGGCTATATTTAAGAGGGAGTTAGATATGGCCCTTGTGGCTACGGGGGTCAGGGGGTATGGAGGGAAGGCTGGGGCGGGGTTCTGAGTTGGATGATCAGCCATGATCATAATAAATGGCGGTGCAGGCTCGAAGGGCCGAATGGCCTACTTCTGCACCTATTTTCTATGTTTTCTATGATATCATTCTGGAGGAATGTTGTATCATTTTTTAATGCATGCATTTCTAAATGACAATAAACGAAAACTGAACTGAAAGCACCTTGCTGATGAAAGAGCTACACCCACAAAATGCTGGAGGAACTCAGGCCAGGCAGCATCGATTGAAAAGAGAAACAATTGACGTTTTGGGCTGAGACCCTTCATCGGGGCTGGTGAGCTCAGAGGAGAATGGCCGGACTGACAGGAGGATGACAGGAACTCAAGTAACCACGCATTACAACAGTGGTGTGCAGAGGAGTATCCGAGAACACACAACACATTGAATCATGACGTGGATGGGCTTCAGCAGCAGAAAACCATGAACATACACTCGGTGGCCACTGCATTAGGCACAGGAGCTACCTAATGAAGTGGCCACTGTGTGTGCACTAGCGCAGCGTGGAAGCACGTTCTGTTATTGTCACATTTACTATGATGCAGTGAAAAGTTTGTCTTGCATACTGTTCATACAGATCAGATCATTACACAGTTAAGCTCATGTTTCATGGACATAGTTAAAAAGGTATAAAAAAAAAGACAAACTGAGTAACAAATTATATATTTAAAAGAAATACAGAACAAATTCGAACACTATCAATACTACTATGGTACTATAAAACTGTATTAGTTCCTAATAGTTCGCAACAGAGGAATTAATCCAGTGTACGCTGCCGTGTCTTTTGATCGACTGTAAATGAACAAAATCAGCACAGACACCAAGCGCAGATAATGCAGTGCCATCAATGATGGCATCCTCCAAATCTTCATTTTCATTGTAACATTCAATTGTCAATACCTTCAAATTCTTTGGGTTTTGTAACTTGTCGAAGTGGTGAAATTATTTTATTTTCACTTCCAGCCACATCATGGCATCTTCAAGCCTGAATGCTTGAAACCACAGTGAGCAAAACGGTTTGGAATTGTCTTACTGCTAGTTTCCTGCCACCTATCAGTGACAAAAATCACTGCTTTTTGAACACAAACACGTGCAGCTGATGGTCTTTAAAAACAGTTCACTGTAAGCACAATGTAATTTCTAACAGCCACATAAGTGCACACGACTGGTGCTAGTTAGAAGCTGTTCAGCAGCAGGCTCCTGTCCCAATTAAGTTGCACAGTGTTCCAAATAAAAGAAGGGAATCCCAGCTATTTTCTCAATTAGTTTTTGTTCTTTGAGAGTTGTCCCAAATGAGCAGCTGCCCCAATTAACTGATGGCCCAATATAACTATGCCATACAGTGGGGAAAAAAGACTGAAAGACATCGCCTTGGTGCAAGTAAGCACAAAAGGAGACAGGTGCAGGAGGTGGTCTGGTGTGTTCTGTTGCTGAGGTAGGGTTAGGTTGTTCCAGTTGGTTCAAAGAACAAATGGTCGAAGGGAGGCTTCAGGCTTCTGTACCTCCTGCCGGATGGGAGTTTTAAGAAGCTGGCCTGTATGGCAGGGATCCTCGATCATTGGTGCTGCCTTCTGAGGCAGTGTGTCTCCTCTAGGTGCTCTCAGTGGTGGAGAGGGCTGTGTCTGTGTCTGCAACAGACCAGGTTGTGCCCACTACTCTTCCATTCCTGTGCGTCAGACTAAAAAGGAAACATAATGCAGAGCTAGGAGAAAGTACAGTAGATGCATCTGGTTAAGCACAAAACGTTAGAGGAACTGGAGGGGTCAGGCAGCACCTGTGGAAGTCATTAAACAGTTGACATTTCAGGTCGAGTCCCTTCATCAGGACTGGAAAGGAAGGGGAAAGAAGTCAGAGTAAGAAGGTGGGGTGGGGGAGGGGAAGGAGGATGTGAGAAGGTGATAGGTGAGACCAGTTGGGTGGGGGTAGGGGATGAAGTAGGAAGCTGGGAGGTGATGGGTGGGAAAGGTAAAGGGCTGAAGAAGAAGGAATCTGATAAGATAGGATAGTGGAGCATGGAAGAAAGGGAAGGAGAAGGGACACCAGGGGGAGGTAATAGGCAGGTGCAGAGAAGAGGTAAGAGGCCAGAGTGGGAAATTGAAGAAGACAGAAGGGGGAGGCGGAAAATTACTGGAAGTTCAAGAAACTAATGATCATGTCATCAGGTTAGAGGCTACCCAAACGGAATATGAGATGTTTGTCCTTTAAATAGTTGGTGTCTGGTATGTATCAGACTGCAAGTAGCTTCAAACGCCTGGGAGAGCACATCTTGCACAATCTCTCATGGCTCAAAACACATCCTACAGGAGTCTGAAGAGAGCTGAACTCGCCTCCTTCTACGGATACACAGCAGAGAACAATCTAACAAGCTGCATCACTGCTTGGTAGGGAAACAGCACTGCAGGGACAGGAAGGCTGTACAACGGGTAGTCGAAACTGCCCAATGCATCACTGGCACCAATCTACCACCAGCAAGGACATGTGTGCAGAAAGGTGCTGGAAAAAGGGCAGTAACATCATGAATGATCGCACCCACCCTGCTCATGGACGATTTGTCCCACTCCCATTAGGGAGGAGGCTACGTAACATCCACGCCGGGACCACCAGACTCAAAAACAGTTACCTTCCCCAAGCAGTAAGGCTGATCAACTCCTCCATCCACTAACCCACCCCTCCACACCCCCGACCACCACTACTTTATCATTTCCTGTCAGTCACCTCATGTACAGATAATCCTGTGCCTAGCATCACTTCATAAATGTACAATCCATCTATATAAGCTATCTTATAATTATTGTGGTTTTATTATTGTGTTCTTTATCTTATTGTGTTTTTTTGGGCTGCAAAAGACCCAGAGTAACAATTTTGTTCTCCTTTATACCTGTGTACTGGAAACGATATTAAACAATCTTGAATCAATTTAACTGTTGTTTCTCCTCGCTTCCCTCGCCCCCACCATCCCTATCCTGCCAATTATCAACCACAGGTATCGCAAGCAGCCACAGACCTGAAGCAGTTTTGCCTGCAGAACGCACAACTGGATCCGTTACTGACAGGAATCCATCCAAACACCAATCCCTTCAGACCTTTCAAACCTTGTTTGATATTGTAAACGCAAATAGGATTCTTCTTTTCTTTGGTAAGTAAATATTGTGGATTCCAGTTAGTTGGAGCACAACAGGACCAGTACATTTTGTCCCAATTAAGCGGCTGCCAAAGTTTCATGGCAATAATTCATAAGATATAAAAAAGACAAACTACCATTTAACTGAGTAACAAATTATGTATTTTTTATGCTTATGGTTATTTAAGTGAAATACAGAACAAATTAGAACATTATCGATACAACTCATCATCATCATCGTCATCATCAGGTGCCATGCCCAGTTTGAGCTTTGACTGCCATGGCCCACACACTCCTGTTTGAGTCAAGTGGATCAATTCATTGGTATTCATTTCCAGTTCTCTGGCCGCTGTCTCCATCATCATTTGTCTTTGTTTTCCTCTTGCTTTCTTCCCTTCAATCTTTCCCATAATTACCGTGCATTCTAACTCCTCTTTCCTAACCACGTCCAATGAAGTTACGTTGCCTTTTCATGATCTCATACATTATTTTTTTTTGTGCTTGCTCTGTTCATGACAACCTCGTTAGATATTCGTTTCGTCCATGATATTCTTTGCATCCTCCTCAAAAACCACATCTCTGCTACTTCAATTCATTTCCTCATGTTACTAGATATTGTCCAACATTCTGAGCCATGTAACATAACTGGATAAACGTAACTTTTCAGTACTCTGAGGTGGGTTGTCATGCCTAGTTTAGTGTTGGTCAGTATACTCTTCAATCTCGTAAAGGTGTCTTTTGCCATCCCTATTCTTCTTTTGATGTCCATGTCGCACCTGCCATCTGATGTCACCCAGCTCCCTAAGTAGCAAAAGTTCTGTAATTGTTTTATGTCTTCCCCGTTTACTTTCAGCCTGCAGATAGGATACTTTATACTTATCCAAAAAAGAAGGATTCTCTTTATCCAAAAAGAAGGATTCTCCTTCTTTTTGGATACCACCATACAGTCTGTCTTTTTGTGGTTGATAGATAGACCCATTTTTGCACTTTCTTCAACAACTATATACTTTATACTTTATTGTCACCAAACATTTGATACTAGAACGTACAATCATCACAGCGATATTTGATTCTGCGATTCCCGCTCCCTGGATTACAAATATTAAATATTAAAAATAGTAAAAGTTAGTAAATATTAAAAATTAAAATTATAAATCATAAATAGAAAATAGAAAAATGGAAAGTAAGGTAGTGCAAAAAAAACGAGAGGCAGTTCCGGATATTTGGAGGGTACAGCCCAGATCCGGGTCAGGATCAATTAAGTTTTGTAGTTCTTCCTCCATACTTGCAATTAACACAGTGTCACCTGCATATCTGAAATTATTGATGTTTTCACCACCAACTTTGATTCCCAAGATGTCTCATATTTTTTGTAATATTGTTTCACTGTACACATTAAACAAGTCGGGGAGAAAACACACCCTTGTCTAACGCCTCTCTTGATTTTCATAAACTGACTCACTTCTCCATCTATTCTTACAGCGGCAGTTTGTTCCCAGTACAGATTTCTGATTAGGTGGAGGTCTTTCGAATCTAGATCTGGAGTCTCCTGTAATATTTCAAATAACTTATTGTGCTTCACTTTATCAAATGCTTTTGTGTAGTCGATAAAACAAACAAACAGATCTTCTTGCACTTGAATAGCTCGTTTTGACAGTATCCTTAACATCAATATCATGTTTCTTGTACCTTTGTCTTTCACAATACCACACTGTTCTTTACCTATTTCAGCTTGTATTTTACTTTTAGCTCTTGTCATCAAAATTCTTAGAAGTATCTTAGTGATATGACTCGCTAAATTTATGGTCCTATGTAATTCACATTCTATTGCTCCAGGTTTCTTAGGAAGAGTGATGAATACTGATTTTCTTTTCATCTCTTCTGGTATTATTCCAGTCTCATAAATGTCAATACAACTACTCTGTGTATAAAGAAAATTGCGTCTGATATTCCCTCTATACCTTCCTCCAAACACTTTAAATTTTTGATCTCTCTTACCCTGGGTAAAAGTCTGCTGGTAAGTCAGCAGAGGTAAGTAATAAGTGCAAAACTATAATAGCATAGGTTGTGAGATTAAGATGTCTTTGTACCTGGTAGTACATGTTTTCAGCCTTTTGGGCAAGGCGGCAGGGGGAAGAGAATGTCCTGGGTGATTTTCTGGCTGATTTACTGAGCCATAAGATATAGGAGCAGAATTAGGCCATTTGGCCCATCAAGTCTGCTCTGCCATTCCATCATGGCTGATCTATTTCCCTCTCAGGCCCAATCTCCTACCTTCTCCCCATATCCCTTCATGCCCTGACCAATCAAGAATCTGTCAACCTCCACTTTAAATATACCCAATGACTTGGGCTCCACAGTTGCCTATGGCATTGAATTCCACAGATTCAACACACTCCGTCTAAAGAAATTCCTCTTCATCTCTGTTCTAAATGGACATCCCACTATTCTGAGGCTGAGTCCTCTGGTCTTACACTCCCCCTCCATAGGAAACTTCCTTTCCACATCCAATCTGTTGAGGTCTTTCAACTTCAGTAAGTTTCAATGAGATTCTCCCCCCGCCCCACCCCCATTCTTCTGAATTCCAGTGAGTACAGGCCCAGAGCTGTCAAACAGTCCTCATGAGGCAGTGAGAAGTGTAGACAGAGTCCATGGAGGGGAGGCGAGTTTCTGTGACGTGCTGAGCTGTGTCCACAACTCTCTTCAGTTTCTCGCGGTGACATGCAGAGGAGTTGTTGGACCAAGCGATAAAGCATATAGATAAGGTGCTTTCTAGGATGCATTGATTAAAAACTGGTGAGGGTCAAAGGGCACATGCCAATCTCTTTAGCTTCCTGAGGAAGTAAAGGCATTGGTGAGCTTTCTTGGTTGTGACGCCATGTGATTGGACCAGGACAGGCTGAGACCTGGTGGAATTTAGAACTGAAAAGCATAGATACATAGAACATAGAATAGTACAGCACAGTACAGGCCCTTCGGCCCACAATGTTGTGCCGACCCTTAAACCCTGCCTCCCATATAAGCCCCCACCTTAGATTCCTCCATATATCTGTCTAGTAGTCTCTTAAACTTCACTAGTGTATCTGCCTCCACCACTGACTCAGGCAGTGCATTCCACGCACCAACCACTCTCTGAGTAAAAAACCTTCCTCTAATATCCCCCTTGAACTTCCCACCCCTTACCTTAAAGCCATGTCCTCTTGTATTGAGCAGTGGTGCGCTGAGGAAGAGGCACTGGCTATCCACTCTATCTATTCCTCTTATTACCTTGTACACCTCCATCATGTCTCCTCTCATCCTCCTTCTCTCCAAAGAGTAAAGCCCTAGCTCCCTTAACCTCTGATCATAATGCATACTTTCTAAACCAGGCAGCATCCTGGTAAATCTCCTCTGCACCCTTTCCAATGCTTCCACATCCTTCCCATAGTGAGGCGACCAGAACTGGACACAGTACTCCAATTGTGGCCTAACCGGAGTTTTATAGAGCTACATCATTACATCGCGACTCTTAAACTCTGTCCCTCGACTTATGAAAGATAACACCCCATAAGCTTTCTTAACTACCCTATTCACCTGTGAGGCAACTTTCAGGGATCTGTGGACATGTACCCCGAGATCCCTCTGCTCCTCCACACTACCAAGTATCCTGCCATTTACTTTGTACTCTGCCTTGGAGTTTGTCCTTCCAAAGTGTACCACCTCATACTTCTCCGGGTTGAACTCCATATGCCACTTCTCAGCCCACTTCTGCATCCTATCAATGTCTCTCTGCAATCTTTGACAATCCTCTACACTACCTACAACACCACCAACCTTTGTGTCATCTGCAAACTTGCCAACCCACCCTTCTACCCCCACATCCAGGTCGTTAATAAAAATCACGAAAAGTAGAGGTCCCAGAATAGATCCTTGTGGGACACCACTAGTCACAATCCTCCAATCTGAATGTACTCCCTCCACCACCACCCTCTGCCTTCAGCAGGCAAGCCAATTCTGAATCCACCTGGCCAAACTTCCCTGGATCCCATGCCATCTAACTTTCTGAATAAGCCTACCGTGTGGAACCTTGTCAAATGCCTTACTAAAATCCATATAGATCACATCCACTGCACTACCCTCATCTATATGCCTGGTCACCTCCTCAAAGAACTCTATCAGGCTTGTTAGACACGATCTGCCCTTGCTGACTGTCCCTGATCAGACCATGATTCTCTAAATGCCTATAGATCCTATCTCTAAGAATCTTTTCCAACAGCTTTCCCACCACAGACGTAAGGCTCACTGGTCTATCATTACCCGGACTATCCTTACTACCTTTTTTAAATAAGGGAACAACATTCACCTCCCTCCAATCCTCCGGTACCATTCCTGTGGACAACGAGGACATAAAGTTCCTAGCCAGAGGCTCAGCAATCTCTTCTCTCGCCTCGTGGAACAGCCGAGGGAATATTCCGTCAGGCCCCGGGGACTTATCTGTCCTAATCTATTTTAACAACTCCAACACCTCCTCTCCCTTAATATCAACATCCTCCAGAACATCAACCTCACTCATATTGTCCTCACCATCATCAAGTTCCCTCTCATTGGTGAATACCGAAGAGAAGTATTCATTGAGGACCTCGCTCACTTCCACAGCCTCCAGGCACATCTTCCCACCTTTATCTCTAATCAGTCCTACCTTCACTCCTGTCATCCTTTTTTTCTTCACATAATTGAAGACTGCCTTGGGGTTTTCCTTTACCCTACTCGCCAAGGCCTTCTCATGCCCCCTTCTTGCTCTTCTCAGCCCCTTCTTAAGCTCCTTTCTTGCTTCCCTATATTCCTCAATAGACCCATCTGATCCTTGCTTCCTAAAACTCATGTATGCTGCCTTCTTCCACCTGACTAGATTTTCCACCTCACTTGTCACCCATGGTTCCTTCACCCTACCATTCTTTATCTTCCTCACCGGGACAAATTTATCCCTAACATCCTGCAAGAGATCTCTAAACATCGACCACATATCCATAGTACATTTCCCTGCAAAAACATCATCCCAATTTACACCCGCAAGTTCTAGCCTTATAGCCTCATAATTTGCCCTTCTCCAATTAAAAATTTTCTTGTCCTCTCTGATTCTGTCCTTTTCCATGATAATGCTAAAGGCCAGGGAGCGGTGGTCACTGTCCCCCAGATGCTCACCCACTGAGAGATCTGTGACCTGACCCGGTTCATTACCAAGTACTAGATCTAGTATGGCATTCCCCCTGGTCGGCCTGTCCACATACTGTGACAAGAATCCATCCTGGACACACTTAACAAATTCTGCCCCATCTAAACCCTTGGAACTAATCAGGTGCCAATCAATATTAGGGAAGTTAAAGTCACCCATGATAACAACCCTGTTATTTTTGTACCATTAGGCAGTCAGAATGTATTCCCCAGGGTGGAATTGTCAGATACTAGAGAGCACAGGTTCAAAGGGATTAGGAGTCCTGCATTTTCTCAGTAGCTGTCATATTTTATTCTGCATTATGTTCTGTGTCCCCCTACCTCATAACAAGGCATCCGTTAGTCTTGGGAGACCATGGATCTGCGCCTGGAAAGTCTTCACTCTCCAGGGCGCGGGCCTGGGCAAGGTTGTATGGAAGACCAGCAGTTGCCCATGCTGCAAGTCTCCCCTCTCCATGACACTGATGTTGTCCAAGGGAAGGGCATTAGGGCCCATACAGCTTGGCACCAGCATCGTCGCAGAGCAATGTGTGATTAAGTGCCTTGCTCAAGGACACAACACGTTCCCTCGGCTGGGGCTCAAACTCACAACCTTCAGGTAGCTAGTCTAATGCCTTAACCACTTGGCTACATGCCCACACGTCCTCCCTCAATGCACTGTCAAATGGACAGACAGAGACATTTTCCCAGCATGGGAATTTTTAATACGAGGGGGCATGATTTTAAGGTGATTTGATGAAAATATAAGTATAAGTGGGATGTCAGAGGTAGGTTTTTTTAACACACAGAGTGCTGGGTGTGTGAAGCACGCTGCCAGGGGTGGCGGTAGAGGCAGAAACCTTAGATACGTTTAAAAGACTCTTAGATAGGCACATGGATGATGGAAAAATGGAGGGTTATGTGGGAGTAACATGTGCAAAATGCAGAAGGAACTCAGAAGGCCAGGCAGCATGTATGGAAAAAAGTACAGTTGACGCTTTGGGCCAAAACCCTTCAGCAGGACTGGAGAGAAAAAGCTGAGGAGTAGATTTAAAAGGTGGGGGAAGTACTCCGACTTCATTTACTTTGCCTCCAGCTTCCACCCCGCCCTCAAATTTCACCTGGTCCATTTCCAACACCTCACTTCCCTTTCTTTATCTCACTGTCTCTGTCTCTGGAGACAGCTTATCCACCGATGTCTATTACAAACCCACGGACTCTCATAGCTACCTAGACTAAACCTCTTCCCACCCTGTTACTTGTAAAAACGCCATCCTCTTCTCTCAATTCCTCCGTCTCCACCACATCTGCTCTCAGGATGAGGTTTTTCATTCTAGAACGAGGGAGATGTCCTTTTTCAAAGAAAAGAGCTTCCCTTGCTCCACCATTAATGCAGCCCTCAACCGCATCTCTTCCATTTCACACACATCTTCCTGCTCTTACCCCATCCTCCCACCACCCTCTTGTCCACAAGCCTCCACGTCCAGCACATAATTCTTTGAAACTTCTGCCACCTCCAATGGGGTCCCATCTCCAGCGGGGTCCCACCACCAGGCACATCTTTCCCTCGCCCCCACTTTCTGCTTTCCACAGGGATCGCTCCCTCCCCATTGATTTCCCTCCTGGCACTTATCCTTGCAAGCTGAACAAGGGCTACACCTGCCCCTACACCTCCTCCCTCACTACCATTCAGGGCTCCAAACAGTCCTTCCAGGTGAGGCAACACTTCACCTGTGAGTCCGTTTAGGTCATTTACTGTGGCCAGTGCTCCCGGTGTGGCCTCCTGTATATCAGTGAGACCCACTGTAGATTGGGAGACCACTTCACCGAGCATCTACGCTCTGTTCGCCAGAACAAGCAGGATCTCCCAGTGGCCACCCATTTTAATTCCACTTCCCGTTTCCATTCTGATATGTCCATCCATGGCCTCCTCCACTGTCGTGATGAGGCCACTCTTGGGTTGGAGGAACAACACCTTGTATTCTGTTTGGTAGCCTCCAACCTGATGGCATGAACATTGATTTCTCAAACTTCTGGTAATGCCCCCAATCCCCTGTACCCCTTCTCCATTTCCCTCTCTCACCTTATCTCCTTGCCCGTCCATCACCTTCCTCTGGAGCTTCTCCCCCTTTTCTTTTTTCCATGGCCTTCTGTCTCTTTCACTAATCAACTTCCCAGCTCTTTACTTCATCCCTCCCCCTCCTGGATTCCCCTCCCCCAGCTTTAAAATCTACTCCTCAGCTCTTTTTCTCCAGTTCTGCTGGAGGGTCTCAGCCCGAAACATCAACCAGTACTTTTTTTCCATAGAGGCTGTCTGGCCTGCTGAATCCCTCCAGCATTTTGTGTGCGTTGCTTGGATTTCCAGCATCTGCAGATTGTCTCTTGTTTCTGGCTATGTGGGAGGGAAGGGTTAGATTGATCTTGGGAACATGGAACAACAGAGCAACAGGACCTTCAGCTCATCCAGTCTCTTCAAGGACTCATCATCTCATGTTCTCAATATTTATTGCTTTTATTTTGTTCCTGTATTTACTGTGAATGCCCATGAGAAGATGAATCTCAGGACTGTATATAATGACATATATATACTTCATTAATAAATTTACTTTGACCTGTGATCCTTCCCACATCCCCTCTATCCAGGCCTTTCGGGTATCAGTAGGCTTCAATGGGATCTTAGACTCTTGACAAGCAATCATCTACCTCCACTTTAAGAAGATACAAATACTCTTGTTTCCAACATCATTTTTTGAGGAAGAGGATTCCAGAGCTTATGAACCTTGTGAAAGGGAAAACTTAGTCCACGCCGACCACCACGCACACCAAGCTAGCCCCAATTTTCTGCGCTCGGACCATATCCCTCTAGGCACTGACCCTCCGTGTACCTGTCCAAGTGTTTGTTAAGTGGCACTGTTGTGCCTGTCTCAACCACTTCCTCTGGCAGCTCGTTGCACCTGCTCCCTCGGGTCCCTTTGAGATTTCTTTATTAAGATACAGGGTGGGGCAGACCAATAAGCTGCACTGCCCAGCAACTCACCTATTTAACCCTCGCCCAGTCACAGGACAAGTTACCATGACCAATTGACCTGCTAATTAGCACATGTAGTAGCACCCAGAGGAAACCCATGTGCACACAGGAAGGAACGCACAAGCTTGCTTAGAGAAGATGTCGGAATTGGACCCTGAACTCTGACTACCTGAGCTGTAATAGCATTGCGCTAACCTCTACACCGTGGTGGTGCCCTCTCACCCTATATCTACATTTTTCACTCCCCTACCCTGGGGAAAAGACTGCCTTATCTATAACCATATAACAATTACAGCACAGAAACAGGCCATCTCAGCCCTTCTAGTCCGTGCCGAGCTCTTACTCTCATCAAGTCCCACCGACCTGCACTCAGCCCATAACCCTCCATTCCTTTCCTGTCCACAGAGCTATCCAATTTAACTTTAAACGACAACATCGAACCTGTCTCGACCACTTCTGCTGGAAGCTCGTTCCACACAGCCACCACTCTCTGAGTAAAGAAGTTCCCCCCCCCAAACTTTTGCCCTTTAACTCTCTACTCATGTCCTCTTGTTTGAATCTCCCCCACTCTATGAGAGGTGACTCTATGTATCTCATTATTTTAAACACTTCTCATTCTCTTACATTCCAAGAGATGAAGGGTAGCCTGGGCAACCTCTCCCTATAACATACTGGCATAGATTAAGTTAACACATAGAAAGTGTATCTTAGATTGGTAAACTGTTATCACAGGATTCAGTGCTCTTAGTCCCAGCTGACCAGTCTATGTCCATGAGACCATAAGGCATTGGAGCAGAATTAGGCCATTCAGCCCATCAATTCTGCTCCATCATTCCTATCATGGCTGACTATCTCTCTCAACCCCATTCTTCTGCCCCCTCCCTATATCCTTTGATGTCCTGACTAATCAAGAATCTATGAACTTCCACTTTAATGAACTTTCCTCCATAGTCATCTGTTGCACACATTAACCACCCTCTGGCTACAGAAATTCCTCCTCATCTCTCTTCTAAATGGACATCCCTCTGTTCTGAGGCTGTTCCCCCTGGTCCTAGACTCCCCCACCATGGGAAACATCCTCTTCACATCTACTCTGTCCAGGCCTTTCTAAAATGCCGTCCAAAGGGCCACAGCCCAAAACGTCAACTGTTTATTCCTCTCCGTAGACTCTGCCTTACCTGCTGTTCCTCCGGCATTTTGTGTGTGTTGCTTTGGATTTTCAGCATCTGCAGCCTTTCTTTATGATTTGCCTTTCAATATTCAATAGGGTTGCAATGAGATTCCCCCACCCCTCGCCATTCTTCTAAACCCTTGAGTACAGGCTCAGAGCCATCAAATGCACCTCGTATGTTAACCCTTTTATTCTTGGGATCATTCTTGTGAACCTCCTCAGGACCCTCTCCAATGCCAGCACATCCCAAAATTGCTCTCAATAGTCCAAAAGTACTCTGACCGATGCCTTATAATTTATTTTCTCTTCATTGCAGGTACTTTTGGATCTTCAATGGGAAATTTGTCCTTGACGCATGGTTCTGAAAATAATGAAGATGTTTACACTAATCTTGATTCTCGGTGGCCTTCAAACCAACAGGCAAGCCGTGTTGGATCTTTCTGAAAATCTCTTGTAATCTGTGCCAACTCTCCATACTGTCATTTTTTTTTTAAAATTGTCCTTTGATACTGATTTAAACCTCACTTGTTGCTTCATTCTGGTGCTGTAGTTACAATATTAGTAGCTTGGGTGTAATGCTATTTCTAAAAACTTTGTACACTTGTAATGACATTGTAATAAATATCTAAATATTGTGGTTAAAACCATTTTGATACTTTATATACTAGTGTGCAAGATTGAATGCTCTTCCCAACACACCAGATACCACTCCCAAGGTTTCAAAAGCACCCTAGCGAGGTTCAGTATTGATCATGTTAATTTGTCCAAGACTTTCATCTGACAAAAGTGTAATAGTTGAGATTCATTGAAAGAGCTGTAATTTAGAAACTGTCTTGAGACGTGCAACTTTTACGGTATTGTTTTGAAGGCAGCTCACCTTTGTTATTCATTATTAACAGAGTACAGGCCATTCAGCCCACCATGTTGTGCCAAACCGTTAACCTACTCACCCCCATAGCCCTCCATTTTTTCTACCATCGACGTGTCTCTTAAATGTCCCGAATGTATCTGCTTCTACCACCACCCCAGGCAGAGCATTCCACACATCCACCATTTTGTGTATTTTTTAAAAAACCTGCCTCTGAAATCTCCTCTATACTTTCCTTGAATCACCTTAAAATTTTGCCCCCTTGTGTTAGCCATTTCCACCCTGGGGGAGGGGAGTGGGGAAGACCTATGCTGCTCAGCATCTTATACACCTCTATCAAGTCACCTCTCATCTTTCTTCTCTCCAAAGAGAAAAGCCCTAGCTCACTCAACCTGTCCTCATAAGACAAGCTCTCCAATGGAGGCAGTGTCCTGGCAAATTTCCTCTCACCCTCTCTAAAGCTTCCACATCCTTCCTATAGTGAGGTAAGCAGTGGCCTTGCGACACACAAATGGGTTGCAGCGTTGCCATCTACTTCGTGGCATTTAGTCATGTTGGGTCAACACGGTGACGTAATGGTTCATATAACATTACAGTGGCAGCAAACCAGGATCAATTCTGCCGCAGTCCATAAGGAGACTGTATCTTCTCCCAATGACTGCGTGCTTCCTCCCTCATTCTAAAGACATGGTTGATTTATTTATTTATTAAGATACCGCTCAGAATATGCCCTTCCGAACCTTCAAGCTGCGACACCCAGCGACCCTCAATTAAACCCTAGCCTAATCGCCAGACAATTTACACTGACCAATTATTCTACCAACCAGTATGTCCTTGGACTGTGGGAGGAAACAGGAGTACCTGGAGGAAAGCCACATGGTTATGGGGAGAACGTACAGACTCCTTACAGACAGTTTCTGGAGGTTAATTTGTCACATGGGTGCAATTGGAAGGCACAGGCTCATTGGACCAGAAGGGCCCATTACCATGCTGCATCTCCCAAAAAAAAGAAATACAGAAACAAAGATCTGAGGCGACAGGTTTAAAGGGACAATCAGGCAAGGCTTTTTCACACAAAGGGCAGTGTGTGTTTGGAATGAGCTGCCAGCAATAATGGTTAAAGTGGGCACGTTAGCTTGTTGGGTCAGAGGGGTCTGTTACCATGGTATATCTTTCTATATTAGAAAGTTCACTGGTTCTGAGGAAAGTACGTAAGATGTACAAGGTCTTATTCTGTCAGTCAAGTATTCAAACTTAGGAGGTTTGGCATAAAGCCACAACTATTTAGAATCTTAATCTCTGGTATATGCAGTACTTAATCAATTCAAAATGGGCATAATGTGGTTCCACTGTTGACTTACAGTCTTGTTTAGTATTATTGCAGTGTAGGCTAGTCCAAGAATCTAAATCTTTCAATAAACTTTTTTAAATGTGCAGATTAGGAGTGACTGGCAAACTAATTTTATGGCAGTTCTCATCCTGAATTAGTGAGGTAGCAAATAGAGTAAAGTACTGTATTAAATTGATCTTGTGCATGGCATTGCGTTTTTGAAACATTTGATTCTGAATCATTTTGTGACCTGTATCTCAGCCTTATCTTTTTTGTGTGGTTCTCATGTAAAGAAACATCAGTCTTTCTCTTTTTTGTAAGCAACAAGCATTCCAGAATCAGAAATAAAGGTTCTTCCTATTCAGTGTCTGGCAAACAATTCATAACCTGCACAGAACTGTACAGGCAGAAAACGCTAGAAAAACAGCAGGTCAGGCAGCATCTACGGCGAGGAATAAACACTCAACGTTTCAGGCTGAGACCCTTCATCGGTACCGGGAAAGGAAGAAGGAAGAAGCTGGGATAATAGAAGTGAGAAGTCAATCTGGCAGGTGATAGGAGAGACTAGGTGAAGGCGGGGGGTGGTTTGAAGTAACGAGCTGGGAGGTCATACATGGAAAAGGTAATGACCAAAGAAGTAATCTAATGGGAGAGGAGAATGGACTAAGGGAGAAAGGGAAGGAGAAGGGACACCAGAGGAAGGTGTAAGGCTGTGAGAAGAAGCAAGAGGCCAGGGTGGGAAACTGAAGAAAGAAGGGGAAGGGGATAAAGACTAACAGTTGTTTACTCTGTCAGCCATGGGCTCATTGTTAAAGCCAATCAGAATCAGATGTATTATCACTGATACGTTGTGAAGTTTGCTTTATGCCGGCAGCACAGAGCAAGACAAAAAATTAAGTTACAAAAAGTAAATAGTGCGAAAGAAGAATATTGAGGTAGTGTTCATGGCAGCTCAAAAATCTGATGTTGGAAGGGAAGAAGCTGTTTTCTAAAATAGTGTGAGTTCCTCCTCCCTGCTGGTAGCAATGAAAGGGTGACATACCCCTGGCTGCTGAGGGTCCTTACTGATGGATGCCACCTTTTGAAGATGTTTTTGGTAGTGGGATGACTAATGCCTATGATGGTACTGGCTGAGATTACAACCCTCTGTAGCTTAACCGGAATGAGGATAAAAAGGGCTAGGGAGACAAATTACCAGAAGTTGGAGAAGTCAATGTTCATGGTGCAAACAACAGGAATTCTGCAGATGCTGGAAATTCAAGCAACACACATCAAGTTGCTGGTGAACGCAGCAGGCCAGGCAGCATCTCTAGGAAGAGGTACAGTCGACGTTTCAGGCTGAGACCCTTGGTCAGGACTAACTGAAAGAAGAGTTAGTAAGAGATTTGAAAGTGGGAGGGGGAGGGGGAGATCCAAAATGATAGGAGAAGACAGGAGGGGGAGGGATGGAGCCAAGAGCTGGACAGGTGATTGGCAAGGGGGATATGAGAGGATCATGGGACAGGAGGTCTGGGGAGAAGGAGAAGGGGGAGGGGGGGAAAGCCCAGAGGATGGGCAAGGGGTATAGTGAGAGGGACAGATGGAGAAAAAGGAGAGAGAAAGAATGTGTGTATATAAATAAATGACGGATGGGGTACGAGGGGGAGGTGGGGCATTAGCGGGAGCTGCAAGTTCGATGGCCACAGGTAGGAACAACCTCCCGTGCCGCCCAGTGTTGTATCTCGGTGGAATATGGCTGAAGTCCAACAGTAAAAAGTTCAATATCCAGTCTACAAACACGTTCCTCGATCGTAATATGACCCGGATTGCACCATCCGTTGTTAACCAGAACAGTAAGCACCCAACTCCTTTACGCTTACCGCCCTCAGTGCACTTCCAGTCAGCCGGAACGGTCTGGAAGCCTTCCATGGAGAAGTTTTGATCGGGTGGCAGAGGAGTGCTGGGGCAGGGGCGGCATAGGTGGAGATACATCCAGCAGAGCACAGGGCAAGGTTATTTGATTATAAACAATTGGTTTATTGATTATAGAATGCCCCCCTGTTGCTTCCCACCCCTCCCCTCTCTCTTCCCCTTTTCCCAACCATGATTCACCCCTCCCTGTCCCCTGCCCACTGTCAGTCCACAAGAGACCCAAATCAGAATCAGGTTTATCATCATTCACACGTCATGAAATTTGCTTTTCCTTTGTGGCAGCAACACGGTGCAAGACATAAAATTACTACGGTACTGTGCAACCATCTTAGGCACCCTATAGCTATATATATGTCCTAAGACTTTTGCACAGTACAACATTTCAGTGATAATAAACCTGACTCTGATTCACCTCCTCTGGGAGCATTCTGTGTGGAAAAACCTTCCCCTCAGATATTCTCCCCACTCACCTTAAAGCTGTGTCATCTGGTTCTTGACACTCCCGTCCTGGGGTAAAGGACTGACTCTCTATCCAATCTATGCCTCTTTCACGTCACCTCTCAGTCTCTTCTGTTCCAATGAGAACCATCCCAGCCTCTCCAATGATTCAAGGTTCCACTTAATATCAGAGATTATATACAGAATACAACCTGAAATTCTTACACTTGGCAGACATCCACGAAACCAAACAAAACCCTCCCCAAGAATGAGTGATAGAAGAACATTAGAACCCCAAAGCCCTCCAACCCCACTACGCACACAAGCAGTAAAGCATCAACCCTCCCTCCTACCCCTCCCCTACTTGTTCCAGCAAGAAGCATCATTCCCCCCCCACCACACAAGCAATAGCCAAGCCCCTGAAGAAACCATGATCTAGATAAAATCGATAACACAGCAGTTTGACATCCCACAGGCTCTCTCTCACTAATGAGAGAGAGGCATCACTCCTACCACAGTGAGGGGGAAACCAACAGCTCACTGCTCCCATGTTACATTCTGCAGGGGGGGAGAGGGAGAGGTCGAGTGCTGAGGCCTCTGACAGACGCACCCGTTTTTTTTAATGTTCCAATCTCCTGTGACATTTCAGTAGGCGACACTGATGAGTGATCAATTGCCCACAGGGTCTGTACCATGAAGGCGCATGTTATAACCAACAGCTCTCCACTCCTGGTCCCATCCTGGTGAATCTCATCTGTACAGTCTCTATTGCTACACAACCTCCTGTAGTGTGGCGACAAGAACTGTATACAATGTTCTTTAAGTGCAGACTAACCAGCGTTTCATACAACTGCAATGGTAGCGTAGTGCTTTACGGCACCAGCAATTGTGTTTTAATTCCCACCACTGTCCGCAAGGAGTTTACACGTTCTCCCCGTAACCATGTGGGTGTTCTCCGGGTGCTCCGGTTTCATCCCGTGTACTAAACACGTATGGATTTGTAAGTGTTCGTGAGTTGTGGGCCCATTACATTGGGACCAGAAGCAAGGCGACATTTGCGGGCTGCCCCCAGCTCATAGAGTCACAGAACACTACATCACAGAAGCAGGCCCTACAACCCATCCAGTCCATGCCAAACCATTAATCTTCCTGGTCCCATCAACCTGCACCCAGGAAGAAGGGAGATAGGGGAAAAATTACCTTAAGTCAGAGGAATCAATCTTGCAATCAATTCCACATCCACCACTTCCACTGGCAGGTCATTTCACACTCACACCACCCTCTGAATGACGTTGTTTCCCCCTCATTTTACCTTTCACCCGTAACCCATGTTTAAGAACAAAGCTGTTTTAAAGTAAACCTGCATTTGCCCAACACACACCAACAATTCTGGTAGCGTATATTCAAATGAATGATTTAATTGATTTAAACCTACAGTCCTTCTACAAAACAGTAATTATAAGGTATTCTTTATATTTGAAGAACAAGTACACCCCAGCCAGAAACTTCCAAATTTGGGAGTTTAGTTCTCTTTAGCAGAAACTTTACAAGGAAGTCAGCATTCTGAGATGTCGTTCTTCTTCAAGCACTGTTACAGCCTCAGTTCATGTCAGTCTTGTGTGAAAATGATGAGACTGTGTTGCTGGTCTTCAGATTACCAAAATACTTAAGGTGTAGCAACAGTTGGTGTATCCAGTCCTGTTTGAGTCCTGCGTTACAGGTGGAATTTCCTGCGGCTTGTGTCCATTTCGTGACGCTTAAGAGAAATAGAGAATAAAAGTCAAGAACTGCATTCAGTAAAAGAGCACACATACATTCAGTGATCTGTCCATTAACCCCAATCAGTGGTAGAGGCTCTGTTTCAGCAAGTGTCAAATGTACCCGCTCACTGAAAGCTGCTCCCCCATGGGAGGTGGGGGTTGGCCCATGTAAGGAGCATTGCATCCTTTCAAGTTCAAGTTTAATTGTCATAAATAGCCGTGAATACAGCCAAACAGAACAGCATTACTCTTGGGCCAAGGTGCAAAACGCAGAACCAACCATCATACACAGCACAAGGCACATATAAAATAGCAGTAAAAAAAAAATCAGTATTAAATAGCTGTTTAGCTGATGATGTCACAGCATGCTGGAGTTTAAACCCAGTGCGCGGAAACCACGTGGCTGCTTTTTGCTCTCCTGGTTGCCGTGAGCTGGGGGTTGGTGCCATGGAAACAGTAAACAATGGAGGTGTGCTGCAGTAAAGAGGGCTCAGGTGCACACTTTGGGTAAGTATTTGTAACTGAGTGTAGCTTGAATGTTTTGTGTCTGTTTTGTCCTGTAAATAAATAGTTAACCTATCTACCGTTAACGAGTGTCTTCTGTCCCACTTGCAGAACCCGCAAACCTAATTTCACAGCACACACTCATCCTCCAACATCTCTACTAATAGAATGTTCGAACTCTACACTATTCTAGCCTCAAAGGATCACTGACACACACTAGAACATATAAGCAATGGACAGTATTTTCTTCATCAGTTGATCTTTACGGTAGAGGACACAGACAGTGGACAGTCCATTCACAGAGAGCTTTCTGAATGGTTGCATCACTGTCTGGTATGGAGGGGTCACTGCACAGGAGCGGAAAAGGCTGCAGAAATGGTAAACTCGGCAAGCTGCATCACGGGTACTTGCCTATACAATACCATCTTCAAAAGGTGATGCCTCAAAAGGGTGGCATCCATCGTTAAGGACCCCCATCACCCATACCATGCCATGCCCTTTTCTCATTGCTATCAAGGAGGTTTTGCAGGAGCCTGAAGACACACATTCAACATTTCAAGAACAGCTTCTTCGCTTCCACCATCACATTTCTAAATGTACAGTGAACCCATGAATATTACCTATTTATTTTTATTCAATGCACCCTTTTGACACTACTTATTGTAATACTTAAGTTCTTATATTATTCTGTATTGCATTGTACTGTTGCTGCAAAACAACACATTTCACGACATATGCCGGTAATATTAAATCCAATTCTGAGTTCAAAACTAAATAATAAATTCCTGCCAATAAAATAGAAAACATCAGTAACCCAAAAGAGAAACTGAAAATGCTGGAAATACTGAGCAGGTCAAACAGCACCTTGGAGACCAGAAGCTAAATTACTTGGTCATTTCTGATCAGAAAATGGTATAAATAATACAGCTCTTCTCAATCGCTAAGTATGCTTCAATGCTAGGACCAGAGGGCACAGCCTCAGAATACAGTAACACCTCTTTAGAACAGAGGTGAGGAGGAATTTCTTTAGCCAGAGGATGGTGAATTTATTGCCGCAAATGACTGTGGAGACTAGGTCAATGGGTATATTTAAAGCAGAGGTTGATAGGTTCTTGGTTAGTCAGGGAGTAAACAGTTACAGGGAGAAGTGTTGAGGCGGAGGCGGAGCATTGCCATGGACTGTTCCAAGCCCGGATCAAAAGGAGGGTTGTTGGGCATGAAGTCACAACCCCACCCCACAAAATCCAAAACAGAAGAAATACCAACAGAAGTTCCAAAAACCTCAACCCTGGAAGAGAAATGATCTTCGATGGGCTACACTTGGGGACAATCTGAAAGACTGACCCAGAACAGAGGTCTCTGGCGAGCTGCTGTTGCTGACCTGTGTGTCAGCAGGAGTAAGATAGAATGATGGAGCAGATTCGATGGGACAAATGGCCCAATTCTGCTCCATCTCTTATGGCATTATTATAAAAACGTAATCAGCCTGACAACAATAAATAACCATTAAATATCATTCTAACAGCATCTGATATTTTCATTTGAAATGCTACATGGAAAATTAGACGGTCCAATAGATTATAGAAATAGCTCTAACAGGGGTCCCCAACCTTTTTTGCACCGCAGACCTGTTTAAAATTGCGAACCGGCCGACCAGGGGTGGGGGGGGTGGCGTTCAAGTAGGGTTAAACTCACCTCAACATGTCTTTTACAGTTAGAGTTGCCAATTTTCTCACTCCCAAATAAGGGACAAAAGTAGCAGTCAAATCCCGGGACACTTTACCCCAGGAAAGACTACCATGATCATGAAGCCTTGAGCGGGCACCTGCGTGCGCATGCATGACATGCGCGTAGCCGTGCGCATGCTGTACGTGCCAATTTTTTCCCCCACAAATCGGTTTTGCCTTTCCCGGCTATACTGTACATACATTATTTCTACTTTATATAAGCTATGTATTTATCATATCATTCCTGCTTTCACTATATGTTACCGTTATTTTCAGTTTTATGTGTTATTTAGTATGATTTGGTAGGTTATTTTTTGGGTCTGGGAACGCTCAAAAATTTTTCCCATATAAATTAATGGTAATTGCTTCTTTGCTTCACGCCATTTCGGCACGAAAGGTTTCATAGGAACGCTCTACCTTAGCAGGGGAAATATGGGACAAACCAACTTAGCCTAATATACGGGATGTCCCGGCAAATACGAGACAGTTGGTAACCCTATGTTTAAGTTCAACAGTGCGTGACAGGGCATGAGGAAAGGTGCAGCTGACACATGCTCTGCGGCCCAGTGGTTGGGGACCGCTGAGCTATAAAACCCAACAAACTTTTATTAAATTCTTTCAAATGAGGAAAAGTCTAATAATTGCAGGGTAAGACAACCAAAATGTCTTCACGACTGACCTTGTGAACCCATTCGTACTCTCCATACTTTGAATCAAATGTCCCTTTCTGCAAAGAGCGAAGTTTCAGGGTGAAACGTGGCCCAAGTTCCTGAAGACCAACCTTTTTCTCATTCCGAAATATATACCTTGAAGGAAAAAGCACCTTCCAATTAACTTGACAAGTATCAAGATTACTAATCAAAGAGTCATATAGGAATAATTCAAAGTTCAAGTACAAAAAAGCAAGTATACATTATACAACCTCGAGATTAGACTCATAACAGGCAGCCACAAAACAAAGAAACCTAGAAGAACCCATAAAAAAAGACTGTCAAAGATCCAATGAGAATTAAACGATACCCAGCCCCAAATCCGAACCAGAATCAGAATTAGGTTTATTATCATAAACACCAGAGATTCTGCAGATGCTGAAAATCGTAAGCAACACATACAAGACGCTGGAGGAACTCAGCAAGTCAAGCAACATCTATGGAGGGGAATAAACAGTTGACATTTTGGGCTGAGACCCTTCATTACGACTGGAAAGTAAGGGGAAGAAGCCAAAATAAGATGATGGGGGGGGGGGGGGGGTAAGAGTACAAGTTGGCAGTTGATAGGGAAGACCAGGTGAGGGGGAAAGTAGGTGGGTAGGGGAGGAGGAGATGAATTATGAATCGGGGAGGGGATAGGTGGAACAAGTAAAGGGCTGAAGAAGGAATCTGATAAGAGAGGAGGATGGAGCATGGAAGAAAGGGAACCAGGAGGAGCAACAAAGGAAGATGTGAAATTTGTTTTGTGACAGCAGTACAATGCAAGACATAAAATTACTATAAGTTACAAAAAATAAATAAGAGTAAGAGAGGAATAACAAGGTAGTTCCCATGTATTCATGGACCATTCAGAAACCTAATAGCATCTATACACTATAGGCTGAGCACCCTTTATCCAAAATTCCAAAATCTAAAAGCTTCTGAAATCTGAATTTTTTTGAGCGCTGACATGATGTCACAAACAGAAAATTCTACAAGGTCCTGGGAAGGATCCCAGGCGACTCGCAGGTCTCTGCATATCACAGACAGTTCTGAGAAGTAACCTCACACATGTAATGAACAGAGGTCAATGCGAAACAGAAAAACACTGCATGAAGCAAAAAATGAAGATCTTGATTGTGTATTGAAAGAGTGGATTCGTCAGCATTGGAATGAACATACACCATTTAACAGTTTGCAGATCATGAAACAAGCAAAGATGACAGCAAACTGAAAACTGAAGGTAATTGTGAATATTCAGCAGGCTGGTTGCAGAAATTTAAGAAGAGTTACGGCATTAAATTTTTAAAGATTTGTTTTGATAAAGTGTCTGCTGATCATGAAGCAGAAGAGGAATTCATTAATGATTTTGCCAAGACCGTCGATTAAAATCTAAAACACTGAACTGCTGCATCAGTACACAGGTGTGATGTATAACAAGTATGAACAAGTATAAGACAACAACCAGAAGCACATAAATTCAGTCAAGAATGATGACAATCCCAAACAGCTACTGAACGTCCAGCTGGACAGCTGAGGTCATGATAGCTAACCTTTCAGATGGTTCAATGTACCCATTATTGTTTGTTTCCTGCACAAGATTATTAAAAATATTATATAAACTACCTTCTAAATGTATGTATAAGCAGGTCACTCGTCTGAGCGCTACTGGTACCACGTAACCCAGTACTACCTGTCGCGTGGTCGGCGACTAAACTGGCACCCCACCAGGCTTGCCTGGTGAGGAGGGTGGCTAGACACCCTGCAGGACGAAAAACAAGACCTGTCAAAGGGCGAATGAACCCTCTCGTAGGGTCAGCGGCCATCTAGCAAACACGTGCCACGAAGCGTGAAAAGGGCATCCCCTGCATCGTAGCTTGGTCTGGCCATTCACTGCAACAGAACTCCCCCCAGCCGTCTTGGACCCCACCATGCCGCTGGATCCCGGAGGGGATGTTGAGAGGGCGGGTCTGGACCTGTGCAACCCCCTACTCACCTAAAATCCATTCACGCACATGCTGTTCTTTTCTGAGGAGTGGGGTACCACCCCACTAACTGACTGAAAGGAACCATCATCATCCGATGGGATGGATAGCCAGAAGGATAAACTGTATATGCAATATAAATGTATTTCATGTTTAGACTTGTGTCCCAACCTTAAAGTATTCATTATACCGATGCAAATATTCAAAAATCCAAAACACTTCCAGCCCCACGCATTTTGGATAAGCGGCACTCAACCTGTACTAGAATAAAAAAAACAAATCGGGTCCTTCCTGATACAAATATAAAGGTATGCACAGATAGATACAGATGTTCGTCCTGTTTGCCAAGATAACACAAGAAAAAAAAGGTATTAACATGTACCTGTGGAATCTGAAGAAGATGTAGTCGCGCTGGTTATGAAAAGTCACCACCTGCCGCCCCAGGAACTGTGGATTGTATGGGAACAGAGAGGCGAACATTCTCCCAATGCTGTGTCCCAGTCGGGTGGAAAAATTATTGAGGATCACCTCAGGGTAATGTCCTGTTGGTTCCTTTCCTCGTCTCTAACACAAAGACCATAAAAGCTATTTAATTTTATTTTAAACTTTGCAACACCTGTAGCTATATCTCATTCACCATAACTTCTTACTAATGAGGGGGAAAATATACTTTAGTAACTCTCAAACTACTCCAGTCACTGGCTCAGGTGAGCTTCCTGCCATTAATTGATTTTGACCCAACAACAATTCATGAACACATGAGATTCTCTAGATGCTGGAAATCCAGGGCAGCACACAAAATCCTGGAGGAACACAGCAGGTCATGCAGCATCTATGGAGGGGAATTTGCAGGCTGATCCCCTTCATTTGTATTTTTATTTAGAGATATAGTGTGGAACAGACCCTTCTGACCCAATGCTGTGCTGCCCGGTAACCCACTGATTTACCTAGCCCAACTATGGGACAACTTACAATGACCAATTAACCTACTAACCTGTATGTCTTTGGACTGTGGGCGGAAAACAGAGCACCCAGAGGAAATCCAGGCAGTTCAATGGGGAGAACATACAAACTCCTTACAGACGGTGCCAGAATTGAACTCTGAGCTCTGGAAGCCCTGAGACAAAAGTATCGTGCTAACCACTACGCCATCATGGCGCCCAGGTCAGGACTTCATTCATGAAATTACTGGTGGGTTCAAAATCATGAATTGTTGATAGCATAATTAAAGTCAAAGTTGGGTTTACTACCATCTGTACAAGTCCACATGTCTGCACAGGTGTCATGAAAAGCTTACTTGCAGCAACATCACAGGCACATTGCATCAGATAAACAGCATTCAAAAAAAACAAACTATACACAGAACAGAAATTTCACAAGAAAGAACACAATTAGGATGAAAAACCACAAAGTGAATTTTAGTATAACGTAGTCATAGTGTTACTAAACTGCAGTGATTAGGGTTTTGCAAGATGGTTCAAGAACCGAACCGTTGAAAGAAAGTAACTGTTCTTGAACTTGCTAATGTGGGCTTCAGACTTCAGTACCTCTTGCCCGATGGGAGCTGTAAGATGGCCTGGGCTGGAAGGTGGGGATCTTTGATGAGGGATGTTGCCATCTTGTACAATTCCAGTTGACCTCCACTCAGCTTTCTCTTTTCAAAGGCAAACAGACCCCACCACTCTAATCTATACTTGGAAATGTAGTCTCTCAGCTGAGGAAGATTCCTTTTCTGCATCCTCATGTGTGAAGATGGCATGGCCTGGACGGTGGGGATCTTTGATGATGAATACTGCCTTCTTGAGGTAGCGCCTCCTGTAGATACTAGCACTGGTAAGGAGGGATGTGCCCATGATGTATAGAGTTGAGCCTACTACTCTCTACATCCCTTTACTGGAGAGAGTGGAAATGGAGAGGATGTTATCATTAATAGGAGACTTCAGGATCTGAAGACACAGCCTAAAAATAAAGAGATGCTCCTTTATAACTAAGACTTCCTCAGCTAGAGTGTGGTGAATTTGTGACATTCCACAAGACCATAAGACAAAGGAGCAGAAGTAGGCCATTCGGCCCATCGAGTCTGCTCCACCATTTTATCATGAGCTGATCCATTTTATCCTATTTAGTCCCACTGCCCCGCCTTCTCACCATAACCTTTGATGCCCTGGCTACTCAGATACCTATCAATCTCTGCCTTAAATACATCCAATGACTTGGCCTCCACTGCTGCCCGTGGCAACAAATTCCATAGATTCACCACCCTCTGACTCTAAAAATTTTTTCGCATTTCTGGTCTGAAAGGGCGCCCTTCAATCCTGAAGTCATGTCCTCTCGTACTAGACTCCCCCATCATGGGAAACAACGTTGCCACATCCACTCTGTCCATGCCTTTTAACATTCGAAATGTTTCTATGAGGTCTCCCCTCATTCTTCTAAACTCCAAGGAATACAGTCCAAGAGCGGACAAACGTTCCTCATATGTTAACCCTCTCATTCCCGGAATCATTCTAGTGAATCTTCTCTGTACCCTCTCCAACATCAGCACATCCTTTCTTAAATAAGGAGACCAAAACTGCCCACAGTACTCCAAGTGAGGTCTCACCAGCGCCTTATAGAGCCTCAACATCACATCCCTGCTCCTATATTCTATTCCCCTAGAAATGAATGCCAACATTGCATTCGCCTTCTTCACTACCGACTCAACCTGGAGGTTAACTTTAAGGGAATCCTGTACGAGGACTCCCAAGTCCCGTTGCATCTCAGAACTTTGAATTCTTTCCCCATTTAAATAATAGTCTCCCATTTATTTTTTCTGCCAAAGTGCATAACCATACACTTTCCAACATTGTACTTCATTTGCCACTTCTCTGCCTATTCTTCCAATCTATCCAAGTCTTTCTGCAGACTCTCCGTTTCCTCAGCACTACCGGCCCCTCCACCTATCTTCGTATCGTCAGCAAACTTAGCCACAAAGCCATCTATTCCATAATCCAAATCGTTGATGTACAATGTAAAAAGAAGCGGTCCCAACACTGATCCCTGTGGAACACCACTGGTAACCGGCAGCCAACCAGAATAGGATCCCTTTATTCCCACTCTCTATTTCCTGCCAATCAGCCAACGCTCTATCCACGTATGTAACTTTCCTGTAATTCCATGGGCTCTTATCTTGTTAAGCAGCCTCATGTGTGGCACCTTGTCAAAGGCCTTCTGAAAATCCAAATATACAACATCCACTGCATCTCCCTTGTCTAGCCTACTGGTAATTTCCTCAAAAAATTGTAATAGGTTTGTCAGGCAGGATCTTCCTTTAAGGAATCCATGCTGAGTTCTGCTTATCTTGTCATATGCCTCCAGGTACTCTGTAATCTCATCCTTGACAATCGACTCCAACAACTTCCCAACCACCGACGTCAAGCTAACAGGTCTATAATTTCCTTTTTGCTTCCTTGCCCCCTTCTTAAATAGCGGAGTGACATTTGCAATCTTTCAGTCTTCCGGAACCATGCCAGAATCTATCGACTTTTGAAAGATCATCACTAATGCCTCCGCAATCTCCACAGCTACTTCCTTCAGAACACGAGGGTGCATTCCATCTGGTCCAGGAGATTTATTGACCTTTAGCCTATTCAGCTTCCTGAGTACTTTCTCTGTCGTAATTGTGACTGCACACACTTCTCTTCCCTGCCACCCTTGAGTGTCCGGCATCCTGCTGTCTTCCTCAGTAAAGACTGATGCAAAATACTTGTTCAGTTCCTCTGCCATCTCCTCATCTCCCATTACAATTTCTCCAGTATCATTTTCTATCGGTCCTATATCTACTCTCACCTGTCTTTTACTCTTTATATACTTGAAAAAGCTTTTAGTATCCTCTTTGATATTATTTGCTAGTTTCCTTTCATAGTTAATCTTTTCTCTCTTAATGACCTTCTTGGTTTCCTTTTGTAAGGTTTTAAAGACTTCCCAATCCTCTGTCTTCCCACTAATTTTTGCTTCCTTGTATGCCCTCTCCTTAGCTTTAACTTTGGCTTTGACTTCTCTTGTCAACCACGGTTGCATCCTTTTTCCACTCGAAAATTTCTTCTTTTTTGGAATGTACCTGTCTTGCACATTCCTCATTTCTCACCTAAACTCCAGCCACTGCTGCTCTGCCGTCTTCCCCGCCAGTGTCCCTTTCCAGTCAACTTTGGCCAGTTCCTCTCTCATGCCACTGTAGTTTCCTTTACTCCACTGAAACACCAACAGATCAGATTTCAGCTTCTCTTTTTCTAATTTCACAGTGAACTCAATCATGTTATGATCACTGCCTCCTAAGGGTTCTTTCACCTCAATCTCTCCAATCACCTCCGGTTCATTGCACAATACCCAATCCAGTACAACCGATCCCCTAGTGGGCTCAACAACAAGCTGTTCTAAAAAGCCATCTCGCAGACATTCTACAAATTCTCTCTCTTGAGATCCAGTGCCGACCTGATTTTTCCAATCTACTCGCATGTTAAAATCCCCCACAATTATCATAACACTGCCCTTCTGACAAGCCTTTTCTATTTCCAGTTGTAATTTGTAGTCCACATCCCTGTAGCTGTTTGGAGGCCTATAAATAACTGCCATCAGGGTCCTTTTACCCTTGCTATTCCTCAGCTCAACCCATAAAGATTCTGCACCTTCCGATCCTATATCACCTCTTTCTAATGACTTAATATCATTTCTTACCAATAAAGCTACGTCTCCCCCTCTGCCTACCTTCCTATCCTTCCGATACACCGTGTATCCTTGGACGTTCAGCTCCCAGAGACATGCATCCTTTAGCCAGGTCTCAGTGATGGCCACAATATCATACCTGCCAATCTGTAGCTATACGACAAGATCATCCACCTTATTTCTTATGCTGCGTGCATTTAAGTACAACACCTTAAGACCAGTATTTGATACTTTTTGCTTTGATTTCACTGCAACTTTATTGCACTGCAACTCATCCCAATGGCTACACATTTGCCCCATCACCAGCCTGTCTTTCCTGAGATCTTTACTGCTCACTATCTTAGATTTATTTCTGTTTTCCCCTTCCTCCGCTCTATCATTCCGGTTCCCAACCCCCTGCCAAATTAGTTTAAACCCTCCCTAACAGCTCTATTAAACTTTCCCGCCAGGATATTGGTCCCCTTCGGGTTCAGGTGCAACCTGTCCTTTTTGAACAGGTCATACTTCCCCCAGAAGAGATCCCAATTATCCAAGAATCTGAAGCCCTGCCCCCTACACCAGTCTCTCAGCCAGGCATTCATCTGCCTGATCCGACTACTCTTGCCCTAGCTAGCACGTGGCACAGGTAGCAATCCCGAGATTACTACCCTAGAGGTCCTGCTTCTCAGCTTCCTTCCTAACTCCTGGAAATCTCTCTTCAGGACCTCCTCCTTTGTCCTATCTATGTCATTGGTACCAACATGTACCAAGACAACTGGCTGCTCACCCTCCCCCTTTAGAATATTCAGGACCTGATCCGAGACATCCCTTACCCTGGCACCTAGGAGGCAACACACCATGCAGGTATCTCTGTCAGACTCACAGAATCTCCTGTCTGTTCCCCTGACTATGGAATCCCCCACAACTACTGCATTTCTCTTCACCCTCCTTCTCTCCTGCACAACAGTGCCAGGCTCAGTGCCAGAGACCCGGTCACCGTGGGCGTCCCCCATCAGGTCATCCCCCTCAACAGCATCCAGAACAAGATATTTGTTGCTGAGGGGGACAGCCACAGGGGTGCTCTCCACTATCCGAGCATTTCCCTTCCCTCTCTTGACAGTGACCCAGTGTTCTGACTCCTGTAGCCTAGGGATGACTACATCCCTGTAGCTCCTGTCTATCACCTCTTCACCTTCCCTGATAAGCACTAGGTCATCAAGCTGCAGCTGCAGATCATTGCCAGAGGACTGTGGAGGCCCAGTTATTTAATATATTTAAGGTAGAGATCAATTGTCACTTGCTTAGTAAAGGGTTAAGGGCTACATGGAGATTGGGGCTTGGGAAAAAAAGACACTAGGCACAGTTGCAGAATTAGGCCAATCGGCCCACCGAGTCTGCTCCACCATTTGATCATGGCCGATTTATTTCCCTCTCAACCCCATTATCCTGACTTCTCTCAGTAACCTTTGATGCCCTTACTAACAAGAACCAATCAAGCTTTGCTTTAAGTATACGCAATGACTTGGCCTCCACAGCCATCTGTGGCAATGAATTCCACAGATTCACCAAGCTCTGGTTAAAAAATTCCTCCTCATCTCTGTTCTAAATGGACATCCCTCCATTCTGAGCTTGTGCCTTCTGGTCCTAGATTCCCCCACTATAGTAAATACACTCCCCGCATCTACACTTTTGAGCCCTTTCAATATTTGATAGATTTCAATGAGATCCCCACTCATTCTTCTAAACCCTAGCGAGTACAGGCCAAGAGCTACCTTTGTTAACTCCTGGGATCAGTCTCACAAACTTCCTCTGGACTCTCTCCAATGCTAAAATGTCCTTTCACTAACGATCCAGCAGCGGAGCAGACTCGGTGGGACAAATGGCTTAATTCTGCTCCTCTATCTTATGGTTTAACATAGGCAGTCAATTAGCAAAGCCCCAACAATATCACTGGGATTGTGGAACATGATCGCTACTGTGAGAGAACATCAATAGGCTCTAGACCAAGATCCAGAACAATGCTCCAAAAGTCAGTCCTGTTGGAGCGATACTGGTTGAGAAGATGACACCTAAAACAAATGCACGCAAGATGTTATTTATAAACAATTTCTAACATTTATATTCCAGGCAGACATTACAATTAAAGCAATATCCACCAATGTTTTCCAGTGCACTCAACCACACTCCATTCCATCTCTCACCTTAAGTTCTTTGGCTAGGCGGGCATTAGACATCTTGAAATGAGCCGTAGGTCCATCTGGAAGGTGACTAATAATTAATCCATCTGACATACTTGGTTAAGAAAATTAGAGGCTCTGTTCAGCTGGGAGGGCAGCAAGGTAGCATAGTGGTTAGCACAACAGTTTACAATGCCAGCAATCAGAGATCATAAGACCCTGGGACACAGGAGCAGAATGAAGCATCCAGACCACCGAGCCTGCTCCACCATTCTAACATGACTGATTTATTATCCCTCTCAACCCTTCTCCTGCCTTCTCTCAGTAACCTTTGATGTCCTGACTATTTAAGTACCTATCAACCTCTACCTTCAAAATACCCAATCACTTGGCCTCCACAGCCATCTGTGGCAATGAATTCCACAGATTCACCACCCTCTGGCTAAAGAAATTTCTCCTCATCTTTGTTGTAAAGGGATGTTGCTCTATTCTGAGGCTGTGCCCTCTGGTTCAAGACTATAGGAAACATCCTCTCAACATCCACTCTATCTTGGCTTTTCAATATTCGATAGGTTTCAATGAGATCACTCCTCATTCTTATACAGGCCCAGAGCCAAACAATCCTGATACATTAACCCTTTCATTCCCAGGATAATTCTCATGAACGTGCTCTGGACTCTCTCCAGTGCCAGCACATCCTTCCTTAGATAAGGGGCCCAAAGCTGCTCACAATACTCCAATTGTGGTCTGAACTTCCCCAGCATGGAGGACACTATATCTCAAAAAGGGGGCATTCATCATTAAGGACCCCCATCACTCAAGACTTGCCCTCTTGTCATTGCTACCATCAAGGAGGAGATACAGCAGCCCAAAGATACACACTCAACACTTCAGGAACAGCCTTTTCCCCTCTGCCATCAGATTTCTAAATGGACAATCAATACATCAATACTTTACTCCCATTTTGCATGACTTAATTTATTAAGTATTTCTTATTGTAATTTATTTTTTATTATTGTGCACTGCAATGTACTACTGTCGAAAAACAAAAAATTTCATGACATACTGTGCCTTGAAAAAGTATTCAGCCGCCACAACTATTTTCACATTTTACTGTCTCATTTTCTAAATTTAAAATATATCAAAGTAGGATATTTTGAGCTAATCTACAAAACATTGTGCATCATGTGAAATCAAAAATATTCCAAAACCCGTCAACACTTTAAAACCAAAATTATGAGGCTGTAAAGTATTCATCTCCTTTCTGATGACTACACTAACTTTCCTCAGGTGTAATACTGTATATTACCTTGGCAAGTCACCCAATTTATTGATGTAGAAAATTGCAAGATCACCTGTTTGCAATGAATTCATAAGAATAAATACCCCCTCTCTCTGTAAGGTCCAACAGTATGATAGTTTTTCAACAGACCAAACCAGAAAAGAAGATAAAACAGCATTCAAGACAAGCCAGAGAAATGGTAAAAGAGAAACACAAATCTGGGGAAAGGTACAAGACCACCTCAAAGGCACTGAGCATACGTTGGAACTCAGTGCAGTGCATCAAGAAAATGTGGGGAAAAAATGAAACCACAGCCACACTGCCTAGGTCAGACCGCCACTCTAAACTTAGTCACTGGAGAAGAATGGCACTTGTAAGAGAGGCTACTGTGAGCGAGCTGCAGAAGTCCGTGACTGTAAGTGGAAATGAAGTTCATGGCTCCACAATCTCTAAGACCTTGCATAAAAAGTTTATTTATAGAAGAGTGGCAAGGAAGGCTTAAAAAAAAAAGCATATCCTTGCAATGTAAAGACTTTGCAAAGCATCACTTCGAAAATACTGTAAAGATATGGAAAAAGGTCTTGTGGTCAGATGAGATTAAAGTGGAACTTACTGGCCTCAACTCTAAGCGGTACATGTGGTGTAAATCTAATACTGTACTATGCGTCGGCCAGGGAACACCATTCTTACTGTAAAGTATGGTGGAGGTAGCATCACGCTAAAGGAATGTTCTTCATCAGCAGGGACGGGAAACCTGGTCAGGATTGATGGGAAGATGAATGCTGACAAACACAGAGAGATCCTGGATAAAACCTGCTAGCCTCTGCCAGAAATCTTAAAACTGGGGAGGAAGTTCTTTCAGCAGGACAATGACCCAAAACACACAGCCAGAGCAACCATGGAGTGACTTCAAATGAAAGGAACAGATGTCCTTGAGTGACCCAGTCAGTCCTGATTGAACATCTCTAGCAAGACCTCAAGATTGCTGTCCACCACTGCTCCCCAACTAACCTGGCACAGCTTGAGCAATTTTGCAGGAGGAATGGGCAAATCCTGCTCCATCACATTGTGCAAAGCTAATACAGACTTATCCAAAAAGGTTACTGCCTGTAATGGCTGTGAGAGGTGGTTCGACTAAGTACTGAGCAAAGGGAGGGAAGGTCGACTCAGACCATGAGAGGCCTGCGTCAGGCATTTTCATGCCTTACAAGGCGCAGATTGGAAGTCTGTGTGGGGTGAAGGAGGATGAATACTTCTGAATTTTTAGTTTTTCATACTTTACAATTTTCCCTGTTTCCGGGGTGCTATTGAGATAAAAAGGAGTTAAATTGATCTAAATCACTGGTTGTAATACAGTACTCATTATGAGAACAAAGTGTTGGGGGCTGAATACTTTTACAAGGCACCGTATGCCAGTGATATTAAACCCATTTCTGATTCTGATGACCTGCAGGAAACTAGATGCAGCTTCCAACAGATACAATGAAGGATACTTGGTACTTTCCGATCTTCATTGATGACAAGCAGGTCGGTAAAACCTTTCTCAATGCACTGGGGTATAATCTTCTTCAGAGCCAGACCTCTTCTGTAGTAGACATGTGAATTTGGAATCACCTTTGACAGCTGATCACAAAGCCGGACTGTTCTCTGCGAAACAAACACACCAGAGAGTTAAAAAGCATGAAATATGGCTCTGGACCTGTACTCACTGGGTTTAGAAGAATAAGGAGTGATCTCACTGAAACCTATTGAATGTTAAAACACCTAGATAGAGGGGATGTGGAGAGGATGTTTCCCATAGTGGTAAAATCTAGGACCGGAGGGCACAACCTCAAAAGAGAAGGATGTCCCTTTAGAATAGAGATAAGGAGTAATTTCTTTAACCAGAGGATGATGAATCTGTGTAATATGTTGCCACAAAAGGCCGTGGAGGCTAAGTCATTGAGAATATTTAAAGTGGAGGTTGATCAGTTCTTCGTTAGATCAAATACAAGAGCAGAATTAGGCCAGTTGGCCCATCGAGTCTGCTCCACCATTTCCTCATGGCTGATCCATTTTCCTCTCAGCTCCAATATCCTGCCTTCTCCCCATATCCATTCATTCCCTTCATTCCCCTACTAATCAAACTCTGCCTAAAATATACCCAATGACCTGGCCTCCACAGGTGTCCATGGTAACAGATTCCATGGATTCACCACTCTCTGGCTAAAGAAATTCCTCCTCATTTCTGTTATAAATGGATGTCCCTCTGTTTAAAAAGGATGCACCCCTATTTTAAGGCTGTACCCTCTGGTCTTAGACTCTACCACAACAGGAAACATCCCCTCCACATCTACTCTTTCGAGGCCTTTCAACATGCATTAGGTTTCAATGAGATCACTCCTCATTCTTCTGAATTCCAGTGAGTACAGGTCCAGAGCCATCAAACGATTCTCATAAATTAAGCTTTACAAACCCAGAATCATTTTCATGAACCACCACAAAGCCATCAATTCCGTCATGCAAATCATATTCAGGTAACATAAAAAGAAGTGGTCCCAATTTTCTCTAACGCCACAGGCTTTTATCATGTCAAGCAGTCTCATGTGTAGCACCTTGATAAAAGCCTTCTGAAAATCCAAGAACACAACATCCACTGATTATCCTTTGTCTATCCTGCCTGTTAATTCTTCAAAGGATTTCAACAGATTTGTCAGGCAACTTTTTCCCTTATGGAAACCATGTTGACTTGGGCCTATTTTATTATGTGCCTCCTAAACCACATCATTAACAATCGACTCCAACATCTTCTCAACCACAGGTTAGGCTAACTGATCTATAATTTCCTTTCTTCTGTCTCCCTCCCTTCTTAAAGAGTGGAGTGACATTTGCAATTTTTCAGTCCTCCGGAACAATGCTAGAATCTAGTGATTCTTAAAAGATCACTACTAATGCCTCTTTCAGATTAGTCAGGGGTTGAGAGGGATAAAATATCAGTCATGACGGAATGGCGGAGCAGACTCGATGGGCCAGGTGGCTGAGTTCTGCACTGATGTCTTATGATGTTATTTACTGGGTACACTGCTCCAGCCAGAGTTGGAGATAGGACAGAGTAGACGTTACACATCAAAAAAATCTAACGTGACGCAAATGAAGTTATTTACTCAGAAGAATCTGTACAAAGAAGCAGAGGTACAGGGAGTAAAGCAAATGCTCCCAAGAAACACAGGAAAGAGCATCCAAAAAAGACAGTGAGTGGAGGAACTTACTACTCATAACTCACAGAATACGCTTAAAATCAACCCCATCTTCACAAGAAAAATGAGAGAAGTAACAATGGAGACGCAGAGATACTGCAGATAGTGGAAATCTGCACCTACATCTTATGGTCTTACTTATAGGTTTTTTATTACAATGTAATGCTAACACAAAACAACACATTTCACAACATATGCCACTGATATTAAAGCTGATTCTGATTGAAGCAATTAATTGGGACATTCTGATTCTGTCCCGCTGAAATTCCATAGGGGAAAACAATCGATGATTGGTGCTGTTTATTAACATGTTGTTAACTGTGTATTGCTGCCACTTAATGCACAGTTCAAGACAGATCTGTTTTGTCACTCAACCTTCTGGTCAGCTGCACGTCAATGGATCCATCCTTCAGCACAGTAACAGGGGTACATTTTGGATGTATGCAGTTTGTCTCGACGGCTTTTGGAACAGACACCAATACTGAATATTCAAAGGGGTTCTGCTAGATAAGATGTGCTACCATTGTAAATATGTAATTCTGTTAATTTATCTGACTATATTCAAAAGGTTAAGATAGGTGATTATACAATTGTTTATCGTTATAAGACCATAAGATATAGGAGCAGAATTAGGCCATTTGGTCCATTGAGTCTGCTCCGCCATTCCATCATGGCTGATAAAATTTTCCTCTCAGCCCCAATCTCCTGCCTTCTCATTGTGTCCCTCCTTGCCCTGACCCAACAAGAATCTATCAAACTCTGCCTTAAATATACGTAAAGTCTTGGCCTCCATAACTGCCTGTGGCAAAGAATTCTACAGATCACCACCCTCTGGGTAAAGAAATTCTTCCTAATACCACTGCTTATCCATGCTAGAATCTTTCCTCTAATACCATGGGCACATAGCTCGCTATGGAGCCTCATGTGGAGCACCTTGTCAAAGACCTGCTGAAAATCCAAGTACACAACATCAACTGATTCTCCCTTGTCTATCCTACTTGACATTTTTTCAGAGTTCCAACAAGTTTGCCAGGCAAGATTTTCCCTTAAGGAAACCATGCTGACTACTGCCTAATTTTTCATATGTTCCAAGTACCTCATTCGCAAAAATTGACTCCAGTATCTACCCAGCTAGAGGTCAGACTAACTGGCCTGTAGTTTCCTTTCTTCTGCCTCTCTCTCTTCTTGAAGAGTGGAATGACATTTGCAATTTTCCAGTCATCTGGAACCATTCCAGAATCTAGTGATTAGTGAAAGATCATCACTAATGTCTCCACGATCTCTTCAACCACTCCTTTCAGAACCCTGGGGTGTACACCATCTGGTCCGGGTGACTTATCTACCTTCAGACCTCTTAGTTTCCCAAGAACCTTCTCTCTCGTTACAGTAACTTCACATACTTCATAACCCCTGACAACCGGAACTCCCACAACACTGCCAACGTCTTTCACAGTAAAGACTGACGCAAAATACTTATTCAGTTCTTCCTCCATTACCTTGGCCCCCATTACTACCTCTCCAGCATCATTTTCCAGTAGTCTGATATCCACACTCAACCCTCTTTTATGCTTTAAGTATCTGAAGAAACTTTTGGTATCCTCTTTAAAATTATTGGCTGGCTTGTATTCATCTTTAATTTCCTAATGACGTTTCAGTTGCCTTCTGTTGGTTTTTAAAAGCTTCCTAATCCTCTAACTTCCCACTAATTTTTGCTCTATTATATGCCCTCTCTTTGGCTTTGACTTCTCTTTTAGCCACGGTTGTGTCATCTTTCTTTTAGAATACTTCTTCCTCTTTGGGACATATATATCCTGTGCCTTCCGAATCACTTCCAGAAATTCCAGCCACTGGTGCTCTGCTGTCACCCCTGCCAGTGTATTTTTGTAATCAATTTTGGCCAACTCCTCTCTCATGCCTCTGTAATTCCCTCTACTCCACTGTAATACTGATACATCTGACTTTAGCCTCTCCTTCTCAAATTTCAGAGTGAATTTGATCATATTATGATGAGTTGCCCCTACAGGTTCTTCTACCTTAAACTCTCAAATCAATTCTGTTTCACTCCACAACACCCAATCCAGAATATCTGATCCTCTGTTGGGCTCAACCACGAGTTGCTCTAAAAAGCCATCTCGTAGGCACTCTAGAAACTCCCCCTCCCGGTATCCAGCACCAACCTGATTTTCCCAATCTACCTGCATATTGAAATCCCCCGCGACTATTGTAACGTTACCCTTTTGGCATGTATTCTCCCTTTATAATTTGTAGGCCACATCCTTACTACTGTTTGGGGGTCTGTACACAACTCCCATAAGGGTATTTTTACCTTTGCAGTTCTTTAGCTCTATCCACAATGATTCAACACCTTCTAACCCTATGTCACCTCTTTCTAATGATTTGATTTCATTTTTTTACCAACAGAGCATTACCGCCCCCTCTGCTGTCCTTTCAATACGATAAGCTCCCACTTGTAACCTTCTTTCAGCCATGATCCAGTGATTCCTACATCATACTTGCCAATCTGCAACTGTGTAACAAGTTCACCTACCTTATTCCGTATGCTGTGCACACTCAAATGTAACACCTTCAGTCCTGTATTCACCCTTTGTCCACCTTTTACATTGCAACTCATCCTGTTGACTGCCCTATCAACAGCCTCTCCTCACTACGCATTGCCCCTGTTTGTAAATCAGCTATCTCATCTTCAGCACTACTATCCGCCTTTCCTATGATACAAAACATTGTGTCAGGAGATGAGATTGACTTGGGTTTTCCTGAACTCTCTCTTGCCTGGAGGTATGCTGCGTGAATAAAGACTTTTATATTTTCCGTGTGGCTCTGTTTTAGTCACAACACTTGGGCGGGGTGAGATTGGGTGCCACGGTAGTGTAGCAGCTAGCAAGATGCTTTCAGAGTTCAAGGTATTCCGGAGTTCCAAGTACAATTCCCATGCCATCTGTAAGGAGTTTGTATGTTCTCCCCATGACCGTGTGGGTTCCCTCCGGGTGCTCCCATTTTCTCCCACAGTCCAAAGACGTACCGATTACTAGGTTAATTGGTCATTGTAAAATGTCCTGTGTTCAGGCTAGGATAAACAGGTGGATTGCTGGACAGCATGGCTCGTTGAGCCACAAAGGCTTGTATCTCTAATTAAATAAGTAATCACGTCAGGAGAATGAGATTCACTTGGGTTCTCCTGGACCCTCTCTCCTCAGGGCTCACTGTGTGAATAAAGACTTTTATATTTCCCAGTTACAGCTCCTGTGTGGCCCAGTTTTAGTCAGACACAACACTAGAAGCGCACACACAAAATAATCTGCAGATGCTGGAGTCAAAGTAACACACACAACACGCTGGAGGAACTCAGCAGGTCGGGCAGCATCAGTGGAAAAGATCGGTCGAAGTTTCGGGCCGGAACCGAGGCTGCCGAAGGGTTCCAGCCCGAAACATCGACCGATCTTTTCCACTGATGCTGCCCGACCTGCTAAGCTCCTCCAGCGTGTTGTGTGTGTTACTAGAAGCGCACATTTCACCCAGGCACCCATGGGAAACCTAAAATGGCCACAGGAAGTACATGCAGACTCCACACAGGCAGCATGAGAGGTCACTATTGAACAATCGATTGTGAGGCAGCGGCTCTGGTTCTCTTTCAGTTTCAATCAGGAAGGACACTCAGTCACAGCAGTGGCAATTAGGAAGTGAGACTGAGAGCTACTTTAAAAATTTGAGGTCTTGGGAAGGTTCAAGATTAAAGACTGTTTAATGTCATTTCCAGTACACCAGTGTAAAGAACAAAATAATTGCTACTCTGCATCTGATGCAACACCAAAAAGCAGAATAATATTAAAACACATAGTAAATATAAATACCTGAGATAACTTACACATAGATTGATTGTATGTCCATAAAGTGAGGCTAGGCTCAGGAGTGTCTGTACATAAGGTGACTGACAGGAAATGATAAAGTAGTGATGGCTGTGGGTATGGAGGGTGGGTTAGTGGGTGGAGGTGTGGATCAGCCTTACTGTTTGGGGAAAGTAACTTTTTGAGTCTGCTGTTTCTGGCGCAGATGCTTTGTAGCCTCCTCCTTGATGTGAGTGAGACAAACAGTCCAGGAGAAGGGAGCATGGGATCCCTCATGATGTTACTGGCCAATGAAAAGGCAAAAAGATTTGTGGATGTATCCTTGAGTGAAGCCAAGAGTGCATGGGGTATGTGCTCATTATTGTCACATGTACCAAGATACAGTGAAAAGCTCTAGTTCTGAGTGCCATCCAGACAGATCATAAAAGAAACCACATTCTCCTCCAAACCACCTCTTTTCTCCCATTCTGGATCCCCACTCCCACCCCTTCTCTTCTCCTCACTTGCCCTGTTCCTTCCCTTTCTCTCATGGTCCACTCTCCTCTCCCATCAGATTCCTTAATCTTCAGAGTTTTTCCTCTTCCACATCACCTCCCAGCTTGTCACTTCAACCTTCAGCCCACCCATCCACCTTCCCCTTCATCTGGTTTCACCTATCATCTTCAAGACTGTGCTCCTTCCTCTCATCCCACCTTATTCGGGCATCCTCCCTCTTCCTTTTCAGGGTCTTGGCCTGAAGCTCCAGCTGTTTATTCCTCTCTATGTATGCTGTCTGACCTGCTGAATTCATAGAGTATTTTGTGCGTGTTGCTCTGGATTTCCAGAATCTACAGAAATCGGCCTTATCCTGCTCCTGTGTCTGATAGTGTTATGACATACCCCTCTAGGACGATCTGATGTCGTGATGAGGACCATAGGGGTCACCTCCCGATTGAAGTAGGACGAAAATTCATCTGTTGCCTCATCAAAAGCCACCTGTGGAGGATTCAATTTTATTTTAAATACACATTCTATTTATTTGTACCATAATAACCACCTGAAAGTGAAGAATATATTTTATTTTGAAGAACCACAGATTTTTACATATATACTCTAACTGATTGTATCACCATCTGATATGGACGGGTCACTGCACTGCATCGGAAAAAGCTGCAGAAAGTTGTAAATTCAGTCAGCGCCATCTTGGGCACTAGCCTCCCCAGAAGAGAAACACAATACAGGCCCTTTGGTCCACAATGCTGTGCCGAACATGTACTTACTTTAGAAATTATCTAGGGTTACACATAGTCCTCTATTTTTCTAAGCTCCAAGTACCTATTCAGGAGTCTCTTAAAAGACCCTATTATATCTGCCTGAACCACCATCGCCAGCAGCCCAGTCCACGCACTCACCAATCTCTGCCTAAAAAACTTACCCCTGACATCTCCCCTGTACCTACTTCCAAACACCTTAAAACTGTGTCCTCTCGTGTTAGCCATTTCAGCCCTGGGAAAAAGCCTCTGACTATCCACACGATCAATGCCTCTTATCATCTTATACACCTCTGTCAGGTCACCTCTCATCCTCCGTCACTCCAAGGAGAACAGGCTGAGTTCACTCAACCTATTCTCATAAGGCATGCTCGCCAATCCAGGCAACATCCTTGCAATTCTCCTCTGCGCCCTTTCTGTAGTTTCTTCACCTTCAGCATCGAGGAGATCTTCAAAAGGCAACACCCCAAAAAGTGGCATCAAGCCTTGAGGACCCCCATCCCTCAGGACATGCCCTCTTTTCATTGCCACCACCAAGGAGGTGGCACAGGAGCCTGAAGACACAAACTCAATGATTCAGGAACCGCTTCTTCTCCTCTGCTATCCGATTTCTGAATGGACAATGAACCCATGAACACCACCTCACCAGTTGTTTTGCTCTCTTTCTGCACTACTTAATTTAAATTTTTATATATATTTCTTATTGTAATTTATAGCTTTCTAATTATTTTGTATTGTAATTTACTGCTGTCGCAAAACAAAAAAAATTTTACAACGTGCAGTAATAATAAATATGACTCAGATTCTGAAGTATCCGGCTTGAATTCAAAACACTGATAACAACAAGAGTGATCTATAAGGCTGAAGTGAGAAAATCAGGGCACCTGACTTTCATAATCACTGCGCACAAAGGAAATGTGTGGTCCCCATCCTCAGTCACAGAAAATTTCAATCCTTTCATCAGGAAAAGACAGTGGGCATGGAACTCCTCAGCAGAAACATACACCCTGAGTGAAAACGCAGCCATGGGCAGCCTTTCACTAAAGCTTACAAGACTTTGGTCAATACTTAGAAAATTACCTCCTCGTCGTTCGGGTCCACAACTGTTTCATCGTACACCCGCTGGTTTTCAATCGTCTTTGGAACTGGTTTTGGTGGAGCCTTGAACCAGAATTTGAGAGCAAAGTTAGTAACTTCAAAACATCACAGCGGCAATTTTCTCATTAACATTAAAAATAAATCCACATCCTCAATGGCTACATATTCCCCCTTCCCCTTTTCCCAACCATGATTCCCCTCTCCCTGCCCCCTTCCCTCTCTCAGTCCACAATAGGGATCCATATCAGAATCAGGTTTATCATCAAATATGTCATGAAATTTGTTTTTTTGCAGCAGCAATACAGTGCAATACATAAAATTGCTACAGAACTGTGCAAAAGTTTTAGGAACCCTAGTTATATATATGTGCCTGTATTACACTGTACTGCTGCCACAAAAAGACAAATTTTACAGCGTCTGTCAGTGATAATAGACCGAATGCTGAATAGAGAAGGAGCAGTACTGGGCCTTATTAGATTTATTTATTGAAAAAGAATGAACTGTGTTGTTTGAGTTAACAACCCACACATCCAAGGATGTGAACTTGAATCAAAGTGTCACACTATGTGGAAACAGACCCTTTGGCCCAGCTGGTCATGCCAACCAAGATGTCCATCCAACTTGTCTACATTAGATACAGTTTGTCAACCCCTTCGAATTTTCTCTATTTCTGCATAAATATGACCTAAAATGTAATCAGATTTTCACACAAGTTCTAAAACTAGATAAAGAGAACCCAGTTAAATAAATAACACAAAAAAAATTATACTTACTCATTTATTTATTGAGGAAAAATGATGCAATATTACATGTATTTGTTGGAAAAAGTATGTAAACCTCTCGGATCATCAGTTCATTTACAGGGGAAATTAGAGTCAAGTGTTTCAATCAATGGGATGACAATCAGTTGTGTGTGGGAAGCCCCGCCTATTTAAAGAGCATAAACCTGGGTTTTCACTATCAAAGTCTGATCTTCACCACACAGGTTTTTGGAAGCATGTCATGTCTCAATCAAAGGAGATTTCTGAAGACCTCAGAAAAAATGTTGTTGATGCTCACCAGGCTGGGAAAGGTTACAAAACCATTTCTAGTGTTTTGGACTCTAGTAATCCACAGTCAGGCAAATGGTGTACAAATGGAAGAACCTCATCCCATCTATGAAACATGATGGTGGCAGTGTCATGGTTTGGGCCTGCTTTGCTGCTTCGGGACCAGTAAGGCTTGCCATCATTGATGGAACTATGAATTCTGAATCCTACTAGCAAATTCTACAGGAGAATGTCAGAGTATTCGTCCATGAACTGAAGCTCAAGAGAAAGTGGGTCATGCAGTAAGACAATGACCCTAAACACACAAGTCAGTCTGCCAAAGAGTGGATGAAGCAGACGAAATTTCACGTTTTGGAATGGCCAAGTCAAAGTCCTGCCCTTAATCCTATAGAAATGTTGTGGAAGGAGCTGAAGCAAGCCCATCAACATCCCAGAGCCGAAGAAGTTTTGTAAGCAGGACTGACCTAAATGACCTAAAATTCCTCCAAGTCAATGTGAAGGACTGATCACCAACTACCAGAAACATTTGGTTGAAGTTACTGCTGTACAAATGGGTCACACCAGTTACTGAAAACAAAGGTTCACATATTTTTTCCCAATACTTATAATATTGCATAATTTTTCCTCAATAAATACATGAACAAGTATAATTTTTTGTGTTACTTATTTAATTGGGTTCTGTTTAACTAGTTTTAGAACTTATGCGAAGATCTGATTACATTTTAGGTCATATTTATGCAGACATTGAGAAAATTCGAAAAGCTTCACATACTATCTTCTTGTAACAATTTTTCTCAGAGTGTCCTACCGTACTTTTCATGCAGACTTCTGTTATTTCTTGACTTGCATCCTGTGCTGTCAGGAGAACTAAAGGCAACTCCTACCACAACTACTTTCCTTCGCTGTTTCACACCCCCACCCAAATGTTCCTACATCTTGATGTTTCACGACAAGATCACAACAAGATGAGCTGTACTGATCACATCCTTTATTATGAACTACCCCACCTTTTCCTTCCTGACTCTTGCAAATTTCTACAGAAATGCTGTGGAGAGCATTCTAGCTGGTATGGGGGGGGGGGGGGGGGGAGACACTGCAAAGAACTGCAGAAAGTTGTAAACTCAGCCATCTCTGTTGTGGTCACTAGCCTCCCCAGCACGGAGAAGACTTTCAAATGGTGATGCCCCAAAAAGGCTCATCCATCATTAAGGACCCCCCACCACCCCCACCCCCACCACCCAATGACATACCCTCTTCTCATTGCTACCGTCAAGGAGGTGGTACAAGAGCCTCAATGATTCAGAACCAGCTTCTTCCCTACCACCATCAGATTTCTGAATGGGCAATGAACCCATAAACACATCCTCACTATATATTTTTTTGCTTTCTTTTTGCACTACTTACTAAATTTATCTATATACATATTATTTATTGTCATTTATATTTTTTATTATTTAGTACTGTAAGGTCCTGCTGCCGGAAACAACAAATTTCATGACATATGCCGGTGATATTAAAGCTGATTCTGAGATGTCGTACCCTAGCCTGTTACTTCATTGTATGTCTGATAGCCAGATCAGGGCCACATGGTAGTGTAGCAGTTAGCACAGCGCTTTACATCGCCAGTGATCCAGATTCAATTCCGACCACCAAGGAGTTTGTACATTCTCTCCGTGTCCATGCTGGTTTCCCCCGGGTGCTCCAGTTTCCTCCTACATTCCAAATTAGGGTTAATAAGTTGTGGGCATGCTGTGTTGTGCCAGAGGCGTGGCAACACTTTTGGACTGCCCCCAGCACAGTCCTCAGGCTGCGTTGGTCGCTGACGCAAATGATGCTTTTCACTGTATGTTTCCAGGTAAATGTGACAAATAAAAGATAATCTTTCTTCTTCTGAACTCCTACCTTCCCTGTGGCACGGCACAAAGTGATGATGAAGATCTTCCCTGTAAATTTTAAATATGCATTAAGTGTACATTCTCCGTTTGACCAATGTTAACGAATTACCTTGTCTCCAAGTGCCTCTCTCTCCTTCTTCCGTTTCTTTCTGGCCTCCAGTTGTTCCTGAAGAATGGGAAAAGATAAAATACAATCAATGTTAAAAGAGGCACAAGCGCTGTTCCTTCACAGAAACCCACCCGCGATTCACAGCACCCAACGTCAGGCCAGAATTACATCAGTTACTTCTCAAAAGAAGTGCTGGAGCAGGTTGATAAGGTTGCAGTAAGGGTCAGAATGTACGCTATACCACAGAGAAAGTCAACTACACAGCTGGTGGAGTACAAAAATATTCTGTAAGGTAATGTTGCAGCTCTATAAAACTCTGGTCAGACAACATTTGAAAAACCATGTTCAGTTCTATTAGTTAGTTAGTTAAGCCCATCACCCCTACAGGGAAATAGGCCACCAACAACAACTCGGCAGAGTCCTCTGTCTGGGCCGGTCTGGTGGTGGTCCTGGATGATCGGCTATGAACTTGCAGTTTTCACCACACGGCTTCATAAGTCTTCTAGGCGAAAATCCTTCCTCTCCCAGGGATGAGGACTTTGGAGTTTCTGTTAGCACTTCTGTAGCTGAAAGACCTGCAATCACGTTCCATTGTCAGTGGTGGTTGAGACGGGCACATTAGCAACATTTAACAGCCAGTTAGATAAGAACGTGGACAGAATGGGTTTAGAGGGCTACGGGCAGATGGGATGAGCTTGCAGGGCCGAAATGACCTCCATGGCCCAGGTATATATATATATATATATATATATATATATATATATATTTATTTATTTATTTTGGCGTGTGCCTGCGAGTCTGTGCATGTGCATGTGTGCACGTCTGTGCATCTGCGTGTCCATGTGTGTGTCCGTGATGATGTCTTTTTCATGGCTTTTACAAGGCGTGGAGCGAGAGAGAGAGGAGAGAGAGAGAGAGAGAGAGAGACTGCGTAGTGCCACTCCTCACACAGACATTTTTCACAGTACTTTCCCTTTATTTTACGAGGTCGAGTTGCGATCCGACACTCAACCCAGCACAGATGGAAAGCGTACTTGGGAGCATATCTGACTGGTTTCGAACCCAGGAACCTCCACTCCCGGGTCCGGCGTCGATGTCATTGCGCCACAAATCGGCCCGGCCCAGGTATATTTAAAGTGGGGGAGTCTAAGACCAGAGGGGACAGCCTCAGAATAGAGGAACATCCATTTAGAATGGAGATAAGAAGGAATTTCTTTAGCCAGAGGATGGTGAATCTGTGAAATTCATTGCCACAGGCAACTGTGGAGGCCAAGTCATTGGGTATATTTAAGGCAGAGGTTGACAGATTCTTGATTAGTCAGGACACAAAGGATATGGGGAGAAGGCAGGAGATTGGGGCTTAGAGGGAAATGGATCAGGAATGATGAAATGGAAGAGCAGACTTGATGAACCAAATGGCCTAATTCTGCTCCTATATCTCATGGCCTTATGGAGTTTGATAGGCTCTTAATAAGGGTGTCAAAATTTACAGGAAGAAAGCAGGAGAATGAGTTTGAAAATAAAATTAGCCATGATTAAATGGTGAACAGATTCAACGGGCCAAATGGCCTAATTCTGCTGCTAGGTCCCACGGTCTCATGGATTCCAAAGGCTACAAAGTATGCATGAAGGTAAATTCCACAATTGGAAGGCAATGGTCTTAATTCTGCTCCTATGCCTTAAGCTGTACATGACAGTCCCTCAAGTGTCTTAGAGGTATTGCCAGCGGCCTTAACAACATCCTCATTTTTATTATCTGCTGGAAATCTGTGTCTCTATCACACATGAGCAGGAAGGACATAGTGTATATTGTAAGCTCTATTCAATTGATGGCAGGAAGAGGAGATTTCTAAAATAAATATTACAAATTACTATTACAACTCTTCCTGAACACACGCCCAGATGCTTTCCCTGACCTCTCCCCATGTGAACAGACCATTACTCACCTATTTAAACACTGTCAGCCAGACCACATTTTTTAATGTAGATAATGGAACATTTAATAAACATGAGAGTTTTCAACTCATCTGGCTGCAGAGATTTCACAATGTTAGTTTGTTGTATTGACAAAGAAAGATAAATTCCCTTTCGAAAACCCCTCACCGTTTCCTCAGAATCCTTATTTCCAAGGTGGAGACGCAATTATGTGGGTGAAATTTTTAATTTATCTTTTTATTTAGAGATACAGCACAGAACAGGTCCCTCCGGCCCTCCGAGCCGCGCCTCCCAGCAACCCACCGGTTTAACCCCAGCCTAATTGCAGCACAATTTACACTGATCATTTCACCCCTAACCGGTACATCTTTGTACTGTGGGAGGAAACCATGGGAAGAAATGTACAAACTTGCTTACAGGTGACGTTGGAATTGAACTCCGACGACCCGAGCTGTAACAGCGTTGCACTAACTGCTACACTACCGAACCGTTACCAAAGTAAATGCTGAATTATGGTTAGCGATGGTCCTCAAAGCCTAATGGAGAGGAATATCTCATTATTGATCCCCTTCTGGCTTTGATCTTTGGATTGCGTGGGGGGGGGGGAAGGGTAGTTTCAGAGCTTTACAGCGCCAGCTGTAAGACTGGGTTTTGATACGTGTCACTATTTGTAAGGAGATTGTATATTCCCCCCCCATGACTGCACATTTACTCCAGGTGCTCCAGTCTCCTTTCACACTACAAAGACGTACAGGTTTGGGTTAGTGGGCATGCTATGCTGGTGCTGGAAGCACAGTGACACCTGTGGGCTTCCTCCCGCACAATCCCGTCCTCTCCGATTTGACCTGACCCAAGCAACACATTTCACTGTATGCCTCGATACTCATGACGAATAAGGCTAATTTTAACATCTTTCTTAATTAACAACACACAGAGAATGCTGGAGGAACTCAGCAAGTCAGGCAGCATCATGGAGAGGAATAAACTGTCAATGCTTCAGGCCGAGACATTTCTTCAGGACTCCACCCAGTCCCGATGAAGGGTCTCAGCGCAAAACTTCAACTGTTTCTTCATTTCCTCCAGTATTTTGGGTACATTGCTCTGGATTTCCAGCATCTGCAGAATCTCTTGTGTGTATACTATCCTATTAAGTATTAAAAATCTGTAATAAACCTAGAAAATCCTGCCAATACTCAGCTGGTCAGGTAGCAGCTGTAGAGAGAGAGAAATGGTCAACATTCCAGCTCAGTAACTTACCCCCAGGAACCAGAACCTTTCTCTGAGCCAATAGGCTGGTCCTGGACTTATTTCCATCTGGCATAATTTATATATTATTATTTAATTACTTATGGTTTTATATTGCTATATTTAAACTCTATTCTTGGTTGGTGCAACAGTAACGAAACCCAATTCCCCTCAGGTATGTCTATCTATCTATTTACTGTTTCCGTCTCCACAGACACAGCCTGATCTGCTGAATTTCCTCTGCAATTTCTGTTTTTATTTCAGCTTCCCAGCATCTGCAGAATTGTGCCTCTGTATACACCAGTGGATGGCAGAGGTTGTCCAGGATTCAATATATTTCACATCCACCAGCATTTGTCACATCTGGGAATAAGGTACCATTGTGGTGTCACTCTCTCAGCAACATACATAACAAGCTAGATGAACTCAGCAGGAGAGACTCCATCTGTGAAGAGGAATAAACTGTTGATGTTTCAGGAGGCCCTTCATTAGGTCTGGAAAGGAAGAGGGAAGAAGATAGAATAAGAAGGTGGAGGGAGGTGAGACCAGGTGAGTGGGGGAGGGGATAGGTGGAAAATGTAAAGGGCTGAAGAGGGAGGAGTCTGATTGGAGGAGAGTGGACCATAACAGAAAGGGAAGGAGGAAGGGAACCAGAATGGGGAACGGAGAAATAGAGAAGAGGGGAGGGGAAGTAATTACTGGAAGCTGGGGAAATCAACATTCCTGTCAACAGGTTTGAGGCTATCCAGATGGCGTACAGGGAAATTCAGCATGTCCTGATAACCCTCACCAATTTTTCTCGATGCTCCAAACAAAGCATCCTATCCAGATGCATCACAGTTCAGTATAATAACTGCTCTGCCTGAGACAGCAAGATATCTCAGAAAGTTGCAAAGGCCGCCCAGACCGTCATGGAAACCAGCCTCCTCTTCACTGACCCCATCTACACTTCCCACTGCCTTGGGACAACACTAACCAGATGAAGGGTCTTGGCCCGAATCAGCAACAGTTTATTCCCCTTAACTCAGCCTCACCTGCTGAGTTCCACCACCATTTTCTGTGTGTTGTTCAGGATTTCCGGCATCTGCAGATTGCTTGTTTACGACCGAACAATCTAATCAGGTATGTTCTGCTAAATAATGGGCTCTCCTGTTATTTTTCCTATATAGAGAGGACGTGGAGATGTTTCCAGTTAAAGTTTTATTTTCCTTCCCTTCCCTTCTTTACACCTACACAGCTAGGACAGTAGAGATACCAGGCAGGATAGATGAACGCTCCTCTTGCAGGATGTTCGAAGGCAGGGAGACCTCCAGTGTCCTTGATGACTACAACTGCGAGGTGCATCCAGCTGCAGCTTCTAACAATCTGCATTAAGGAGCTGGAGCTGGAACTGGATGAACTCTGGATCATTCAGGAGGCTGAAGAGGTGATAGTTAGGACATATAGAGAGGTGGTTGCACCCAAGGTGCAGGACACAGGAAACTGGGTGACAGCCAGGAAGGGGAAAGGGTTTAGGGAGCCAGTGCAGAGTACCCCTGTGGCCATCCCCCTCAACAGATATATCACTTTGGATAATGAGGGGGTGAAGTCATGAAGTTGCTCCAGCAAATAAGAAGGAGAATCCTCATGAATTCTATAAATATGTTAAGATGAAAAGGATTATAAGGGACAAAGTTGGTCCTCTGGAAGAGCAGAATGGTAATCTGTGTGTGGAGTCAAAACAGATAGGGGAGATCTTAAATGAATTACTTACTCAGGAGATGGACCCAGAGCCTACAGAAGTAAGGCAAAAAAGCATCATCAACTTCATGGACCTGTACAGATTACAGAGAAGGAGATATTTGCTACCCTGAGGCAAGTCAAGGTGGATAAATCCCCATGGCCTGGCAAAGTGCAGAAATTGTCGGGGCCCTAGCTGAGATATTTAAACCATCCTTAGCGATGGGAGGTACCAGAGGATTGGAGGATAGCCTATGTTTTTCCGCTGTTTAAAAAAGGATCGAAACAAAAACCAGTAAATTATAGGCCGGTGAGTCTGACATCAGTTGTGGGAAAGTTATTGGAAAGTATTCTAAGGTACTGGAAATACAAGAATTTGGCTAGACATAGACTGATTAAGGATAGTCAGCATGGTAGGTCACGTCTAACCAATCTTATATAGTTTTTCGAGGAAGTTACCAGGAAAGTAGATAAAGGTCAGGCAATGGATGTTGTCTATATGGACTTTAGTAAGACATTTGACAAGGTCCCGCATGGAAGGCTGGTCAAGAAGTTTCAGTTGCTCGGCATTCAGGATAAGGTAGTAAATTGGATTAGACATTGGCTTTGTGGGAGAAGCCAGTGACTGGTGGCACAGGTTGCCTCTCTGACTGGAGTTTTGTAACTAGTGCAGTGCCTCAGGGATCGGTGCTGAGTTCTTTGTTGTTTGTCATCTATAACTATGATCTGGATGATAATGGGTTAACAGCAAATTTGCAAATGACACCAAGATTGTGGGTACAGTGATCAGCGAGGAAGGCTATCATGGCTTGCAGAGGGATCTGCATCAGCTGGAAAAATGGCAGAGGAAATTTAACACAAACAAGTATGAGGTTTTGCACATCGGTAGGACCAGCCAGGGTAGGTATTACAAAGTGAATGGTTGGGCACTGAGAACTGTGGAAGAACAAGGAGACCTGGGAATACAGGACCATAATTCATTGAAAGATATCACAGGTAAAAAGGGTCGTAATGAAAGCCTTTGGACCATTGGCCTTCATAAATCAAAGTATTGTGTACAGAAAATGGGATGTTATGTTGAAGTTGTGTAAGACATTGGTGAGGCCTAATTTGGAGTATTGTGTGCAGTTTTGGTCACCTACCTACACGACAAGTGTAAATAAGGTTGAACGAGTGCAGAGAAAATTCACAAGGAAATTCAAGTAACACACACAGAATGTTGGTGGAACGCAGCAGGCCAGGCAGCATCTATAGGAAGAGGTACAGTCGACGTTTCGGGCCGAGACCCTTCGTCAGGACTAACTGAAGGAAGAACTAGTAAGAGATTTGAAAGTGGGAGGGGGAGGGGGAGATCCGAAATGATAGGAGAAGACAGGAGGGGGAGGGATGGAGCTAAGAGCTGGAAAGTTGATTGGCAAAAGGGATACAAGGCTGGAGAAGGGAGAGGATCATGGGACGGGAGGCCTAGGGAGAAAGAAAGGGGGATGGGAGCACCAGAGGAAGATGGAAAGCAGGCAAGGAGTTGTGAGAAGGACATAGAGAGAAAAAAGAGAGAAAGAAAAAAAAGGAAAAAATAATAAATAATTAAATAAATAAGGGATGGGGTCAGAAGGGGAGGAGGGGCATTAACAGAAGTTAGAGAAGTCAATGTTCATGCCATCAGGTTGGAGGCTACCCAGATGGAATATAAGGTGTTGTTCCTCCAACCTGAGTGTGACTTCATCTTTACAGTAGAGGAAGCCATGGATAGACATATCAGAGTGGGAATTGCGTTCACAAGGATATTGCTGGGCCTGGAAGACCTGAGTTATAAGGAAAGATTGAATAGATTAGGGCTGTATTCCTTAGAATGTAGAAGATTGAGAGGAGATTCGATAGAGGTATACAGAATTATAAGGGGTATAGATAGGGTAAATGGAAGTCGGCTTTTTCCATTGAGGTTGTTTGGACTACAACTGGACGTCATGGATTAAGGGTGAAAGGTTAAAAGTTTTAAGGGGAACATGAGGAAAAACTTCTTCACTCAGAGGTAAAATGAGCTGCCAGTGCAAGTGGTCCATGCAAACTTGATTTCAACATTTAAGAGAAATTTGGATAGTAGGGATATGGAGGGCTATGGTCCCGGTGCAGTCAATGGGAGTAGGCAGTTTAAATGATTTTGGCATGAACTGGGCCAAAGGGTATGTTTCAGTGTAGTACTTTTCTATGACTCTATAAATTTGGTCATCCAATGCCCCTTTAGAACAGAGATGAGGACGAATTTCTTTATTCAGAAGATGGTGAATCTGTGGATTTCGTTGCCATAGATAGATATGGAGGCCAAGGCACTGGGTATATTTAAAGCAAAGGCTAATAGGTTCTTGATTAGTAAGGGCATCAAAGATTACAAGGAGAAGGCAGAAGAATGGGGTTTAGAGGGAAAATATATCAGTCATGATGGAATGGTAGAGCAGACCTGATGGGCTGAATGGTTTTATGGTGCTTCAAAGTCTATGGATATATGACCCCCTTCTTTCAGATGCAACCCACCCCCAAAAGGATCCCAATGGTCCAAATGCCAAAGAATGACTTTGTTTATCTAAATATGTCACATTAAACTTCCTATGATCCGGATGCTCAGCAAAACCTTCTACTTCTCATAGTTACCTTGAATCTGTTCCAATACACAAGACAGGAAAGATTCCCAGTTGTTTTATTAATATGTTTTGAAAAAGACCAGAACCTGCGACCAAAAATAACTAAAATAAATGCTTGAAGTGACGGCAAACTTTCTCTCTCACTCCAAAATGTAGGTTTATGAAGAAAATATTGTGCTCACCCTCACAAACACTGATCGGTACAGCACAGAAACAAGCCCTTCAGCCCATCCTTGCCCATACTGAACCATTTACTCTGTCCGGTCCCATCTGACTACATACCCCTACCTGTCCACATTTCTCTTAAAATGTTGAAATCAAGCTCGCATGCATTACTTGTGCTGACAGCTCATTCCACACTCTCACTACCCAGTGAGTGAAGGTTCCGCTCATGCTCACCTTAAACTTTTCACCTTTCACCCTTAATCCATGACCGCTGATTGTAGTCCCACCCAACTTCAGTAGAAAAAGCCTGCTTGTATTTACCCTGCATCCTCATAATTTTGTATACCTCTTTCACATCTCCTTTCGATCTTTGATGTTCTGAGCAGTACAGTCCTAACCTATTCAATCTTTCCCTGTAACTCAGGTCCTCCAGACCCAGCATGTCATTGTAAATCTTCTCTGAACTCTTCCAACCTTATTTACATCTTTCCTGTAGTTAGGTGACCAAAACCGCACACAATACAAATTAGGCCTCACCAATGTCTTATACAACTTTAACGTAACATCCCATCTCCTGTACACAATACTTTGATTTATGAAGGCCAATATGCCAGATTTCTTTACCACCCTATCTACCACTTTCAATGAATGATGAACCTGTATTACCAGACTTTTTTGTTCTACCGCACTCCTCAGTGCCCTCCTGTGTAACACCTACCCTGGTCAGTCCTACCCAGTGTAACACCTCGTATTTATCTGCATTAAATTCCATCTGCCATTTCTCAAATGCCTGTCCAGGGACAGGTAGCACCTCTGGTGAAGGGGCTTCTCGTGTCCTTTCTGGGACAGCTCACTCACCTTTGGTTCCCACTGGACACTCAGCTCTCAGTTGTGGTTCCAAGTAGCTGTTTACGTGAGACAGCGGCCAGACCCCAATACACCACTTCAACAGTCGGGCTAATCTTGACGAGGGTAGCCGATGGGCCTCAAACCTCAGTGAGGTAAGGGAATACCTGTGCTAGCATGGGAAATCAGCTCTGGTGGACTGGGCACATGAGATCCAACAGCGAGAAAGACTGCTCTGCAATGCTCCATGGAGAGTGAAGGGCATGACATGGCACAGAAAGTCATGGTCGTCCATATCTACTTGTACCACTAGACAAGGACTTCCGAGATCAAGAGAGTAGAATGGCTTTCCACAAAAACACTCCCGCACTGGCTTGCTGCATTCATCGGATTCAACAGACAATCTTCTGCCTGTACATGATCCATACCCCACCCCACCCACCCCCCCGTATCTGCTTCCACCACTAAAACGGCAACCTTTCAACTTGTGTACAATACAACCTGCCCCACACAGTTCCCTTGAACTTTACCCCTCACCTTAAATGCATGTCCTCTGGTACTTGACATTTCTACCCTGAGAAGAGATTCTGACTACCCTACATATACCTAACTTAATCTTATAAACACTCTTCCTTCCTTCCCTCCACCCACACCAACCACCTCACAGAAAGATCCTCTCCATTCCAAGAAGATATGCATAAGACCATATGCATACTGTATACAACGTTGAGATTCAGCTTGCAGGCAGCCACAAAAGAAAGAAACACAAAAGAACCCATTAAAAAAAACCACACAACAAAGATTGTCAAACACCCAGTTCAGTGATGAAGCAGGTAAGCCACATGAACTAGTGATATGAACACGGTTTCCAATTGCGCAAATAGTAGGAAAAAAAGTCAACAAAACACACAGAACATGAATGGCAGAATCCCAACTTGAGTCCACAGCTATGGAGCCAGTTCAACACAGAGGTGAGTGAAGTGAACGGCAGAGTACCCGAATGTGAGCCCACAACTGTTCAGCGCTGAGGTAAGTGAACAGCAGAGTCCCCGAACGTGAATCCACTGCTCAGCGCTGAAGTGAATGAAGCCTTCCAGGAGCCCAATGGCTGCAGGGCACCAACTGCTCTTGAAACTGGCAGCATTAGACCCAAGGCTCCTGTACCCCACTCCATTAGCCATGTTGGATGTCTGCAAATTTTCTGATCCTTAGGGATTTTCCGGGGAATGGCTGAGTAGTTTTATTAATGATTGTTTATTTCAAAGTTTACTAAACAAACTAAGTGAAGAGCCGAGTAACAAAGTAGAGATTCAATGAAATGTAAAGATGGAGAAGGCAAAAAGAAAGATGGCGCCTCTGAAAAATCCAACACCTTTATACTCCAGATTACAGAAAATTCATTGGAAATAAGAGAAATGATGGGTGCAGAATTATATCTCATAGGTAATGTGTGAACACTTAGCCAATGAAAAATATGAATGGTAATAAACCATTATGAAGATGCTATACCACTTTCTGCTAGTAAATGCAGACAAACCACGACTTACTGTGAAAAATATACAAGTTTTTTCAAAAATTACAGATTATGATTAAACTACGACTTTAGTCTTACATCAATTCATCTAATATCTTATAGAAAGGATTTTAAAAAGCAGTGGTTTCCAACAGGCATGTTCAGGATGCAATAGTTCTAAGTCAAGGTAAGGGAGGTACTGATAGTTGGAAGATTGTCCTAAAGCCACCTTCCATGACTGAGGTGAGCCCTGACACACACTGAATTGAACCTGGTGACCAAAAGGCCAACCTCCATTCGTCTCGGGTTTCAAGAATCATGTCAAAAACAACAGCTGCCACCAAAAGATTAAAAAAAAAGGGTCTTGCTGCTTAATTGCAATTTTATCCAAACAGCTTCCTTGCTAATTCATTAGAAACAACACGAGAATCCAGGGAAGGAAATGGCAAGCAGATGGCAGGGTTCAGCAGTACAATAAAAAAAAACAGGAGAGGTATCAATGAAAAATTCTGAATGCATTATTCAAACGCATCTTCGGTTATCAGTACACCAATGCAACTAACAAATTTACAAACCTGTTGCTTGAGCGTCTGTTCACTGACAATAAACCCAACTTTGACTATTTGCCACTGTCCTCCCTACGTGGAAGGCACGACAGTGGTTTTTTCCATTACGAGTCCAAGGAGATTTGTTATGTCACCAAAGACTAGTACATTTTTACAGGTGGACCGTGGAGAACATTCTGACTGGTTGCATCACTGTCTGGTATGGAGGAGTCACTGACTAGGATCGGAAAAAGCTGCAGAAAGTTGCAAACTCAGCCAGCTCCATCATGGGCACTAGACTCCCCAGCACCAAGGACATCTTCAAATGGCGATGCCTCAAGGAGGGAGCATTGATCACTCGGGACAGGCCCTCTTCTCATTCCAATCATCAGGGAGAAGGTATAGGTCTGAAGACAAACAACTCATCACTTTTAGGAGCAGCTCCTCCCCTCGGCCATCAGATTTCTGAACAGACAGTGAAATCGTGAACACTACCTCATTATTTTGCTCTTTATTCCACTAGGTGTTTTTGTTTACATCTACTTATTGTAATTTATAGTGATCTTAGAAATATAGAAACAAAAAAAACATACAGCACAATACAGGCCCTTCTTCCCACAAAGCTGTGCCGAACATGTCCCTACCTTAGAACAACCTAGGCTTTACCCATAGCCCTCTATTTTCTAAGCTCCACGTACCTATCCAGGAATCGCTTCCGCCTCCACCACCGTCGCCGGCAGCCCATTCCACGCACTCACCACTCTCTGCGTAAAAAAAAACAAACTTACCCCTGACGTCTCCTCTGTAGCTACTTCCAGGCACCTTAAAACTATGCCCTCTCGTACTAGCCATTTCAGCCCTGGGGAGAAGCCTCTGACTATCCACACGATCAATGCCTCTCATTATCTTGTACACCTCTATCAGGCCACCTCTCATCCTCTGTTGCTCCAAGGAGAAAAGGCCGAGTTCACTCAACCTATTCTCATAAGGCATGCCCCCAAACCAGGCAACATCCTTGTAAATCTCCTCTGCACCCTTTCTATGGTTTCCACGTCCTTCCTGTAGTGAGGTGATCAGAATTAAGCACAGTACTCCAAGTGGGGTCTGACCAGGGTCCTATATAGCTGCAACATTACCTCTTGGCTCTTAAACTCAATCCCACAATTGATGAAGGCCAATGCAGTGTATGCTTTCTTAACCACAGAGTCACTGCATAGCAGCTTTGAGTGTCCTATGGACTCGGACCTCAAGATCCCTCTGATCCTCCACACTGCCAGGAGTCTTACCATTAATGCTATATTCTACCATCATATTTGACCTACCAAAATGAACCGCCTCACACTTATCTGGGTTGAACTCCATCTGCCACTTCTCAGCCCAGTTTTGTATCCTATCAATGTGCCGTTGTAACCTCTGACAGCCCTCTACACTATCCACAACACCCCGTCATCAGCAAATTTACTAACCCATTCCTCCGCTTCCTCATCCAGGTCATTTATAAAAATCAGATGGAGTTGGAGTCACAGAACAGATCCCTGAGGCACACCACTGGTCACCGGCCTCCATGCAAAATATGACCATCTACAACCACACTTTGCGTTCTGTGGGCAAGCCAGTTCTGGATCCACAAAGCAATGTCCCCTTGGACTCATGCCTCCTTACTTTCTCAATAAGCCTTGCATGGGGTACCTTATCAAGTGCCTTGCAGAAACCCATATGCACTACACCTACGGCTCTACCTTCATCAATGTGCTTAGTCACATTCTCAAAAAATTCGATCAGGCTCGGAAGGCACAACCTGCCTTTGACAAAGCATGCTGACTATTCCTAATCATATTATGCCTCTCCAAATGTTAATAAATCCTGCCTCTCAGGATCTTCTCCATCAACTTACCAACCATTGAAGTAAGACTCGCTGGTCTATAATTTCTGGGCTATCCCTACTCCCTTTCTTGAATAAGGGAAAAATATCTGCAACCCTCTAATCCTCCAGAACCTCTCCTGTCCTCATCGATGATGCAAAGATCATTGCCAGAGGTTCAGCAATCTCCTTCCTCGCTTCCCACAATATACTGGTGTACATCCCATCCGGTCCCGGCGACTTTCCAACTTGATGCTTTCAAAAAGCTTCAGCACATCCTCTTTCTTAATATCTACATGCTCAAGCTTTTCAGTCCACTGCAAGTCATCCCTACAATCGCCAAGGTCCTTTTCCTTAGTGAATACTGAAGCAAAGTATTCATTAAGTACCTCCGCTATTTCCTCCGGTTCCATACATACTTTCCCATTATCACACCTGATTGGTCCTATTCTCTCATATCTTCTTGCTCTTCGCATACTTGCAGAATACCTTGGGGTTTTCCTTAATCCTGCCCGCCAAGGCCTTCTCATGGCCCCTTCTGGCTCTCCTAATTTCATTCTTATGCTCCTTCCTGCTAGCCTTATAATCTTCCAGATTCATATCATTACCTAGTTTTTTTTAACCTTTCGTAAGCTCTTCTTTTCTTCTTGACTGGATTTACAACAGCCTGTGTACACCGCGGTTCCTGTACCCTACCATCCTTTCCATGTCTCATTGGAACGTACCTACTCAGAACCCCACGCAAGTATCCCCTGAACATCTGCCTGAGAACATCTGGTTCCAATTTATGCTTCCAAGTTCCTGCCTAATAGCCTCAGTTTCCCTTACTCCAATTAATCGTTTCCCTAACTTGTCTGTTCCTATCCCTCTCCAATGCTAAGGTAAAGGAGATAGAATTGTGATCACTACCTGCAAAATACTCTCCCACTGAGAGACCTGACACCTGACCAGGTTCATTTCCCAATACCAGATCAAGTGCAGCCTCTCCTCTTGTGTCAAGAAATCTTCCTGAACACATCTAACAAACTTCACCCTACCTAAATCCCTCACTCTAAGGAGATGCCAATCAATATTTGGCAACACCTCCCAGCGCATCAGCGAAACAGTTCATTTCTTCCTCTTCCAAAGTCCTTATTTTCCTTTTCAAAGTGACTGGGGTCCTGTCGGGTCTTTGATCCACAGCAGCACTCAAACAGTGGTTCTGCATGGCAGCGTTCCCGCTCTTAAGCTCACCTATCAGACACATTTTTGTTATGTTCAGGTTTGGCCTTAAGTCCGGGGTGCCTCTGGGGTGCAGTCTTGCACGGCCATGTGATCACAAGTTCTTGCTGCTGTCGCAAACTGAAGCGTACCGGGAGCAGGAACATCAAAGACAGCAAGAGTGGCTGACAGAGACCTCTGCACTTGATAAGCGATTGCTTTCTCTCTCTCACACTGCTGAATGAGAGTTTGAAGCCGACTCTCGAGTTGAGGAACTTGAAATAAAAAGTGAAGCTTCAGATTGACTGTAACATCGAAACCTGTTTGTCTGCTGTATCACTGTGGAAGGAGTGATATCTGTCTCGTGCGTGCGTGAGAAAGAGAGACCGAGAGATGTTGAAATATTGGAGTGAACATTGTTTTTCCGTCATTCATCCTTTAGATTTTTCCTTCTGTTTCAAGGATGGCTGCAGAGAGTAAGAATTTTGGGTTGCATATTGTAGATATTTTAAATGGAACCATTGAAAATAACAAATCAATAAAAAAAAAAGCAAATAACATTCAGAATTGAAGTTCACAATGTCAGGCATCAGTGCAACCAATACAGAAGTCCACATAAACTGATTAAGAAGGCCTTGGTCCAGCAGAGAGTCATGTAAACCCCACAAGCAGTGAGCCAAACCGGCCCATCTCTCATCTCTGACCACGATACCCCGACCATTTCAATCTGGTCTGGCGCTTAAATCATGCGAACCTCGGGTCATTCCTCACCCTTAGGCTCTGTTGCCCTGACAGGGCCAGTACCTGACCCTTCCAATCTGGCTCGGCTCTCAAATCGATCAAACCTTGGACCTTTCCTCGCTTCGGCTCTGCCGCATTGTATTGCCCCCAAGTCCGTTCCAGCAACTTGGTTATGATTCTATGGCCTACAGACGCACTTTCAATGACTTTTTACAACTCACATTCTCAGTATTGTTTCCCAATTTGCACAGTTTGTCTTCTTTTGCACATTGGTTGTTTGTCAGACTTTGCCTAGGTGTAGTTTTTGTAAATACTATTCCTGCAAGAAAACGAACCTCAAGGCAGCAGATGATAATATATATGTACTTTGATAATAAAATTATTTTGAACGTTGAACTGTCTCTCACGTCACTCAGAGGCAGCTATCTCTCTACCCACCAATGCGCATGCAATCCATCTCCCCATCACTTCCTCCTGCAGATGGTCCCTGCCTTACCTTCACACCCACTGGCATCCCCTCACCTCCCCTGTTCTTCACCCTCAAGAATCTTCTTTTCCTGCCCCATCCATCGGCAGCTCACCGTCTGACTCTGCTGCATCTACAGGGAATTCTCCTCCGGGTCCAGGGCATACATCATCCAGCGCCCCCAAGCTCCACTCAAAGTTCAAAGTAAATTTATCAAAGTCCACACGTTACCATATACTACCCCGAGAATCATTTTCTTGCAGGCATTCACAAGAAAAAAAGAAATACAATAGAATTTACAAAAAGATCTATTCCCAAATAAAAGAATGAACAACAACCAATGTGAAAAAGACTGTAATGCAAAAAGAGGGGGAAAAAAGTGAGTTAGTGCTCATGGGTTCATTGTCCATTCAGAAGTCTGATGGCGGAAGGGGAAGAAGCTGTTCCTGAATCGTTGAGTGTGTTTTCAGATTCCTTCTTGACGGTAACAATGAAAAAAGGGTATATTCTGGATGACGGGAGTCCTTAATGATGGATGTTGCCTTTTTGAGATCTGCTGCTAAGTTAACAAATTTCACGTCACATGCCGGTGATAATAAACCTGATTCTGATTCACCAAAGCTCTACCACCCTATGCCATTTGTCACCTTAGGCACGACCTCATTGATCCCCAACCCCAGATCACTTTGACCCCTGACACGTCCCTGGGCCAGGGCCTTGATGTCACTGAACCCCTGATCCCTTTGACCACTTTGCTCCATTATGCTGGTCCATGACCTCTGATCCTAATGACCATTATCCCTTTGACCAATGAACCCTAATGACCCCTGACCTCTTTGACCCCGTTAGTCCCCTTATCCTGAATCCCTACTGTAATGACCGTTTGATCCACAACCCGAATGACCCAGATCCCCTGGACCTCTGACCACCTCCTCACCTTGCGCTGGGCCCGCCGCCACCTCTGGTACATCAGCTGGCGCCGCTGCTTGTTCTTGATCTCGGACACGCTGAAGCTGGCGGGGAACTGCGGCTCGGCCGAGGCCGGAGCCGGAGACGGGTCAGGGGACGCGGCTGAGGCCGGGGACGGTCCCCCTGGCTCCACCCGCCGCCGTTTCTCCCCTCGCTCCTTCGGCCCCATCGTCCCGCCGCGCCGGCTCGTGGCCACTCTTCGTGCACACCCGCTTCCGCTTCCGGGAACGGGCGAGCGACGTCAGCGCTCCGCTCTGCCACCTGGCGGCGCTCCGGCTGGGCTTAGAGCGCAGGCGCAGAACTCCTCGCCAACTACACGCGGATTTATAAATAAGTTTATGTGTGTACACACTCACACTTTTATATACACACACACACCAAAAAGACTTTGTACCTTAAAGACCTGTCGATCTCTGACTGATAGGTTTTTGATTACCATGAGAAAGGCGTTAAGAAAAAATGTCAGCCACGATCGAAAGGCAAAGACTCGATGGGCTGAACGGCCTGACTCTACTCCAGTCTCTAATGGAATCGTGGAACAGGATCTGTCATCACAGAGGTGCAGCATGGAACCAAGTCCTATTCCCACTGACGCTGAGCAGTTGCACTAATCCCACCCAGCCTTGATGGGCCGAATGGTCTAATTCTATTGCTATATTTTATGCATTGCAGATGCTGAAAATTTGGAGCAATACACACAAAACACTGGAGGAACTAAGAACGGCCAGGCTTTATTTATTTAGAAATACATCATGGAACAGGCCCTTCTGGCCCAACAAGCCTCACCACCCAGCAGCCCACCTAATTAGTCCTAGCCTAATCGGAGGACAATTTAAAATGATCAATTAACCGATTCACCCACATGTCTTTGGATGGCGGGAGGAAACTAGAGCACCCAGAGGAAACAGACATCCTCCTTACGAGCGGAGCAGGAATTGAACCCCAAACTCTGGAACACCACAAGCTGTAATAGTGTCACACTAATCACCACGCTACTGTGGCAACCAACATCTGTGGAGGGAAGTGAACTGCTTTCTGCAGAGGTAGCTCTGATGAAGGGTCTCTGCCCAAAATGTCAACTCTTCATTTCTCTCCATAGGTGCTACCTGACCCACTGAGTTCCTCCAGAAAAGTACAGCACAGAAACAGGTCCTTCGGCCCATCTAGTCCATGCTGAAACTGCCTACTCCAATTGACCTATACCTGGACCATAGCCCTCCATATCCCGCCCTATCATCCATGTACCTATCCAAACTTCGCTTAAACGTTGAAAAGAGGCTCGCATGCACCACTTGCATTCATTCCACTCTCTCACGACCTTCAAGTGAAGAAGTTTCCCCTCATGTTCCTCTTAAACTTTTCACCTTTCACTCTTAACGCATGAGTTCTAGTTATTGATTCCAGCTGAACTTAGGAACACTCTTCAAAGAAGGTGACAAAGCTGAC